>NW_004443960.1:1419113-1459517 GCF_000243295.1 Trichechus manatus latirostris | reverse complement strand
CTCGATGTCGGGGGAGAGCAGGACCCGACACCCCTCGATGTCGGGGGAGAGCAGGACCCGACACCCCTCGGTGTCGGGGGTGAGCAGGACCTGACACCCCTCGATGTCGGGGGAGAAGTGTGGTTTGCAGATGGTTTGAGCTCAGTGGGAGCTGATTTCAGTCTAGAAATCTGAATTGTAAGAAACGCAGCCATGTTTGGCGTGTTTTTTTCCTTCTTGTTTTTAGTAGTTGAAAACTAAAGGACGAAAAAACGCCCGCGTGTGGGTTTCAGGCCAGAGTTGCCTGCTCCAGGCTGGCCTCCTGGCTTTCTGAAACTCCGAAGCCTCTTCAAAGCCAGAAAGACATGTTTGCTCAGCTCTGAACTCTCTTTTGAAACAACTGTCTTGGGCAGCCGGCGCCTTGCTCCTCAGCCCCCCCGCCCAGCGCCGTGCGAAGCTCTCCTTCATGGAGCTGTCCCCTTGCCTGCTGTCTCCACTTTGGCATCCCTTCTGGGGGGTGTGAGGCCCTCTGGGGTGTGTGAGGCTGACGGGGCCACGGTCCTGCAGTGTTGATGCAGACAGTGTGACCGAATCTCTGGCGTCTCCTCCTCATCCCTCCTCCCAGCATCTGGGGCCACGGAGACAGGGACGCAGGACCCCTACGCGTCAGGCCTGGGTGGCAGGCTAGCGGCTCTGCCTTTTGGACTCCTTCAGAGGCTGCCCTGCTGCCCTTGTGGTCCCACCGCGGGCCTGGGTGTTGCTGGCCGCCTAGGAGCCCCTGTGATGCCGTGCGGAGCTTACTGCTCTATGTAGCTTCTCACGGTATAGCTCGGGGGTCCACAGTGAGTTGCTGGGACCCAGGAATTCAGGAAACCCGTGAAACTCACAGTTACAGTTTATTACAGCGGACACAGCGTGAGATCACCTGGGGGAGGAGGCGTGAGTGGGATCCAGGAGAGACCAGCGCGGGGTCCAGGAGAGACCAGCATGGGGTCCAGCTGTCCCTTCCCTGAGGGGTTGTGCAGACAGCTTCTCGCAGCGGTGATGTGTGACTCCACGCACAGAGCAATGCCTGTCGGGGTGCTCTCCAGGTCCTGGCGTCCGGGGTTCTCATTGAGGGTCGGTCATGCAGACATGGGGCACTGGCATGGCTGACCTTGGTTACTCAGTGTCCAGCCCCCCAGAGGTCACGCTGATAGCGCGAGTCGAGGCCCCCACCATAGATCACGCTGTTAGCATGGACTGTCTTGGTGACAGGCCCCCAGGTAAACAAAGACGCCCTAAACAGACAGGCATTCCAAGGGCTCGGAGGTGGGGCTGGGAGGTTAACCCTTCAGTGCACACAGCCTGCTTGCGTCTCCTGTCCTTTCCCCCACACCACTAATCGCTGTTCCAGGCGGCTCATTTTCTGGTAGTTTGGTGTGTTTGGTTTTCCTCAGTACCCTCACGGTCATGCTAGAATGTAAACCCCTCAACCCAGCCCTCGGAGCCCTGGGGTATGGCCTGTGCCTCCCACCGTGAGCAAGCTATGTTACTGCTTGTTTATGGGCGGAGCGCTGGTACAGGCGGAAGCCTTTCTACCTTGGACTCACCTGGAGTGACCACTGGCCAGGGTGTGATGGGCCCTCCTGAGGGGGCAGAGGGAGGGGCAGGGTGCCTGGCAGGGCCGCTGCTGTCCCCTGAACCTCAGCTGGAGGGGGGCAGGTGTTTCTTGTCACCCTGAGCTCCAGGACGGGGCTGCTGACCACGTGTGTGCGCACACACGGGGGGGGGGGGGGGGGGGGGGGCGGGGGAGAGTGAAGGAGCTGGCACCCGGCCTGGGGGAGCCCTCACCTGTCCCTGAGCTGTGGCCTCATCTTCAGAGGTTCAGAACAAAGACCCTTTGTGAAATGCGCACCTGACCACGCCCCGTCATGGAAATCTGGCAGCACTGTGGACGGATGCCTGAGGGCGCCTCCACTCTGGCTGCCCGTTACCTCTGCTGGGGCGAGGCTCCCACGCTTGGCTGCACCCAGGCCAGTCACCCCAGAGTGTGGGTGGGAGTCAGGCCTCCGGAGTCTTCAGAGAGCCCAGGTCGTCCCAGTGTGCCCCAGAGCTTGGGAGCCACGGCCTTGAGGACTCTCCAGGTGTTCAGGCTTTTGTTCCTCTGCTCTAGAACCTTCTACAGCCACAGGGCAGGCACAGAAATGCCCACTGGGACAGGGGTATCAGAACAAGTACCAGACCGGCAGCCAGATGCCAGTCTGAAAGATGCAGGTTTCTACTTCTGAGAAATGTAGCCGGCGAGGAAAACGTGGTTTGGGTCAGGTTTTCAAAGCAAGCGAGCAGCCCCCTTATGTCAGCAGGCGGCCCAGGTCTCCTGTTTTGACTTGCAGGGACCATGCTGGCGGGAACGAGAAGCTGGTCAAGCTGGAGTCTGGCCTGAAGGTGTATGGGGGTGACGACCGCATTGGGGCCCTGACTAACAAGGTCACACACCTGTCCACCCTGCAGGTGAGGGCGGAGCCACAGGAGGGCCCGATTGCCTGGCGGGGGGGCACGGTGGAGGCACCTCTCTCCCTCCTGACACTCCCCCCTCCCCCTCCACCACAGGGACCAGAGGGGAGGGGGACAGCTACCCGAGGACAGAGGAGGGGCCTGCCTTGGCACCCTGGTCTGGATAGTCTTTGCCACCGAAAGGTGTGACAACCAAATCGATGTGACTGGATGTGGAGAAAAAGTAGACGGGGCAGCTGTGAGATGAGCGGGGATGTTCAGTGTGGACTGTGTGAGACAGAGCCGTCACATCGACAGTCCGTCTGTTGGACGCAGCCGTGGTGGCACGGCTATGTGGCAGGTGGCCTTTCTTGGGAGATGCAGCTGGCGTGCTCACGGTGGCCTCCAGGCTATCTGCAGCTGCCTTCCAAACGGCTTGGCGGAAAGGTGTGTGCGTGAGTGTGTGCGCTCGTGTGGATGGATGGTCACAGCTGGCGTCCGCAGCAGAGCGCCTGGATGTCGTCTTCCTGTTTGAGCTGTTTCTGTAAGTCTGAGCGTTTGTGAAGAGCTGGGAGTGGGCTGGGATGGAGAAGGTAAACAAAACGAAACACTGCCAGCCTGAGCGGGAACTTGCCTTTCGGACACCTGGTTTAGGTTTGACGATTTTGAGGGAGGAATCAGAGTGAGCCCCTTTGTTCTGCCCCAGCCACCCCCTCGTGTTCCAGAGTGGTCCCTCTGTCCATCAGACCCCAGGGTCGGCTGCTGTAGTGACTGGAGAGTGTAGGGCCTGCCAGGAGGGGTGGGAGCAGCCTGGCACTGGGCGTGGTGTCTGGGGCCAGGGGCAGGCGCTGCCACCTGCGTGTGACCCTGGAGGAGGCCCCAGGTGACGGAGTGCTATTGGCTTTCCTTCAGGTGGGGTCTCTCAACATCAAATGCCTGTCGACACCATGCCACACTTCTGGACACATCTGCTACTTCGTGAGCAAGCCCGGCAGCTCAGAGCCTCCTGCTGTGTTTACAGGTGAGCGGGGAGGCAGGCCGTCGGGTTCACGGGTGGGCGTGGAGGCGGGCTGTCAGGTGGGCGTGGAGGCGGGCTGTTGGGTTCACAGGTGGGTGCGGAGGTGGGCTGTCAGGGCAAGGGTTCTTGCAGAGCCCATCTTGGTGCAGGGAATGTCTGGAAACCTGGGCAGAGAAGCTGAGCATTTCCCGCCAGGCAGACAAGATGGGGTGGCTGCTTCCCCTTCTCGATTCCCTATGTAAGCAGAACCAGCCCTCATGGGGGAGCCTGGGCCGCCAGGCAGGCCCGTGGTCCAGCGGCTGGTGCTGTGCCGTGGGAACTGCAGCACTAAGAGGTGGACACCAGGCGGCCTGAGCACCCAGGCCATGCTCTTCACTGACGCGGACGTCAGGGTCTGGGACCTAGGATGGTACACCGGGCGGGGAGGGCAGGTGAGGAGGCCCAGGGTGGGCCGGACATGGCGCCCACTGTGGAGGGCAGGCTGAGGCTGGAGAACCGAGCGTCCAGGTCAGCAGGAGGAGGGAGCCGGGGCAGGACCCCACTAGGCGAGGGAAGGCAGAGGATGGGAAGAGTGGAAGGGGCAGGGCGGACCACGGGGACCTGCCACCTGACCCTCTGGTGACGAAGGCCAAGGCTGTCCTGGGCTGCCTCTCACTGGGGGTCAGGGCTCTTTGGGGGAGGCTCTGAGGGGCACCCATGGGCGTGCTGCATGGTCCCTGAGTCCCACCCCATGACACTCCCGTGCCCACGTTCTCGATGCCAGCACATGGGTCTGTGAGGCGGGAGGCCCAGCAGTCCCCAGGGCAGGAGCGGACACCCTGGTGGATGACGTGTTGGGAGAGGCCCTTGAGAAGGGGACATCTGCCTCCCGGCGGAAGCTGAGGCAGGAAGGAGCTGGGGGTGGGACGTGAGGGACCCCTGGCTGTGGTGGCGAGATGATGCTGTCAGCTTTTACAGGACGGCCCTGACCGTGGCGGCCAGGCAGAGGCTCCGAGGGGCTGCGGCCGGTGGGTGGGGAGAAGCTATGGGCTCGTGAGGGTCTTGGGGCTGCAGCCGGTGGGGCTGGGGAGGATCGGGTGACTTGTGGTGTTTTTGCAGCTGTTTGAGGGCTGGTGGTGCCCATCATTGTGGCTTTAGGGCCTGGGGGGTGGGGGTGGGAACCGCGCGTTCTGGTCTGAGAGGCCTGTCAGGGTCCGCAGAGTGGGGAGCAGTGGGGTGCTGGGGTCGGCTCTCTGGCCGTCTGCCACGTGCCTCCCGCCTGCTAGCCAGGTACAGGTGAGGTGGAGGCTGCAGGCTCACCCTGGGGGGCAGCACCCTCGCCCAGCCCCTCGAATAGCCCTGCCCCCAAGAAGGCCCAGGCAGGGTGTCCTGGCAGGCGGGGAGAGGTGGGGTCCCCACCCATTGCCTCCCTGGCCATCCTTATTGCTTTCCAGGTGACACATTGTTCGTGGCTGGCTGTGGGAAGTTCTATGAAGGGACTGCAGACGAGATGTACAAGGCCCTGATCGAGGTCCTGGGCCGGCTGCCCCCGGACACGGTGCGTCCCCTCGCGCTGGTGACCGGCCAGCTGGGCGTGAGCGCACTGGTCCGGGGCTGCTGCAGGGAGTGTGGGGCAGGAGCTCAGAGCGGCAGACCCACGTTCCCGTGCAGCAGCAGGCCTCAGCACTGCCTGGCTCCGCTCTGCATCCCCCCCAGGCCCCGCCCAGCTGTGACAGCGGCAGCCCCCTTCCAGGCCCCTGCCCATTGGGTAGGCCCATGGAGGACGGGCACCGAGGGGGCTGCGTCCTCCCCACTGGGCCCACGCGGGCCTCCCCTCTGTGTGGGGAAGAGCGAGAGCAGAGGGAGGGCGGTGCTAGTTTACTGGACTGTTCGTTGGTGTTAAACGTGCACACAGACGAGTGCCCACGTCCTCAGGGTCGGTGTCCCCAAAGCTGTGTCTTCCCACTAATGAGCACGGGAGTGTCCAGGAGCGCCCCCCCCAGCCCCTCCAGGAGTTCTGCAAGACGGAGGAGCTGATGTGCTGGGCTTTCTCCTTTCTCAGAAAGTGTACTGTGGTCATGAATACACCATCAACAACCTCAAGTTTGCCCGCCACGTGGAGCCCCACAACGCCGCCATTCAGGAGAAACTGGCCTGGGCCAAGGTGAGTGGACGGCGGCTTGTGTCCTGGGGTAGCAGGAAGCGACGCTCCTGAGGAGCCCCTCGCACAGCAGCGGGAGGGTCATGGGTCTCCAGCACAGAGTGGGCAGAAGCTGTGTGCTCCAAGCTGGTGGTCTGGGGCAAGGGTGTCTTCTGGTGGTTCAGGGCAGTGTGCAGACCCCAACATCACTGCACCACCCTACCCCCGGGCCTTGTTTGATCAGTTCTGAGATTCTGCATTTCCCCGGTGAGCTGGAGCTGCAGGTCCCGGCCCGTTTCCCAGTGGGAGCACTTGCTGAGTTGGGTGGAGACAAGTGGCCGGGCAGCAATGGCCTGGGCAGGTGTCAGGGGCATCACCTGGACACCAGAGGTCTATTTACTCCTTAATCTTGATGAAGTCCAGTTCAGTAATTTTTTCTTTTATGCTTTTTGTGCCCTAGCTAAGAAATCTTTGCATTTTATATTTAGGTCAGTGATCCACTTCAAACTCAGGTTTTTGTATGGTGCGAAGTTAAGGATAATCATTAGTTCCTGTGAGTCGATTCTGTAGAGGTTCCCTCTTTTGCATATTGATACCCAGCTGTTCAGCATCGTTCATTGAAGAGATTCTTTTTCGCACAGAATTACTTGGTCTTTGTTAGAATATACGTACGGAGTGTTCTGGCCCACTGATCGGTTTCTTATCCTTCCGCCAGTTACCAGACCGCAGCTGTTTGTAAAAATCTTCAGTTTCTTCATCTTAGGCATTTGTGGTTGGTAAATCTGAATAATGGTCACGTTAACTGGGCTTGTTAGGAGGATGGGTGTTAACCTATCACTGATGGAGTCGTGTTTAATCCTTCGTCATGGTGGAAAGCCGTTTTTACTGACTGCTAAATTCTCCTTCCGTGTCTGTGTTCATGAGCGATTCTAGTCTGTAGTTTTTTCTCTCGTAACGTCTTCGGTTTTCGTATCAGGGTAAAGCTGGCCTCGTAAAATGAGTTGGAAAGTGTTTCCTCATATTTTGTGAAATAATTTTTATACAATTGTTATTTCTTCCTTAAATGTTTGTTAGAATTCACCAGTGAAGCCATCTGGGCCTGGAAATCTTTTTGTGGAAAGATTTTTAAATTGTGAATTCAGTGACTTATGATTTGTATAGAGCTATTAGAGTTCTGTTTCTTCTTGAATCAGTTTTGGTAACTTGTATCTTTAAGGAATGTCTGTTTCATCTAGGTTTTCAAATGTATTGGCAGAATTTCCATAATATTCCCTCTTTTAATACCAACTTTGTTGAAGTTTAACTCGCACGTAATAAACTGCATCAGTTTAAGTTAAACAGTTCAGTGAGTTTTGACAGATGTATATTCCAATGCAATGACTATGGTTATGATGGAGTCCCTGGTGGTGCAAAGTGTTAAGCACTCGACTACAAGCCCAAAGGTTGGCAGTTCGAACCCACCCAGAGGCGCCTTGGAAGACAGGCCTGGCAGTCTGCTTCTGAAAGGTCAGGGCCTTGAAAACCCTGTGGGGCAGTTCTGCTGTCACATGGGGTCACACTATGAGTCAGAACTGACTCAACGGGAACTAACGCCACCGTCATGATACAGAACATTTCCGTCGCCCCCGAGTTCCCTCATTCCCGCCTGCCCCTAGATCCAGAGGGCCGCCGTCTATTCTGTCACTAGAACTTAGTTTTTCTGGAAGGTTATATAAATGGAACTGTGCGGTATGCACTCCTTTCTGGTTTTCCCCTTGGCGTAATGACCTGCGGTTCCGTCCTGTCGCTGCACTACCAGTAGTCCCTGTTTTACTGCTCAGTAGTTGTCCTCTGCCTGGATGGAACGTCTGTCTACCCACTCACCTGCTGACAGACATTTGCGTTGGTCCTGGCTGCTGTGAGTAAAGCTGCCGGGAACGTTTGGGTGAGGTCTCTGTGTGGCGGGCTTTCCTTTCTCCTGCATCAGCGTGGCCTCGCTGCCTTGTGTAACAGGCGTACGTTCGACTTTCAGAGAAGCTGCCAAACGGTCTTCCCGAGCGACTGTGTGATTGTTCCCACAGCAAAGCCTGAGTCCCAGGTCCCACCACCTTGTTGACATTCACGGGTCTGTGCCTGTGGTTTTCATCTGCGTCTCATGCCTCATCGGGCTGCTGTGAGTCGGGATCGACTCAGTGGGTTACTGCCTGATGACGTCAGGCACCTGTTTGTGTGTTTACTGGCCAGTTTGTTCAGTGTTTGTTCTAATTTTTGGCCCACTTACAAAACTGGGTTATTACTGCCTAATGTGAGAACACAGCTGTGACTTGTCTCCCCTCCGAGTGGAGAAGCGAGACTCCCGGAGGGAACACCGGGGACGAGGGGGATGTGCTGAGGCTGGGGCCACAGCAACGGGACAGCAGAGACCAGGAGCCTTCCTCTTGTCCCCCACCAGCCCCTCCGGCAGCCTTCAGCCTGGAGGGATGTGTCCTCCCTGATGGCCCTGGTCAGAGGGCGGGTGGGACGGGAGCCTGGCGTGGGTGGCAGCTGTTATCAGGAGAGCTCCTACTCGTGATCCTGAGTTTGTCCCCACAAGCGTCTGCAGGAACTGACTGGCCGGACGGTAGTCACAGTGCTGGTCAGGAGGGGCAAGACCACGGGGTGGAGGTGACAGGCCACCCGGAGGGCTCGACGGCCTTCCCACGCACAGCCCCTGCCTGGATACCCGTGATGAGAGGTCACTGCCCCCTGGGGGGACCCTGGCACCTGCACCCTGATGCTCCCCCTGCAGTGTGGTCCTCACGGCCCCCACGCTGTCTCGGGGTGGGGTTTGTGTGTGTTTTCTTTCCTGTGTGTCTAAGACTTTGCTAGTTACTACTTTTGTGATACGGAAACAAACCGCATGTGAAAGGAGAGACGGCGGAGGCAGGAGGGCCGGGAGGTGGCAGCTCAGCCAGCACGACGGGACCCGCTCCCCCTGCACAGGCACGGAGGGCCGGCTGGTCTCCGCACGTGCTCGCCTCCCCCCCAGGCATCCGGGGACGGTGTTTTCAGATCTTCGTGCAGTTTCTGTCCTAGCACCCCGTGTCTTTTGCAGGAGAAGTACGGGATCGGGGAGCCCACAGTGCCGTCCACCATTGCAGAGGAGTTCACCTACAACCCCTTCATGCGAGTGAGGTGAGGGCGGGTGGGCCGCGTCCCCCGTGGGCAGCCCCGGACGGCCTGGGGGCTTTCACGCCTAGTCAGAACTGGATGATCTTCCCCAAAGTGAAGGGAGTGCTTTTCTTGGTGCCTTGGCAAGTACGTGGGGTTCTTTTTGACCTTGGAGCCCTGGAACCTCAGGCAGCAGGAGTGTTTTCTCAGGGTGGGGCGCAGCCCTCGCTGGCTCTCGGGGACATTTTTCAGAACGTCCCTGCTGCCCTACGCCCGTGCCCCGCAGGCCGCTCGGTCAGCCCGGCATCGTCCCCGGCAGGGAGAAGAGTGTGCAGGAGCACGTGGGGGAGACGGACCCCGTGACCACCATGAGGGCCGTCCGCAAAGAGAAGGACCAGTTCAAGGTGCCGCGGGACTGAGCGGCCGCCGGGGCCGCTGGAGGCGTTTGGGTCGTGAGCTGTTCTAGGTGATTCCCCAGCCGCCAGTGGTGCGGACATCCCTCGTGTTTAATCGTGGAGTGATTCAGAGTGATTCCAGCGCCCGCTGCTTGTTACATGTTTTAAAGCCTATTTATAAGAGAAGAAATTTAAAAAGTATTTATTCCCGTAACCCCTGCCTGTGGCCTCCTGTGCTCTGTGCAGGTCAGGGTGCCCCTGGGGTTCCGACCAGCGGTGGGGCTGTGGGGGAGGGACACAGGGCACATCCAGAGAAGGGTCAGCAGCCGAACAAGTGACAGCCACCAGCGTGTGAAACGCCGCAGCACACTGTCCCTGCCAGCACGCACTGTTCATCCGTCGAGGGTGTGAAGGGTGTTTGGCGGAGGTTTAACCCCCATTTACCGGGTTATTACTGGGTTACTGGGGAGGCGGAGGTTTAACACGTGTTTACCGAGTTATTACTGGGTTACCCGGGAGGCGGAGGTTTAACACGCATTTACCGGGTTATTACTGGGTTACCGGGGAGGCGGAGGTTTAACACGCATTTACCGGGTTATTACTGGGTTACCGGGGAGGCGGAGGTTTAACACGCATTTACCGGGTTATTACTGGGTTACCGGGGAGGCGGAGGTTTAACACGCATTTACCGGGTTACCGGGGAGGCTGGGGACCTGCTTCCCGCGCTGACCGGCATCCGCATGTCCTACCACCACCTTCTCCCAGGCCGTATGGCTGGCTGCTCCACAGGCGCCTTCACACGTCCCCCTTCATGGTCTGCCGTACTTACGTGCCACGTTCCCTGTGTTCTCCGGCGACCCTTGCTGTCGCCTGGGTGGTGGCTAGCGCCTGTGACATCTCGGCGAGCAGAAGCTCTTACCGGGACTGAGGAGCCGGATGCTCCGTGTCCAGTTGGAATCGCTTCTCCATCAGGCTGACGCTTCGCCTGAAGAGGCTTGTGAGCCGGGTGTCTGCGTCGGTCTTTCCACGGGGGAGAAACAGCCAGTTGTCCCGACCTCGCCTGCCACGCTGTCCGCACTGCCCACTTGTGGTAGATCAGCCTCCACACAGCGCTGGCCCGAGCCAGGGCTCCCACGTTCCATTGGTCTTTCTGTCCCCGTGCTGCCTCCTCAGGTACTGTAGTTGGTTCACGGTGATCCTCCCTCTGGTTCTCCAGGAGGGCCCGGGCCTTCTCGGCCCTTTGCTCTGACCTGTCAAGGTTGTCAGATTGTCTCCTTTTGTGAGAAGATTGCTGGGGTTTGGACGGGAGTAATGCTGAGACTCCCTGGACTTGGAGGAGGTGACTTTTTATGACACGACGTGTTCAAGTCACAAACGTGCCGTCAGTCTCCTGGGACGCCATGACAAAGTACCCCATTCTCTCACATCCTGCAGGCTGGAAGTCTGAAATCAAGGTGTTGTGGGGCCGCGCTCCCTCCAGAGGCGCTAGGGGAGGGTCCTTCCTTCCCTTTTCCAGCTTCTGGTGGCCCCAAGCGTTCCTGGGCTTGTGGCCGCACCACCCCCACCTCTGCCTCTGTCGTCACATGGCGTCTCCTGTGTCTCTCCTGGTGTCTCAGGAGGACACCAGACAGTCCTTTAATCACAGCTGCAGAGACCCTGTTAGGTCTCGCTCACAGGCACCGGGCATGAGGACGCAGACAGCCTTCTGGGTGGGGTCACCGTCCTGCCCACTCCCCTGCCCACCTCTCAGATCTCCTCTGATGCCTCAGGGAAGGTTGTCATTATCTTCTCCACGAAGGTCAGTGCCCCTGTAACCTGGAACTTCATGGTTTGTGATGCTGTTGTGAATTATGTCGCCTGTGCAGACACGTAGGCTTTGTTCCTGGGGACCCTGCAGAACCCGCAGGTTCCGGTCACGGGCCTGCTACTCTCTGCTGCCACAGTAGACAGCACCGTCCTTCCTTCCCAGCGCTGTGACTTCTTACTTTTGGTCCCAGTGCTGGTGTGAGGTGAGTAGGTGAGGTGGCCCGTGTCCCCAGCTTCAGTGACTGCAAAGCCAGCGCGGGCCAGGTTCTGAGACGCTCCGGGGTTCCACCGTGAGCAGAGAGCAACCCCTGCCCTCGCGCGTGGCGCTTGTGTCCTGTGGAGGGACGAGGACACTGAGGCGGTTGTGGTGCCAGTGCCGTGGAGACAGGAACGCTGGGGTGGGGCTCAAGGATGGCCTGGTCCTGAGCAGGGACACTGGAGGGGAAATCTGAGGGACTCTGCGGTGGGAGCCATGTGGGCAGGAAACGCGCCCCGGCTACGGGGTGGGCAGAGGCGGGGAGACAACAGCCTCCACTCCAGCTATCTGAGCCCCAAGCCCCAGGTGGGGGGTGACGGACTCCACGGATTCTGGGCTGAGCAACTGGAGGAAGGGGGCCGTGGGAGTGGCCGTTGGGAGACCTGTGGGGTTGGGTTTGGGACAAGGCAAGTTTAAACTGTCTTATATCTTTTCTTCTTCAGCCAGTTTTGGTAAGTTTTTGGTTTTTAAAAAATGTCCTGGGTGTCTGAGTGTCCTAGGCTGCCTCAACGAAGACCCACAAACTTGGTGGCTTAAACAATGGCAGGGGGAGACGGCCAGAAGCCCACAAACAGGGCCGTGCCCTCCAGAGGCTCAGGGGAGGGTCCCCCACCCTCTACGCCCTTGTTGCGCGGCTGTCTGGCCTGTGGCTGTCTGTCCCCAGGGCGCTCTCCCTCACAAGGACACCAG
Organism: Trichechus manatus latirostris; assembly: GCF_000243295.1. Classification (NCBI taxonomy): domain Eukaryota; kingdom Metazoa; phylum Chordata; class Mammalia; order Sirenia; family Trichechidae; genus Trichechus; species Trichechus manatus. The sequence continues at coordinate 1,447,650 of NW_004443960.1, read as the reverse complement.
TCGCTGGATTTAGCGCCCACCTGGTTTCTGGGTGGGCACGACGTTAGCCCAGCGCCCGAGGAGTGCCTCACGTCTGCTCTCTGGTGTCGAGTGTCACGCCCCCTCGTGACAGCCTGTCCTCAGGGCACAGGATCCCCTTTAGGTGCCCAGCTGACAAGTACAAAGGGGCTGACGGTGGGCCTCGCACTGTTCCATCTGTCTTCTCTGACACGGACGGACGGTACCTGAGGTGTTTTGAAGTGACGCTGTGCAGTATACACACCTAGCAGTGGGCTTCACAACTGCCTCCTGGTTCGTGCCTGCTCTGAGGGTTTTTATCTTCAGGCATCCTCGACCACCTACTGTCTCCTTGGTGGTGGCGGTCCTGCGGGGCCCCGTCCGTGGTACATTCAGTCCCGACGCTCTGCTGACGCTGCCAGGAGGGCCATCCCGTCCCCCCGAGTGGTGGGCTTCCTTCCCCACAGGCCCCAGCGCTGGTCCTGGGCCCCTGTGCTCTTCACCTGGATCCTAGCGGATCCTCGCTGTCCATTCACAGTTGCCCGAAGGATCGGGGGGGTTGTCTTGTGCTGGTCACAGGCGCTTAAATGTCTCTCCAGCTATGAAACAGCCGAAGACCTTAATGACTGTCTTCTGCTAATGTGAAACTTTTGGACGTCATGTTAACCTGTCAGCGAAAGCACTGAACAAGGCTTCTCCTGACTGAGCTGCTGCTCCTGATTCTAACCTGTCCGCTGACGGCGCTTCCCAAGGGGCAGCTGAAGGGCTGGAGGTTCCAGAGGAGACCTGGCCTGGGAGACGGCAGCTCCTTCTGCCCCACTGTTCTGTCCCTCCCTCAGCAGGGTGGGCACTCGGTCACCTCTCCTTCAGAACCTCCACCTACCGGGGAGTCCACGGGAGCCGGGGTGTCGGCACAAGGCCCCTTCTCTGACTCGCTTCTCTGCCTTTCCTCTGCCCCCAACTCGGTTTGTAATTTTCTGCTTGTCATCGAATATTATGCGGCCAGAACCCTGACTTCTTCAGCTCCACAACGCTGCAATTTGTCAACCAGTAATTCATGTCTTTCTCTATGATTTCTGTCCTAACAATCCTGTTGAAACAATGAATACTTCATGTCTAGTTTGAATGGGCAAGAGGTGGCAATGGGGTAAAAAAAACTAGGAACTGAAATTCAGGAATACTTACTGGACATTTTAATAGCCTGTTCAATAGCTGACAGAACAATTAGAACATGAGCCAAGTATACAGAAACTGAACAACACCATCAGCCAACCTGAGCTGACATTTCTGGAACATTCCTCCCATGTTCTTTTCAGGTGATCACTGAAGAGTGTCCAGGATAGACCGTATCATGGGCCACGAGTCACAGTATATTTTAAAAGAGTGAAATAATAATAGACATACAGAGAGCCCATCTCTAAATAGCATGTGGGTCGAAGAATGAAAACAAAAACAACACATCAGGAATTTATGGGACGCAGCCTGGCCTCTGCCCGCTAGATGCCAGCAGCACCACTCCAAAGTCACAGATGTCCTCAGGCATTGCCAAGTGTCCCTTGGGGCAAAATCGCTCCCAGGAGTTAGACTTTATCCAAAGGTCTAGAAGTTTCCCAGCCCACCGCTGGAATGAGACCAGGTCATTTAGCAGATACAAGACATTCTCCACCCATGGCTGAGGCCCCTGCCTGCCCTTCCACCCCAAGCCGTACATCCAGCCGGCTAGTTCACAGCTAGGGCAGTGTGGGCATCCCTGAGGACACCCAGTCAGCCCCGCGTCCTCCCTAAGCCCTCCAGGCACTGGTACAGTGACAGTGGCGAGAGCAGCATGGATGCATCCCTTGACCGAGTCCTAGAGGTCAGCCCACATTTAAGCCTCAGAACAAGGCCCACTGCAGGGGGTGCGGATTTGAGGGAGAACACACGCGGAACACACGCACAGGCCTGGAGGTAGCAGGCCGGGCCCACGGGTCGTCACTTCTGCCGTCAGCTGCCACTGAGTCGGCCCCTGAGTCGTGGTGACGCTGCCCAATGGGATTGGACTGTTCCGATCCGTGAGGTTTTCATCGGCTGATTTTTGGAAGAAGAGACCTGTCTCCCTTGTCCATCTCAGTCTGGAAGCTCCTCTGAAACCTGTTCAGCATCCTAGCAACATGCAAGCCTCCAAGGACAGAGAGCTGGTGGCTGTGCAGGAGGTGCACCGGCTGGGACTCGAACCCGGGTCTCCCGCGTGGAAGGCAAGAATCCTACCACTGAGCCACCACCGCCTCTCCTGACACTTCTAGGAGCCCACGAACATGTTTTCATTTCTTTTAAAATCAGAAGAAAAAAATACAAACTTTTAGGTCAGAGACAATGTGTTACTAGAGAGTATGAAAGCGTTCATCTTTATACTAAAAAAAAAAAAAAAGGGGGATGTGGCTAACACAGTGGTTAAAGAAAAGAAAAAAATGTCTTTAATAAAAAACCCGGGCTCCCATCTTACGGAACCAGAAAGAAAAGCAAACTAACCTAAATGACGCCGAAAGAGGAGATCAGAAACCGAAAACGAAATCAACAGAGAAAACTGAAGAAACCGAAAGTTGGTTCTTTGAAAAGAGCAAAATCGACAAACTCTTAGCTCGAGTGACTAATAAAAGACACAAATTATCAAAATCTGAATGACAGAAGGGACATCACTGCCGACCCTAGAGAGCTCACAGGACCTGTGAGGAAGTATTATGAAAAGCCTATTAGACAACTTAGATGAAATGGACAAATGCCTAGAAAGACACAAATCATCAAAACTGACCAAAAAGTAGAAAATCTGAATAGACCTATAACCAGAGGTTGAAGTCATAATTAAATATCTTCCCAGAGAAAAGCCCAGGCCCAGACAGCTTCACTAGTACCTTCTATCAGTAACACCCCAATCCTTCACAAACCCAGAAAAGCGGGGAGAGAACGTGTCCCACCCGGCTCTGTGAGTCCAGTATTATCTGATACCAAAGCCAGACAAAGAACCACAAGAAAACTACGGATCAATATCCTTTTGAAGGTAAACGTAAAAGTCCTTAACAAAATACCAGCAACCCACATTCAGCAACATACAACATGCCCGAGTGGGATTCAGTGCAGGAATGAAACGTGAAAATTACTGTAATAAACCATGTTAATAAAGGACAAAAACCACAAGAGCATCTCAAGAGATGCAAAAAAAGCCCTTGACAAAATCCAACACTCAGTCACAACAAAACTCGCTAACTAGAAACAGACGGGGCGCCTTCGTCTGACAAAGGCCCGTGTGTGTTCCCCGCCCTGCCACACGGAATCAGTCAGTGGCTGAAACCAGCACAAGTGGACCGTCTGTCTTTCAGCTCTGCAGGTCAGAGTCCAAAATGGGCTGCATTCTTTCTGGAGACTCCGCTTCCCAGCCTCTTCCAGCTGCTGGAGGCCGCCCATGTTCCTTGCCTTGTAGCCTCTCCTCCATCTTTAAAGCTGGCAGCCATGGGCTGAGCCCTTCTCCCACTGCACTGCTCTGACCTCCTCTTCTGCCTCCTTGTCCACTTTTAAGGACCCTGGGCCCACCTGGGAAGTCCAGGGTCATCTTCCTGTTTTGAGGCTAGCTGATCAGCAAACTTAATCCCCCTTGCCATGGGGATTAAGTCACAGACTCTGAGGATTAGGATGTGGACTTTTTTTTTTCGGGGGGTGGGGTGGGGAGGCATCATTCTACTTCCCACAGCATCTGTGAAATACATACAGCTAGCATCGTACTTACTGATGAAAGACAGACTGCTCCCTCCTGAAGTCAGAAATAAGGAAGGACATCTGCTCTTGAATCTTCTATTTAAAATGGTAACAGACATGCACTAAGGCAAGAAAAGAAAAATTTAGAGAGAAAACAGATTGGAGAGTAGAAGTAAAAATGCTTTCAGTCACAGACGACATCATCCTCTGTGGAGGAGATTCTAAGGAATACACACACACACAAGTTACTTGAATGAATAATAATAATAAAGTTTAGCGTGATCCTGGGATTTAAGATTATTATACAGAAATTGTATTTCCATATACTAACAGTGACCAATGCAAAACAAAAATTAAGAAAACAATTCCATTCATAATAGCATCAAAACAAAATACCTAAGAATTACTTGTTAAATAATTTAAAAACTGCATTTCAAAAGACCCATTAAGAAAATGAAAAGACAAGCCATGGATATTTGAAAATCTTCTAGCTGATAAAGGACTCGTATCCATAACACATAAAGTCTTACAACTCAGCAAGGAGCAGGTGAACAACCCAATTTTAAAAACAAGCAAAAGACTTGACTAGGCAGCTCACCAAAGAAGATATAAAACAACCCAAACCCATCACTGCTGAGTCGATTCTGACTCATGGCGACCCCATGTGACAGTGGAACTGAGCTCCATAGAGGTCCCAAACCACTTGGTGCTCAGCTACTAACCAAAAGGTTGGCTGTTCAAACCCATCCAGCAGTGCCATGGAAGAAAGGCCTGGCAATCATTACAGCCAAGAAAGAAGATATAAGAATGGCTAATAAACACAAAAAGAGGCCTGGTGGCACAGTGGTTAAATGCTTGGCTGCTAACTGAAAGATTGGCAGTTTGAACCTACTGAGGGGCTCCGTGGGAGAAAGACCTGGCAGTCTGCTTCCATAAAGATTACAGCCTAAGAAACCCCATGGGGCAATTCTCCTCTGTCACATGGGGTCACTGTTAGTCAAAAATTGACTCCATGAACAATACACGCATGAAAAGGTGCTGGACACCACTGATCATTAGGGAAATGCACGTTATAATTGCTAAAAATAAAACACACTGACCATTCCAATGTTAGTGAAGATATGGAACAATTGTCTCCTACTTTGCTGCTGGAATGTAGAATGATACACTTTCTTTAAAAGTTAGACGTGAAGACCAGTGACCCACTCCAAGGAATCTACCCAAGAGAACTGGAAACACATCACACAGACTCGTACCAAAAAGGAACAAGTATCTTCAGAATAGACGCGAGACCACGACAGAGGAAACAGTAAAACACTGGAGACGCTCGTAAGAAGACTTGGGGTGAACCTCCTGACTTTGGATGAGGCAATGGCTTCTTAGATATGACACCAAAAACAGGAGCAACAAAAGAAAAATAAATTGGGACTTCGTCACAGGACATTCGTTTCCAAGAGAATAAAAGAAAACCTACAGAACGGGAGAAATTATTTACAAATCATCTATCTGATAAGGGTCCAGTATCCAGAATATATAAAGAACTCTTAAAACTCAACAACGAAAATACAACCCAATTAAAAAAATGGGCCAAGTGGGAATGCAAAAATGGTACAACCATTTTGGAAGACAGTCTAGCAGTTTCTCACAAAGCTAAGTACAGTCTGACCATACAATCCAGCAGTCACACTCCTAGGTGTTTACCCAAATGAAGGGAAAACACACGGTCACACAAAAATCTGCACACGAATGTTTATAGCGGCTTTACTCATAATTACTGGACGCAACCAAGATGTCCTTCAAGAGAGAACAGATAAACACACTGTGGCATCCACACAATGGCGTATTAGTAGGTGACAAAAAGAACAGGGCTGTCGAGCTGTGAAGAGCCACCGAGGACCTTAAGTGAACGTTGCTGAGTGAAGAAGCCAGCCTGAGAAGCTACGCAGTGACCAACCATATGACGTTCTGGAAAAGGCAAAACTGCAGACAGTGAAGGGTCACTGGTGGCCGGAGGCTCGGGGGCGGGGGGTGAACGGGGAGCTCAGGGCATTTTTAGGTCAGTGAGGCTGTTCTCTGTGATCCTCTCATGGTGGACACATGACAGGATGCATCTGTCAAACCCACAGGGCTTCACAACAGAGAGAGTAACCCCAGTGAATAACAATGTATCAGTGTTGGTGCATCAGCTGTAACAAGCGTTGCAGCAGAATACAAAGTCAGTACAGCCGGAACAGCTGCAGGGGCAGATGCGGCAGATGCCAGCCCTCTGTACTTTCTGCTCAATTTTTCTGTAAATCTAGAACGGCTCCTAAAAGTCAAGTCTGTTAAAAAGAGCACAAGATCATAGGAAGAAAAAAAAAAAAAAAAAACACGCAGCAGGAGGGGAAAGGACCTGAATCAACATTTCTCCAAAGAAGATATACAAACGGCTAATAAGCACATGGAGAGATGGTCGATATTATTAAAAAACTAAAAACCCGTCACTGTCGAGTCAATTCTGACCCCTAGCAACCCTGTAGGACAGAGCAGAACTGCCCCACAGGGCTTCCAAGGAGCAGCTGGTGGATTTGAACTGCAGACCTTCTCGTTAGCAGCTGAGCGATTAACCATTGTGCCACCAGGGCTCTTGTTAGTCATTAGGGAAATGCAAGTCAAAACCACAAGGAGATACCACTTCACGCCCACTAGGATGGCTGGAATAAAATTAGAAGACGAAAAAGCACTGACGAGAATGGAGAACCCAGACCCCCAGTCCACGCTGGGGGGATGGACAATGGTGAGCCGCGGAAAGGAGGGCAGTTCCTCGGGAAGTTAAGCACAGAATTACCCTGTTGTCGCTGTGTACCGTCCGGTCGATTCCGACTCCTAGTGACCCCATGTGACGGAGTAGAACTGCCCCCTGCCCCCTAGGGTTTTCTAGGCTGTAATCTTTATGGGAAGAGATTACCAGGTCTTTCTCTCGCGGAGCCACTGGGTGGGTTTGAACCACCAACCTTTCAGTTGGCAGCTGAGCACTTAACCACTGCGCCCCCGGGGCTCTTGAGTGTTATCATGTGACCGGCAATTCCGCTCCTAGGTACACCCCCGCAGAACTGGAAGCAGGACCCACACGGAGCTGTGTGTGCCAGTGTTCGCTGCACTGTTCACAGCAGCCACAGGGGGGAGCCACCGAGCATCCACCAGGTGAGTGGATAAGCTGTGCCCGTACCCACAACGGAATATTCTTCTCCCCTTGAAAGGAATAAAGTGCTGATGCGCGCTACGACGTAGATGGACCTTGAAAACGTGCTGAGCAAAAGAAGCTAATCACAGAAGGTCACATATGATTCTACTGATGTGATTCTTCACATACTACGTGATTATACCCATAAAGCAGGCAGATCCCGAGAGGCAAGGCAGGCTGGTGGTTGCCAGGGGCTAGAGGGAGGGGGAGCGGGAGTGACCGTTTAATGGGTGTGGGTTTCCTTTCGGGCTGATATAAATGGGACCAGACAGGTGGTGGCTGCACGGCTCTGTGAATGTCCAAAATGCCACTGAACTGTGCCTTTAGAGCGGTTCACGTCACCTGGTGGATTTCACCTCGATAAAAAACAAAGATGTTCGCGCACACACTGAGAACAAAAGGTGACCTAAATAAAAAGAGACACAGACCACGTTCCTGGACGGGAAGACGCAATATTGCAAAGATGTCACTCCACAACTGATTGACTGCAACACAACTCAAAATTCCCCAAAATCTGGTTTTGTTTCAGAAACTTGACAAGCTGATTCCAAAACTTCTATGTAAAAGCGAAGGATCACGAAGGGACAAGACGCTCCTGAACAATGAGGTGGGGTCAGATGCGACAGCGGCACGGGCTGGACACCCAGGCACGGTGAGCCGCTGAGAGCCCAAGGGGCCCAGGCCCACGTGGGCCCTGGATTCATGACGAGGGAGGTGCTGAGTCATGAGAAAGGACCAAAAAGACCCCAAAACCAAACCCGGTGCCATCCACTGTGACTCACGGCGCCCCCACGTGTCAGAGTAGAGCTGTGCTGCGTGGGATTTTCAATGGCTGATCTTCCAGAAGTAGATCGCCAGGCCTTTCTTCCGAGGTGCCTCTGGGTGGACTGGAACTGCCAACCTTCCAGTTACCAACTGAGCGCGTTAACTGTTTGCGCCACCCAGGGCCTCCCGAGGAAAGGACCGTTATTTTAATAAACAGTGCTGAGAGCATTGCGACCCCTATAGAAAAAAGAGTAAATTTCACCCCGCCTGACTCGCAGGATTCCGAGTAGATTGCAGATGACGGTGTGAGAAACAAAGCTTTTATGAGCCATTTCAGAGCCCACGCGCCAAAACAGCACACAGATAGTCATGAGCATAGAGTCCCACAAAGTGGGCTGCGTTAAAACTTTTTTTTGTGTGTGGCATTTTTCCATCTTCCTTGTTAGTATCTGAGGATTCCAGTCTAACAGGTAACATTCTGAGGGCCGGTGGGATCAGTTCTGTTCTCTCTTCTGACACCAACACATCCTCCTCTGACTCCAACCACCGGGAGCTGGGTCACAGACCTCCAGATACCAGCCACAGCATGGGGATCCCCACGACACCCTCACTTCTGCTGGCTACAACTACAGGGGTTCCCCCTACCCCCTCAGGGAACCAGCTGTAAGCTCAGGGGTCCCCAAGGCCCCCCACTTCTGTCTGACCTGCTGGCTCCCACTCTTCCTGGGGTTTGAAAATTCACCACAGACTCGCAGAACTCGGCGGAGCACTGTACTTAGGATTACAACTTTGTTATACCAAAAAGGACGCGAACAGTCACCAAACGTAGAAACCTGAATTGGCGTGTGTTTTGCTGTGTATGTTCTCCACAACAAAATAAAATATTGAAAAAATAAAAAAACTCCCCTGTGGAGCACGGTTCTACTCTGACACACACGGGGTTGCCGTGTATTAGGGAAAAGAAAAAGGATGAAGTGCGGGGCGAGGACTGTGAGGGTCCCTAACAGCTTCCACGTGGCGTGCTACCCTCCCCCACACACGGATGCCCATCACCAACCAGGAGGCCTCACTGCGCAGGTTCCACTGCGTGAACGGTGACCCCACAGGCCAGCTGGTGTCACCAGCACGGCCAGCCCTCACCTGAGTCACCTCATTAGCGTAAGTCCTCAGGTGTGGCCTGGAGGTCTCCCCACACTGGGGGAATTCCAAGGGTTTAGAGGTTCTTTCAGGAACCAAGGACAAAGACCAGACGCTTTGGGTGAAGTTAATTTTAAACCTCTCGGGTGTCTTGGGCGACAACGCGAAAATTAACACCACTTGTGCAAACACCGTGGGGACAGGGAAGATGGAAACTCCAACGAAGGAGCTGAGACGCTTTCGCAAAACGGCCGCGTCCAAAACACGCTCTTTTAAAAATCCTACAAATCAGAGAGCCCAACGCAAAAACAGGGAGCGACCCGAATGCGCACGTCGCAGAACGGGGGGCCGTGGCCGAGGAGTCTCGGGAGGGGCCGGGCCTCGCGTGCAACCCGGGCAGCAGGCGCTAATGAAGGCAGAGGCGGCAGACAGGCGGCAGGGCGCGGCACCCCGGCTCCCTTGGTAGCGTGTGAACCGCCCACGTCTTTGCGAGGGTTCAGCCTCTTCATGGAGAAGACCCCCGGGCCTCACACCCCTTTCAGGTCTGCTCACCGCCCTGCGAGGCGTCGGCTGGCGGGTCCCAGCAGCGCGGCAGGGTGGATACACAGCTTCCTGCCCACACAGCCGCGGGGACCTCAAGGCACAGTGTCGCGCATGAGCAGGAGACCCGGCGCATCCTGTGGGACACGCTTCCTGACGATTGAGGCAGAACCAGGCCAAACTCCTCGGGGCAGCGCACACGGGTGGTCGGAGGGAAGGCAGGGAGGGGCCGGCCTGGATGTCGGGGAGCTGGGGGACCATCCCGGGAGGGGGGCTGCGTGGGGGTGGCGCGCTCTGGAGGCAGGAGGCCGGGCGTTCACGCTGTGATCACCCCAGTGTTGCTCGTGAAACCTGAACCCAGATGCCAAACTCCTGGCCGTGGTTTCCCCGCAGAGCTCGACGGGGGCTCTCTGCCCCCAGCCCCCACGGGTGGGCCACCCGTAACAGCCAATCCTGGTGCAGCCAGCTGCAGCGTGCGGCCCTCGGCAGGCTCAGCGCCCCTGCCCGCGCTGGCCCGGCCCCTGCTGAGTCTGCACTTTGTCTGGGTAAACTCACCACGGGCCTTCGCAGGGGTGGACTTTCTCCCTTCGGATCTATAATTTCTCAGAAGAGACCCTGAAGAACAACCTGGAACAGAGTCAAAGCTCAATAAAGGGAGATGGAGCTGCCCGCCCCAGTGCTGCTGTGGGGGAGGGGCCGGGGCCTCGCAGAGACTCCCCCGACCCAGACGAGCAGCCAGGCGCCGAGCTCCCAGACCCCGCCTGAGGGCTTAGAGCACCCCCGGTCCTGGCTCCCCACCCCCACCGTCTACTCCCACCCCGAGGACCAGGCCAGCCTCCTACCCCTGCCTCACCAAGGCTGCCCTCACCAGCCCCAGCTCTGCGTTTTTCTGCCCCTTCTAGCACCTTACACACACACGTTCCCACTGCCCCCAGTAGGCTCAGGTGACAGAGGAAGGGTGGGGGGTGAGCAGGGTCTTCTGGAGGCGCAGGGGGCAAAAAGGACCGGTGGGGGATGCCTAAGGGATCAGGCCTGGGAGGGGGAGGTGATATCGAGTGGGTGTGAGGTGTGGTGGCTGGGGGAGGGTGTGTGGCAGGAGCCCCCAGGTGAGAGGAGGACAAGCAGCTCCTGGCATGAGCAACTGCCATTCAGGCTGCCTTCCCGCCTGACCTCGGCCGGGGCAGGTCCCAGGAGAGCCGGGTGGGTGGGTGGGCAGGCTGGGGTAGCTCTGCGGGAGCCTGGAGAACCGCACTGGGGCAGGTGGCAGAGGATCGCTGAGCCCCGGGACCCGGTGTGGAGCCGAGGACACGCAAACAGGTGCTGGCGTGGCCCTCAGGCGTTCCTAGAAGAGGCGTGGGGGAGGCCTGGCCAGACAGCAGCCGACCCTGAGGTCAGCAGAGAGGCCGGGGCTGGGTCCTGCGTGGCCTCCTGGGACGGGGTGGGGGCGGGAGGCCCCCGGCTGATGCCACCTGGCTGTTAGGAAATTACGGGTGAAGGGGAGGTGGGTGGTCAGTGCCAGGGCAGCCGTGAGGGTTGGTCTGCGGAGCATGGGGGTGTCCACTTAACCCCGGACACGGCCATCTGCCGGGCTGGGGTGCGGGCCCCCGAAGGCCCTGACTTCGGGCAGAGCCTGCCCAGCCTGAGGCTTCGTCTCCTGAACCCCACACCCGCCGTGAACACCAGCCACCAGAGGCTGCTCTGAAGGCACCCCGGCCCCAGCCCACCCCACTCCTCCTTGGCTCAGCCTTGCAGGGGGGCACGGGACGGGATGGGATGGGATGGGATGGGCCCATGTGCCCTAAGCGCCATGCCACGGTCCACCCCTGACAGAAGGAGGCCTCAGGAAGACACAGCCCCCCAACTACTCCCCCTGCTGCCTGCACCCCAGGCCTCGGGCAGACGCTAGCTGCCCGGCACGACGGGGTTAAGGGGCCGGGCGGCGGCTGGCTGGCTGTCAGGGCCTGGCTGCGCGGTGCTGCGTCCAGAGAGCAGGAGCCGCCGACCCCAGCAGACGCGCTGCCCGCCGGCCGCTGAGCGCGCAGTGATGGCCTTGAGCAAAGGTGAGGCCGCGGCCCCTCCAGCCCTGTCCTCCAGCTGACCAGAGCCCACGGAGGTGGGACGGGGCCGGGGCAGCCCTGGGGGGCTCGGGGGAGCCCCTAGCAGGAATGCTGCTGGGGGGGCTCAGAGCTGGAACCAGAGGCTCCTCTTGCCCTCCTGCCCCATCCCTCCCAAAGTTCCCAGGTGGTGCACACACTTCACGCGCTCAGCTGCCAACCGAAAGGTTGGAGCTTTGGGTTTGCCTAGAGGCACCTCGGAAGAAAGGCCTGGCGATCTGCTGAAACATTGGCCGGTGAGAACCCCGTGGAGCACAGTTCTGCTCTGACACACACGGGGTCGCCATGAGTTGGCATCCACTTGGTAGCCACTGATTTTTCCCTACCCTCTCACCCCGAGGGCCCAGGAGAGCGGCCGGGGAGGCCAGGTAAGGTGGGGTCAGATTCTCCACCCCTCGGCAGGCCGACCATGCGCAGAAGTGGGGGACGAGGCGCCTCCCTCATTCCACACTCGAGGCCTGGGCCAAGTTGGCCAAGGAGGAGGACGAGGCTCACTGTTCTCCTGGCTGCTCGGAGGCCAAGCAGCTGCCTGACAGGGCAGCCGTGCGGGTGGGGAGCACCCCGTGCCATGGGGGCACCCCCTAGCACTGCCCCGAGCTCCGAGGCAGGGAGGCAAGGCCCAAGCCCGCGCCTGGTACGGCACGTAGGACCGTCTCCCCACCAGGGTCCTCGCGCTGCCTCCTGCGCCCATCCCTGGAGGTGGCCAGGCCAGGTCTGGGAAGGCTCCCAGTCAGCTCTGCCTTCGCCACAGGAGGCCCGGTGACGGTGCTGCTGTTCGTGTGCTGGGCGGCGACGGGCTGTGGCGGCCTGGAAAGCATGGAGCCCGGAGCGCCGGGGGACACCGAGAGCCTGCGGTGCCCCGCCGTGTGCGCCTGCAGCTATGACGACTACACGGACGAGCTCAGTGTCTTCTGCAGCTCCCGGAACCTGACGCAGCTGCCCGCCGGCATCCCCGAGGACGCCAGGGCCCTGTGGCTGGACTGCAACAACCTGACCAGCATCCCCGCGGCCGCCTTCCAAAACCTCTCGGGCCTGGACTTTCTCAACCTGCAGGGCAGCCGGCTGGGCAGCCTGGAGCCGCGCGCGCTCCTGGGCCTGGGCGCGCTCTACCACCTTCATCTGGAGCAGAACCAGCTGCGCGGCCTGGCGGCCGGCACCTTTGCACACACCCCAGGCCTGGCCTCCCTCAGCCTGCACCACAACCTGCTCAGCAGGCTGGACGAGGGCCTCTTCGCCGGCCTGCCTCGCCTCTGGGCCCTCAACCTTGGCTGGAACGGTCTGGCCGTGCTGCCCGACGCCGCCTTCCGGGGCCTGGCCGGCCTGCGCGAGCTCGTGCTGGCCGGCAACCGCCTGAGCTACCTGCAGCCGCCGCTCTTCTGCGGCCTGGACGAGCTGCAGGAGCTGGACGTGAGCCGGAACGTGCTGCGCGGCGTCAAGGCGGGCGTCTTCGTCAAGCTGCCCAAGCTGCAGAAGCTCTACCTGCACCGCAACCTCATCGCCAGCGTGGCGCCCGGCGCCTTCCTGGGCCTGCGTGCCCTGCGCTGGCTGGACCTGTCGCACAACCGCGTGGGCAGCCTCTTCGCGGAGACCTTCCCGGGCCTGCTGGGGCTGCGCGTGCTGCGCCTCTCCCACAATGCGCTGACCGGCCTGCGGCCGCGCACCTTCAAAGACCTGCACTTCCTGGAGGAGCTGCGGCTCGGCCACAACCGCATCCGGCAGCTGGCCGAGCGTACCTTCGAGGGCCTGGGCCAGCTGGAGGTGCTCACGCTGGACCACAACCAACTCCAGGAGCTGCGGCCCGGCACCTTCCTGGGGCTCACCAATGTCGCCGTCATGAACCTCTCGGGCAACTGCCTGCGGAACCTGCCGGAGCAGGTGTTCCGGGGCCTGGGCCAGCTGCACAGCCTGCACCTGGAGGGCAGCTGCCTGGGCCGCGTGGGCCCGCACACCTTCTCGGGCCTGGCGGGTCTGCGCCGTCTCTTCCTGCGCGACAGCGGCATCGTGGACCTCGACGAGCAGAGCCTGCAGGGGCTGCCCGAGCTGCTCGAGCTGGACCTCACCACCAACCGCCTGACGGACCTGCCACGCCAACTCTTCCAAGGCCTTGGCAAGCTCGAGTACCTGCTGCTGGCCGGCAACCGGCTGGCGGAGCTCGCCCCGGACACGCTCCGGCCCCTGCAGCGCGCCTTCTGGCTGGACTTGGCGCACAACCGCCTGGAGGGCCTGGCCGAGGACGTCCTGGCGCCCCTGGCGCAGCTGCGCTACCTCAGCCTGGGCAACAACTCCCTGCGTGCCTTTGTGCCGCAGCCCCCTGGCCTGGAGCACCTGTGGCTCGAGGGGAACCCTTGGGATTGCGGCTGCGCACTGCAGGCGCTGTGGGCCTTTGCCCTGCAGAACCCCCGTGCCGTGCCACGCGCCGTGCAGGCGGTCCCCGAGGGTGACGACCGCCAGCTGCCCGTGTACACCTACAACAACATCACCTGCGCAGGGCCGCCTGCCGTGGCCGGCCTCGACCTGCGGGACCTCGGCGAGGCCCACTTCGCTCACTGCTGACCTCGGGGCAGCCCCTCGGCGGGGCTGGCAGACCCCACGATGCCAGCGGAGGCAGCCCCTCCCGGGAGCAGACAGGCCTGTGGGCTTCACCAGCCGCTGACCTCTGGGGCCACGTGGGCACCGACCAGCCGTCTCCAAGGCCTGACCAGGAATTGGGGCAGAGCAGCCACTTGCCCCGTGCCCGCCTCGGCTGCCGTCAATTAAAGCAACCTGACAAACACAGTGTGTGACCCTGAGAAGCAGACGCAGGGGAGCAGGGGAACACCAGCGGGGGGACACTGCAGTCAGCCCCCCAAACGCAAGTGTTACTAGGGGTCCCGTCCTGCCTCCCCCAAGTCACCACAGCCCTCCCCCGCTGTCCTGCTGCCTTGGGAAGATGCCCCTCAAGTGCCCTTGCTCCACCCAGGTCTCTCCCCCTGGGGCAGTTTCCTCCGAGGCGTCCTGTTCTGCAAAGCCAGAGCGAGCCATGTCTTCCCTGGTGTCCTGCCCGCGGTGCACGAGGCTGAGTGTGCAGCCAAGTGCCGCCCAGTGAGCCCCCCACTGTTAAAGGGGGGCCGAGCGCCCCCAGTCCTCCTCTTCTGTGCACCCCCAGCCTCACACCTCAGACATGCATCCCACCCACCACCTTCCCACCCTGTCCCATCTCCCTGAGGCCACCCCACTCCCAGGGGCTGCACCAACTCCTTCGCTTGGAGACACAGCGCGTGCCAGTGCTCTGCCTACCACATTGTCCTCGTTGAGCAAAGGCAGGAAAGCCCCTGGGCCTCTTGGCTCACGTGGAAAAAGGCCCTTGGTGCCACCCAGCCCCTCAGAGCTCCACCCTGCCAGCTTGGCCCCTGGGTCCCCACGCACGTGCTTCTCTCACACCTCTACGTGACCCGCAAGCACCTGACCACTCTCAGTTCACCCAGAGACCCACCGAAGCAGACACAGAGACACAATAGAGAAGGTCAGAAAGGAAGGTGGAGACACCACACGCATAGACACGGGCGTCTGTTTAATGGAGGCTTCTCACAGTGCAGGGTGTCTCCAGGCCTGGCAGCCCACCCCCAACGTGGCAGGCTGGGGTCAGCAAGGACAACGGAGCAGCTCCACGCCCGTGCTCTGCGCTGCGTGGGGCACAGGCGTCAGGAGAAGCTGGTCCCTCTGGGAGCATGGCACCTCCCCGCGCGGCCTGGACGCGGTGCCATCTCTCGAGGCGCGTTACCGGGGCCCTGCCCATGCTGCTGAGACATGGGAAAGGGCTCTGGGCGCAGACCGGGGGTGGGGTGGGGTGGAGACACAGGTGCCGCTGCTATAGCTTCCGTAGGTCCAGCACCTCTCCAGGCCGCCCGTGCCCGCGCCCCACAGCATGGGAGAGCCGAGGAGACAGGAGGCCAGCAGGATGCCTTGGTCAGGGCGCCTCAGTCAGGGCCCCGTGCCTGGGCCCGGTCCAGGATCTTCCGGGCAATGGAGGCGAGCGCAGGGAAGGCCGGGCTCTTAGGGAACTCCTGGATGAAGTCACGGCCCTCCTCCAGGCTCCTTGCGAGCTGGGGGTCCAGGGGCACGGAGCCTGTGGAGACGAGGCGGGAGAAGGGACGGCAGGGTGCTCGCTGGGGGTGGGCAAGAGCAAAGCCTGGGGAGGCTGGGGCCCCTCCATGCACCCCTATCCTGGGAGCCCCCCCATCCTGGGAGCTGCCCCACCCCAGAAGCCAGTGCCTCCTTGAGAGAACAGATGCCACATGCAGGCAGTCCACTGGGGCTCACCTCCACCCAGACACCGCACCCTCCCACAGCGTGGCCCAACGCTGCCCAGCTCGTGGCCACCGGCCTCGCTGTCCACCCAAAGGGCAGCCCCGAGTACAGCTTGGGGGCAGGGGACAGGTGTCCTGACCGTGCATCTCAGGGTCCCAGTAGGCCGGCTCCCACAGCACACAGGGAGCCTGTCACCCCCGCCCGGCACTCACCTAGAAAGGGGACCCCGGCGTGCCTGGCCAGCTCCTCCCCGCCTCCCGTGGAGAAGAGGTTGGTACACTCCTGGGTCACAGGGACGGGGCCATGAGTGCAGGCCCCTCGCCCCCCCACCCCCCGCCCGATGGCCGGGCACCTCACCGCGCAGTGCGGGCAGACAAAACCACTCATGTTCTCCACGATGCCGATCACCCGCAGCCCCATCTTCCTGCAGAAGGTCAGTTCCCTCCGCACATCCCCCACAGACACCGCCTAGGGGCCGAGACAGTGGCTGGGATATGCGGCGGCTTGGCAGGGGAGAGGGAGGCCGCCACCCGCCTGCCAGGAGGGGCGGCGCTTCTGGAGCTTGGCATTTGCTCACCTGGGGCGTGGTAACCAGAACAGTGCCCAGGGGCCGGTAGGGACGCAGGGCCTCCACAGCCGAGAGGTGCTCGTCAGAGGTACCCGGGGGCGTGTCTACCACCAGGAAGTCCAGCTCCCCCCAGGCCACGTCCGACACAAACTGCTTTATGAGCGCTGCGGAGACGGCCCAGAACCCCGGGGGCTGGTGAGGGAGCCCCGAGAAGCCCCCGCCTCCTGCAGCCTCCAGTGCGGACAGCGCTCCTGCCTGGCCTGGTCCCCAGAGGGCGAGGCCGCTGCCAGGAGGACAAACACACGCACAGTTCCCCAGCACACTGTTCCTCCCTCCACCCCACCCAGGGGCCATCAGCTGATGTCTGTACCAGACAAGGGACAGCCCCGAGCATCCCAGCCCAGGGAGCAGACCCCGTGGGGAGCGTGATGGCTCACTGGCCCGAGGCTGGCTTCTGACACCAGCAGGTGCTCTGGGTCTGATGGTCCAGCAGAAGCCCCAATGTGGGCCCCACCCTTGTAGACCTGTGACTCGGGAGCAATGGCCTTCAAGCCCCAGGACTGTGCTGCCCGCCTCATCCCGCAACTTCTCACAAGCCCGCCCGGTGCTGCCTGGATGGTGCCAACTCCTTGTGACAGCTCGCATGGGACCGCTGAGGACTTGAGTCTTGTTACCGTTTTTCTTGGGGCCCCTCCACACCACGGCTTCATCGGGCGTCTCCAGCAGGAAGCCCACAGACATGAGGGCGACGCTCTGCTCCTGGTCCACAAACACAGGCACCCAGCCGCTGTCGCACTGGTGCACGGCGCAGCCCTGTGCCTGCAGCATGCGTGGCACGCTGGGCCCACACAGGTCCACGTCCAGGATGCCCACCTGCAGGTGGTGCCAGCAAGTGAGGGCCACACTCGGGGAGGGGATGGCAAACGCGGCGGACGAGGCATGGCTGGGGAGCACAGTGCTCACCTTCTTGCCGGCGTGGCGCAAGGCCAGGGCCAACTCGGTGGAGATGGTGCTCTTCCCAACACCCCCTTTGCCCGAGAGCACAAGGATGATGTGCCGGACGCCGGACAGGTTCCCAGGCTCTTATCAGAACAAGAGACGAAAAGGTCAGGGGACCCCAATGTGCCAGCCACTCCTCACCGTTCCCCGAGGGCTCACTGCGCGCTCCTACCTCTGGGCTCTAGGGCCACAGCCCCCACACCCGACACTGAGCAAACGAAGCCAGCAGGAGGCCCCACAGTCCACCCGCTGCTCCCATGAATGCCACAGCACCCACTCCTGCCTGAGGGCTAGCTGCCAAAGAACAGGAAGTCTCTTTGTAGAGCACATACGTGTGTACGTGTGTGCATACGTAGTGCAGAGAAGTACGTGTGCACTCACGCTTGGAGACGGGACCAGCCTGAGGTGCCAGCTCCCTCTGATTCCAACAGAGAGACGCATAGACACCAACAAAGTCCAAGAGGCTCACCTGTGCCTGGAGGCTGTGGCGCCTCCCCTCTGTGACCAGGCCCCAGGTGACCAGGCCCCAGGCGTGACTGAATGTGGGCCTGAGGCCGCCCCTGCCCACCTCCTAAGAACCGGGCGAGTGCAGAACAGGCCCGGAGGCAGACATCGGGGCCCCAGTTTGGGGCTGGGGGTGGGGGACACTGGCATCTGAGACCCAGGGCATTTGACAGCCCTGCCCGGCTGGCTGAGTCCACACTCTTGTTGCCCCTGTGCCCCACCTCGCAGGCACCCACCCACTAGTGTCCTTGGCCACGCCTCACACAAGCCCCAAAAAACAACTCTCCCATGGGTCTTTGGCCACCCGCCCTGCTCCTTTTCCTTCCACTGAACCCAGAACTTCGCCAAATGAATCAATGAATCAATGCCTGGTCTGGCCCTTCTGGCAAGACCTCATCACGAACTTTGTTAATTATGGGCCTTGACCTCGTCTTACTCAGGCGACACCACACCCGAGCTGCCCAACAACCAGGGACACTTAGGTTAACACCAACAGGCACGTGGGCGGACGCTGCGCAGGGCTGCAGGTTCACCTTCGTTGCTGGGGGAGGGGGCTCTGCTGGAAACGCTGGAGAGTGAGACAGCCAGATGGAACCTAGATGGGCCGTGACCACCTATGTCGCTTGGCAAAAGGCTCAACCTGCTTTCCCTGTGATAACGGGGATTTGACCCGCCTGAGGCAGAGCAGTGATGGCAGCAAACAGGGCACCTACGCCGGGTCAGGTGCTGCAAAGGCCGCGCGCTTTTCAGAGTACCTAGACGTCAACCACAACACCCTTTTACTCCTAAATGAGCCAAAAAAAGCCCATGACGCTAACTGACAACGCGCATGAGCTAGCGCCTGCGAGAAGCTGTGCTGGAAGGGGCGGAGAACACGGCGCAGCATCTCCCAAGGAGGGACAGAGGCCCGCTTTCCCATGACACGCCCTGGTCAGCTTCATCAAGGCCAGCCAAATCTAGATTACTGCACACACCGAGCAGGTGCAAGGCGTACGTTTTTATTTAGGAAGGAACTTCCTAGGAAAATACAAGCAAGTGACGACGTACACCCTAACTTCACGCCTTTTTTTGATTTATGTACATTTTCACCCAATTTAAGAAAGAAAGCCGACTCACAGACCGTCGCCTGTCAGGGCCTCTCATTTCTTGGGCTTCCTGGCTTTCTTCCCTTTCGTGCCCAAAGAGATGGTCACGGGCCACGCACACCCCCCTTGCTGCGGGCGCCCCGCCACGGCCCGGCGGCAGCTCTGGGCTCCAAGCCGGGGGCGGTCCCAGCGCCTCCATTTCCGCCCCGCGCCATGTGACCGGCACCCCGGTCGCGCCACACATCGGGGCCCGCGCTAGCCCAGGCCGCTTCCGCACCAGCCCCGGCGCCCCGCACACTCACCCTCCACCGCCTCCATGCTGCCGCCGCCTGCACCCCCGCGGCTTCCGCCCGCCTCCCAGCAGGAGTGAATAGCCCTCTGGCCAGTGGCAGCGCGAGCCCGCCCCCCGGCTCCTCTTCATAGGCCTAGTCCCCCTTCCCTCAGCCAATCAGACCGCCCGGGCCGTGCCCGCGAGTTCCGGCGCTGGATGACGTAGAGGATATGGGCCCGCTTCCTCGTTAACGCCCCAAATTGGGACCGCCTACCGACCGCGATCCGCGTCCAATAGGCGCGAGGGCTTTCCTCTCCTACGGATTCAGGGGTGGCTAATGGAGACTTCGACTCGGGACTGACGAGCCCTGCAGCCTATTGGCTGGAGGCGTGCCCCGCGAGTCCCGCCCCCGAACGCAGCCCGAGCCGGCGCCCGCCTCCGGTGGCCGGGCCAATGCGGCGCGGGGCGGGGATTGTTTACGTCTAGCTCGAAGCGGAAAGTAGGTCACGGCGGGCGGGGAGCGCGGCGGCGGTGGCAGAGCAGCTCCAGGTGAGCGCGGCGGAACGGCCCGGCCTGCACCAGCGCCGCCCGACCTGCACCGGGGCCGCGGGCTCGGGAGGGCGCGCCGCTGACCTTGCGGGCGACCGGGCGAGCCCAACCTTTGTTCCCCTGGCGCCCCGGGCGCGGCCTTTGCTCCGGAAGGACAGCTGCGCCAGACGCGCCGCGCACTGCCTGCGGATAGGGGGCCCTCCGCCGCGATTTGGGGGGTAACTTCTGGAAACAGCACCCCGAAACTGAAATCAGTACGAGCCCGCGAGAATCGAGAAATACCAGCCCTCCCTTAAGCGACCCTCCTGTTAAGAGGAGATTGGGGAGCGTGTTGCTGGGACTTCGCCGTGGGTGACAAGCTCGTTGGGTCATTCATTCAGGCTGGGTCACGTGGCGCCCAGTGTGTGCTACAAATGTAGCGAGTAAAGATTAAGCCGTACGGGGCTGATTGTAACTGCTTCAGCCATGGCTGGAGACAGGCGGCTCTGGTGCAGGCCAGGTGTTTATGGAGGACCGCAGGACTCCCATCTCCAGGAAGCGGTTGCTGCAGGCTAAGGAGGGCCCCCCGCTGAGCTCATTCACTCAGCCGACAAGGCGCCTTCTGGGTGTCTGGCAGGGGCCTGAGCGGGCTTTCAGACCCGTGGGAGAGGCAGGCATTGCACCATCACAGAAGGACACGTATTGCTTGCTCAGTGTTGGGTGGAATTGATAAGGGAAGGTAGAGTAGGACCGCCGTAGGCGGAGAGGTGGCTAGAAGAAAGGGTAGGAGAGAGCTGGTGACTGAGCCAAGGCCCGCATGGGTTGGGGAAGCTGAGAACTCAGCAGATTCTGCAGAATTTTGTGTTTTATCTTGAGAACAATGGCAAGGCCTGAAAGCACAGTGAAATTCAGATTTGTGTTTCTAGAACCAGTTTGGCAGTGGTGCAAAGGAGCTGGGAGGGCAGGCAGACAGGTGTATGGTCCAGGGAAGGTGCTGGGTTGGAATGGAGGTGAAGGACACGGACAAGGTGAGGTAGTCAGGGCTTGGAGATGCTGGGGTGAGGTGGGGCATGAGGAGGACGTGTCGGGGATGAGTCTTCTGTGTCTGGCATGAGGAACTGGGTGCTTGGAGATTCCATTTGTCAGACTGGACACTGGAGGAGGAGGAGCCAGCCAAGGCTGGAGATGCCTGAGGCAGGAGCAGGCTAGGTGAGGGGTAGATGAGGCTGAGCTCGGAGGGAGATGGTTCGAGATGTGCTGTGGAGAGTCGTGGACTTGTGGATGGCCTTGCACACCATCTGCTTGGGTATTATTGAGGCACTCAGATACTGGAGTGAGGTACGGGGTTGTGCAGAGAGTTCTGGAGTTCTGACCACAGCATCTATGTGGCCCATGAACACCTCCACCTTCGGGTGGGTCTGTGGGCACAGCCCACGGGGGCAGCTGGGAGCCTGTGGAGGGGCTAAAGACAGCGCAGGGGGCTGTTGGGAGACAGTCCCGGGTCCTGAGGGTCTTCCTTACTCAGAGCCTGTTTTTTCTTCCAGGTCCTCCCCACCATGGCCAGGCGGCCCCGGAGCAGCCGGGCATGGCATTTTGTCCTGAGTGCAGCCCGCCGAGACGCTGATGCCCGGGTTGTGGCCCTGGCAGGCACTTCTAACTGGGGCTATGACTCTGATGGGCAGGTAGGTCCCTATGGGGAGGGAGCATCACTAGACTGAGATGTGGAGAAGCTCGAGGAAGGCATGACCTGGACAGGGATGAAAGAGGATGTCCAGGTCCCACTGTCCCTGGGCGCACTCTGCCCAACAAAGCCCTTTAACCACGTGAAGGCTCCTGAGAAGGGGCCCCGGCACAGGTGCCAGGCTCTCGTTAGTAATGCCCTTCTCTCCTCCAAAGAGCACGTTAGGCAGTGTGGCAGGCGGCTTTCTGGTCAGTTTGTCCAACAGAAATGTCTCAATTCCACGTACTCGTTTCCAAAAGCAGCTGTCGATAACGTGGCACACGTTTTAGACATCTCCTCTGCCTGTACAAATACAGTGTTCTACGCGTGCGTGAAAAAGAGCTTTGGTTCTTGATGATAGTCTCGCGCTCAGTGAGCCCCTCGTTGTGGGAGCGAGGAGGTAGTCCGGGAGACACTTGTCTCCTGGTTCAGGTTGTCTGGTCCCAGCAGGGGCAGCATGGAGGGGCAGGGCATGTGGGTGAGGGCCTGGTGAGGCCAGGAGTGGGTGTGGGGCTCAGCTGGTTCCCTGTCTCTCAGACAAAGCAGGAACCAGGCGTGAGCCACCCAGCTGTCTCCTGCAGGGCTGCCCGAGGTGACTCTGGCCTCTGCTCTGCACGGCTCCCCTGCACGGTGCCCTGGGCTGGGAGTGGCAGGCGCCTCTTCTCCAGATCAGTGGCCCTCTGCCTCCCTGGAGAATGGCTTGAGCCCTGGGACCCATCCAGGCAGGAGGCCCTGCCCCCACACTGACCATGTGGCCTGGAGCAGAGACTCACTGCTGTGGGATGCAGGATGTGACTGGTGACGGGCCAGATGTGACACACACATGCTGCCTGTTCCTTGTCACCTAATGGGCCTCACCTGTGAGTGTGTCTGGTGTGAACAGCACACGCCACGCCCCCCTCCCCCCACCCCAAAATCCCTGGCTCATTGAGGGCAGAGGCCTCAGCCCCCGGGGTAGGGTGGCTGGTGATTGTTCTGGGCCCTCTGGCTTTTGACCTGGGGGGGGGTCTGTTCCCCACAGTAGGGTGTAGCCCCTCAGGCCTGCCCTGTCGGCCATTCTCCAGATGAGACCACGTCCCATCCTGAAGCTGGCTCTTGAAATAGACCTGCCAGCCCGGCCACTGTGGCTCCTTGTGGCTTCTCCTCCTGGGGCCCGCCCTCTCCTCTCCGACAGCTCCTGGGGTCTCCTGTATTGCTGCTAGTCTCCTCGGAGGCTGTCTGCCCATGTGTCCGTGATGGGCCTGACACGCAGCGGATGCCCATCTGTCCGTGACGGGCCTGACACACAGCGGACGCCCATCGTGCCGTTTATTTGTTCAGGTGGTTTAGCTGTGTGTGGCCACAGGGCTGGGCCCTGGAGTGTGACAGAAAAGAGGGCTGGGCCCTGGAGTGTGACAGAAGAGAGGGCTGGGCCCTGGAGTGTGACAGAAAAGAGGGCCTGGGCTTCCCCCCGCCAGGGGACAGGTGACAGATGAGCTGCAGGGACACACCGAGAAGGAAGCCGGGGAGTGGTGGTCTCAGGGCCTCTGTGGCCTCTGAGGGCTGAGGAGGGGCATCGGGAGACCCGGCTGGGGGACCCCGAAGCCATGTGCTGCACGTGGGGAGGAGTGAAGGTAGGGTACGGACAGTGGATCTGGGCTGGGGGCTCTCGAAGGACTTGATGGGGCGTGGGTTTACTCTAGGGGAGTAGGGCACAGTGGAGCAGCATGTCAAGGGCAGGGCACAGTGGAGCTGCATGTCAAGGGCAGGGCACAGTGGAGCTGCGTGGTGAGATGTTTTAAAAGCTCGTCTGGTTCTGGCCGCAGAGTGTGGGGCAGTAGAGCGAGGAGGAGGCCCATCGGTGTCCAGTGAGCTGCAGAGCTGCAGGCAGGGGCTCTCGCTGCCTGCTCAGAGCTGGGCCGTGAGACCCCAGCCCGTCGCGGCCTGGCCTGGGGTCCAGATGACCTGCATGGCTTCAGAGCAGGATGACTCGGCTCAGAGACCCCTAAGCAGGCTGGCTGCTCCCCCAAGAGGGGCTCTGGGTGACTCGGCTGTTAGGTGCGACAAGCTTTGCCCAAGGACCGAGGTCCCTGGCTGGGGCCTGCAGGAGAGGGGGACCCAGCTGAGTGGCTTTTCCCTACACCCAGAAGCCGGAAGCAGCAGTGAGGCCTCATCTGGGAGGGCTGTGTGGCAGGGTGGGCGTGGAGGGGCTGGCGCAGACCCGAGGTGGAAACAGCCTGCTTTCTCTCCTAGCACAGCGACTCGGACTCCGATCCTGAGTTCTCGTCCCTGCCGCCGTCCATCCCCAGCGCCGTGCCGGTCACCGGGGAGTCCTTCTGTGACTGCGACAGCCAGAGTGAGGCCTCTGTCTGCGGTAGCCGGCACAGCGCCCACGGCGGGAAGGACTGCCGCTGCGGGGAGGAGGACGAGCGTGAGCACCGGGGGGGGGCCCCTGTGGGAGGGGGGCAGTGGGGGACAGGACCCCGTGGGAGGAGTTGGGGGGACAGGACCCAGTGGGGGGAGGGACAGGACCCTGGGGTGGGGGTGGAGACCTCCGCCCACCTCAGCTGCCCTCCCCCGCCCCTGCAGACTTCGATTGGGTCTGGGATGAGCTGAACAAGTCCTCGGCCACCCTCCTGAGCTGTGACAACCGCAAGGTCAGCTTCCACGTGGAGTACAGCTGCGGCACGGCGGCCATTCGGGGCACCAAGGAGCTTGGGGAGGGCCAGCACTTCTGGGAAATCAAGATGACCTCGCCCGTCTACGGCACTGATATGGTGAGTGGCGAGCGCCTCAGAGGTGTGCAGGGAGCGGCCCTGGCCTCACCTGCCCCCCTGCCGGCCCTCTTCCTAGATGGTGGGCATCGGGACGTCAGATGTGGACCTGGACAAGTACCACCATACCTTCTGCAGCCTGCTGGGCAGGGACGAGGACAGCTGGGGCCTCTCGTACACGGGTGTGTGTGGTGGGCAGGCGGGTGTGTAGCGGAGCGGGGGTGGTGTCCCGCTCCCAGGCTCAACAGCCCGGCCGCCCCCAGGGCTTCTCCACCACAAGGGAGACAAGACGAGCTTCTCGTCACGGTTCGGCCAGGGCTCCATCATCGGCGTGCACCTGGACACCTGGCACGGGAGACTAACCTTTTTCAAGAACCGCAAGTGCATAGGTGAGAGTACCCGAGGGATCAGGTCCCCAAGGGTGGGACAGTGTGACAGAGAGGGTCCAAGCTGCAGGGTCCCGTGGTACCAAGTGTGGATCAGCCAGTGTGGGCCTCAGCCGTGCCTCCCTCACAGGCGTGGCGGCCACCAGACTGCAGAACAAGAAGTTCTACCCGATGGTGTGCTCCACGGCCGCAAAGAGCAGCATGAAGGTGATCCGCTCCTGCGCCAGCTCCACCTCCCTGCAGTACCTCTGCTGCTACCGCCTGCGCCAGCTACGGCCCGACTCGGGGGACACGCTCGAGGGCCTGCCCCTGCCCCCTGGCCTCAAGCAGGTGCTGCACACCAAGCTGGGCTGGGTGCTAAGCATGAGCTGTGGCCGCCGCCGGCCGCCCGCGCCCAGCCCCGAGACCAGGTCTTGCCAGAGGAAACGCTGCCGACGGACCTGACTTCTTTTGCAATGAAAACTGCTTCTTGGCCAGGACCGGCTTCTGTCCCTTCCTTCTGGCCATGCTCCGGGGGACAGGAGAGGGAGGAGTTGGGCCCAGTCTGTTGGGTTGTCCACTCACTCCCCAAGGCTGGGACAGTCCCTTTTGCAAGGTCCAGGGCCACTTGGCCGTGTGATCGTCCACATCCACTCTGCTGGCCCCAGGTAGGCAGCAGCCGCTTCCCACCTTGTGCCTCCCGGGCGGCCACTGTTGGCCACGAGTGGAAGAGGAAGGCCTGCCTAGCACCAGGGTTCCTGCCTCCCGGGCCTCGGAGGCCTTGGGCTCTGTCCTTCACTGCTTTGCATGTTGTCAGCTGCTGCTCCTCTTTCTCAGAGACAGAAATCACTGTAATAAATGCAGTTTCTATCCAAGACCCATGCCACCTGTAAAGTTACATGGGGCCAGACGAAGGCCCAATGGGTTAACACACCTCTACAGCACTTGTCCTGTGGGCTCTGATTCTGCTAGATACTGAGGGGGGGGACGAGGGTTGTCCTTCTTCCTGTGAAAAGGACGGTCCCAACTTCCTGGAAACCAGTGCTAAACGCCCTGGGAGGGCCTCCACTTGGACTCTCAGGAGGCAGCCAGCCTCCAGTCTCCCTGCCAGAGAGCCGACACTGGGCCCTGACATGGGCAGGGCTGGGCACACACACTGCCCCCAAAACCTTCAGCCTGCCTGGCCCCTTCTCTCAGCCCAGTGATCTGAGAACTTCCCCTGGTGCCCCCCTGCCCTCTCCCAAGCCAGACACAGACCAAGAGCCATCCCAGGCCAAGGGTGCCAGTCGTCTGGCGTCCCAGCCCTGCAGTGGGGGTCTCCTGTCCCCCTACTCCGTATGCTGTGTGTTGATCGGAGGCAGTGTGCTCAGGAACACAGGTCCAACAGGAGATCAGGGTTGCAGGTGGTCAGGAAGAGGTAGAGGCGGCGGGACAGGTCGGGCCCCACCCTGCGGGGCCGCCCACCCTGGCCCACCTCCACAGGGAGGTCAGCCAGGAGAGCCAGCCGCTCCCGCTCCGAGCTGCAGGCCACGTATGCCTAGGGTGGGGACAGGGATGAGCAGGGCGGCCTCGGCAAACCTCTACCTGGGGGTCAACATGGGGTCAGCTCACCTGCTGTAGAAGGCGGGGAGAGGGGAAAGCGGCAACCACGGCGTCAGCCACCGCGGGGCTGACTCGGTTGAACTGCCTGATCTGCCACCACCAAGTCCCCAGCAGCCCCCTGCTGTGTCTTGCCGCCCGCTCGCTGGCTGCCCAGCGCCCTGCCGTGCAGAAGGACAAAGCCTGGGACTCCCGGAGCTGCCTGCAGGTGGGGGTGGGGGTGTCCTTCTAGAGGCTCTGGCTCTGAGCACTCTCACTGCCTACCATGCCCAGTAGCCCCGCCAAGCCTCTCTGCTGCTGCCCACCGTGTCCCTCCACCACCCAGCCCAGCCTGCTTTGGAGGGCACGCACTTGTAGGGGCGCTGGGCAAGGGCCCTGGTGAAGGCACACACGTGCTCGCTCAGCTCCTGCCAGGAGGCCACCAGCAGCACGTCCAGGCCCGCCCAGAGCTGCAGGAGCACCAGGGCCTGCGAGGGGGAATGATGGGTGGGGGCTTCCCTGGGGACTCTGCTGAGACCCACTGCCTGTGCCACCCGGGACCAAACCCTGCCCGGCTGGTCACGTGACAGTCCGAGTGCCAGGACTAAGGTCAGCCGTCTTGCCCAATCCAGATGGCCCTCACCTCCTCCACCTGGAGCCAGCTGATAGCCGCCTTGGTGTGGGGCACCACTGGACTCCCTGGTGACCGTCCCATTCCCGGGACACAGCGCGGGTGAGACCTGGACAGAGGGACCAGCCTTGGCTCCCACACCCAGCCGGTCCTACCCCACCCTCCTCTCCCGGGCAGCCCTGCTGGGGGATGGGGGCAGTACCGCAAGTGGGCATCCAGCCCAATGATGGCCAGGTGGGGGCGGGAGGGGCTCCCAGGACAAGTCCAGGGCACCGAGCAGTCTGGGCCAGACACCTGCAAGCCGGAATGCACGCATGCCTCAGAGAGCTGGCGGGAGGGCACCTCTGGTGCCTTGCAGGCCACGCCGAGCTCTCCAGCCTCACCTCCCTGCTCTATACCAGGTGCGTGATGAATGGGGAGCCTTGGCCGGCACCAGGGCGAGGAGGGCCTGATGGTGCTCCAGTGTGGCCGGCTGAGCGCTCCTGAGTTCTCCTTCAACCAGGGCCGGCAAGCAGCCATCACACTTCACAGCCACCACAGCCATGCCTGGCACCTCCAACCCTGGTCCCCAGACCCCCTCCTGCCAGGTGACGCCGGACTCCCGAGACCTGCTCTGAGCCCCTTTACTCCGGCTCCCGCCCTCTGGGAGCAGCTGCGGCTGCCACCTGCCCCCGGCTGAGAACGCAGAGACCAGGGAAGAGTTCTGAGCTGCCCGGGCACTCAGGCAGCACATGCCCTTCGCCAGCGCACCTCCACTGCGGCAGGGCTGGGGGAGGCACCTGGGTCAGCCGGGCGACGCCCTGCAGAAACTCCTCTGGCTCCAACAGCAGCAGCAGTTCCTGCTCGTGTGCAGCCCACAGCTGAGGGGGCACCTGTGGGGACATCCAGGAGGCTCTGAAGTTCGTGCCAGTCAAGCACAGGCCAGGTCCGCACCACAAGGCCCAGCAGAGGCCAAAGCCAACACAGGTCTACCAAGCCAGCGGGAACGGAGTGGGCCGCCTACGCGGGGCTGGAACGTTCCTGGGGGTAAATGCCTGGCCTGAGCCCCGGCCCTGCGCCACACTAGCTGAGCAACTTGACATCACGCACTTGAAGTGTCTCGCTCCTACCCTGCCAGCCGCCAGGTGCACACAATCGCGGGAGCTACTTCCCAGGGCAGCTTCGAGCATCAAGTGACACCAGAGACGCAACACACCGAGTCACCGAGGAGGCGGGGCTCCTGCGGACATTAACCCTGACACTCACGTCGCAGGGGCAGGGGTCCGGCCTCACGCGGCTCCAGCTGAGGCTCCTGGCACGGAGCTGGGGCTCCACGCGGTGCTCACAGCCCAGGACGTCCAGGGCCTCCAGCAAGATGTCGGCGCCAGCATCTTTCAGGATAGCTGGGGTGGCGTGGGAGGGAGAGAGAGAAAGCGAGCTCCGTTTCTCCCCGGAAATGGACCCACAGCCGGCCGGGCGTGCAGCAGAGCCCCCGGGGCAGCGGCGGGCACAGTTGGGAAGGCCGGCCAAGCTCCGGGCAGGAGGTGCCTTGGAAGGCAGCGGGCGCCCCTTTTACCACCTATTGGGGGCTAAAAGGGCGTCCAGTCCCCAAAGCCGAGTTCCAAGCAGAAGCGACCCCGGGCTCCTCCCGTCCGCACCTGGGTCCACGAGCACCACCAGGCGCCTCAGAGCCCGCTCCGGTCGCAGCGCCTCGGCCGCCGCCCTGCGCTCCTCCGCCGGGTCCCGGGCCCTCGCGGCGGCCTCTGC
>NW_004443960.1:1399692-1418913 GCF_000243295.1 Trichechus manatus latirostris | reverse complement strand
GCTGAGGCCGCGGACTGGCAGTGCGGGCCGGCCATGGCGCGGAAGAAAGTACGGCCGCGGCTGATCGCCGAGCTGGCCCGGCGCGTGCGGGCCCTGCGCGAGCAGCGGGAGCGGCCGCGCGACTCACAGCGTTACGCCCTGGACTACGAGACGCTGTCGCGGCCGCTCTCTGGCCGCCGGCTGCCCCCGCGGGCCTGGGCCGACGTGCGCCACGAAAGCCGCCTCCTGCAGCTGCTCGGCCGGCTGCCGCTCTTCGGCATCGGCCGCCTGGTCACGCGCAAGTCCTGGCTGTGGCAGCACGACGAGCCGTGCTACTGGCGCCTCACGCGGGTGCGGCCCGACTACACGGCACAGGTGCGTGGGCGCCCTCCTCCCCAGCCCTCCACGCGTGCGCAGCGTCCGCGCCTTACGCCCGGGCCAGGCCGGCCCCTTCGGAGCGCCGAGCTCCGCGGGGCAGCGCTGCCTCCTCTCCCCATCCGACTCCGGGACACGCACCCCCTAAACCTTTGAGGAGGAGGTGGGTGACGAGCTTGTTGAGCTGACCCGCCTTTACCTGCTTTGCAGAACTTGGACCACGGAAAAGCCTGGGGCGTTCTGACCTTCAAAGGTAAGGCTTGCGGGACTGCGCAGAAGGCGCAGGCTGCTGACGGTTAAGAAGGGGTGCGTTGAGCCGTGTCCTTCTTCCGCAGGCCAGACGGAGAGTGAGGCCCGGGAGATCGAGCAGGTCATGTACCACGACTGGCGGCTGGTGCCCAGGCACGAAGAGGCGGCCTTCACTGCCTTCACACCAGCCAGCAAGGACCCGCCGCGCTCCGTGCCGTACCCGCCCCTCCTCAGGGCCATGATTCTGGCCGATCGGCAGAAGAGCGGGGATGAGAGCACAGAGGAGCCCATGCTGAATCTGGAGAGGGTGCGCATCAGCCCCTGGGACTACCCCGCAAAAAAGAAGGCGAAGGGCAAAGCCAAGGGCACCCCAGTCTGAAAGTGCCGGAACCGGCAGGCTGCCCCAGGGCTGCAAGGCCCCGGTGAGGAAGGAAGACGCCTCTGGGTTCACCTGTCAGGCCCTCGAGCTTGCATGCGACCTTCTCGTGATGCTTTACTTACGGAGGATGTGCTTTTTGCCTGGGGAGTGGGGTGGGCAGGATCCTGCACCTGGCAACTCCTCTGTTCAGGCCTCCCGGACACTCAGGTTTGAGGCCAAGAGGGGGCTGCTGGGGCAAACTGGAAGCATGGGGGCTAGCGGCCCTGGAGGTGCCTGGTGACCAGCCGAGACCCAGAGCGCGCACTCCTCCTTCCCACGTTGCCTCTGCCCAGCCCCAGGCTCTGGACGTGAATAAAGGCCACTGAAGTAGCGTGCGTTGTGGTTTCTCTGAGTTTGGGATTTGGGGGCTAGAGGCGGGTTGTTTGCAGGACTGCGGGGAAGAAAAGGCCCCCAGTGCAGTGGGACAGCCGTTGTGGGTGGTCGGGGGGGCCAGGGTCGAGAGCCGTGCGGCGGGGTGGCTGGGGAGACCTGAGCTGTTGGGGGAGGCGATGTGCACTGCAGGCCCGAATCCTCCGGCCGCCCGTGGCTTGAGTCCAGGGCAGGACGTGACGGCCCCAGAGTCTGAAGCTCCACAGGCCTCACTTAGCGTTCTACGTCTCTGCCGGCGTCCGCGAAGGGAGGAGCGCCCGGCATGGCGGTCGCGGTCCCTTTAAGTCCAGGCCCCGCCCCGCCCGGGCCCCGCCCCCGCCGAACCCGCGCTCGGTCCTCTCGGCCACCGTCGCCATCATGATCTGCCTGGTGCTGAGCATCTTCGCCAACCTCTTCCCGGCGGGTGAGCGGCGCTGGCCCGGGACACCGGGGGGCCGGGTGGAGGGTCCCGGGCCCAGGGGAGGAGGTACCGGGCCAGATGAGGGGGCACCGGGCCCAGGGCGGGAGTGCGGGGCCGAGCGGGGTTCCCGCGGGCTGACGACCGGTCCGCAGGGTGCACCGGCGTGCACGAGCGCACCTTCGTGGCCGTGAAGCCGGACGGCGTGCAGCGGCGGCTGGTGGGCGAGATCGTGCGGCGCTTCGAGAGGAAGGGCTTCAAGCTGGTGGCGCTGAAGTTGGTGCAGGTGAGGGCTGGCCCGGCGCGTCCGCGGGACCGGGGCGGGGCGGTGGCTGACCCTTCGTTTTCCACAGGCTTCGGAGGAGCTACTGCGCGAACACTATTCCGAGCTGCGCGCGCGGCCCTTCTACGGCCGCCTGGTGCGCTACATGGGATCCGGGCCGGTGGTGGCCATGGTGAGTGCGGGCGGGGCGGGGGGCGCCCGGGGGCCCGGACCCGCGCTGACCACACCCCCCGCCCCCTGCAGGTGTGGCAGGGGCTGGACGTGGTGCGCGCTTCGCGGGCGCTCATCGGGGCCACCGACCCAGCTGACGCCTCCCCGGGCACCATCCGCGGGGATTTCTGCATCGAGATCGGCAAGTAAGGTCCACGGGGAGCGGCCTGAGCCCCTTCCCGACCCCCCGCCACAGCCTGCTCAAGGCCCTGCCAGTAGCCAGCCCCGCAGGACCCACGCTGACGCGGCGCCTTCCCCGCAGGAACGTGATTCACGGCAGCGACTCGGTGGAGAGCGCGCGCCGCGAGATCGCCCTGTGGTTCCATGCCGACGAGCTCCTGTGCTGGGAGGACAGCGCCGCGCACTGGCTGTACGAGTAGCCTGCTGCGAGGGCGGGCTGGCGCCGCCGAGGTGGACACTCCAGGGCCTGTGCGCGGCTGAAATATGTCACTCGGCGAACATTGCAACATGGCACAGACAGCTGGGTCCCATCCCGTCTCTGCTGGTGCATTAATTCTCTTGTTTGGGAGAGACCAGGTACACTCAGGGTCTCCCCAGGGCAGGCCCCGCCAAGCCCTGACCCAGGCCCCATCCGAGATGGGGCATCGCAGCCCCATGCGCTGTTCAGAAGGGTCAGAGCCCCCCACTCGCTTACAGCGCACTTGAAAATGTAGCCCAGGCTTCTGGGCACCAGACGTGGTCCAACCATTTCATCTTTTACAATAAAATGAAAATAGCCCCGTGCTGCACTGGCTTGGCACAGGGACAGAATGACAGAGTGAAGACGTTTATTACATACAGGACTGGTACATGGGGTCACTTGCAGGGCCAAAGCCTGGGGAGAATCGCTGCAGGGCTCTTCTCTAGGTGCACCACCCACTCTGTCACTTTATGATCCTTTGGGGACAGACAAGGGATTTTACATATGTCACAGTGGAGAGATGGTGGGTGGTGGGATAAGCCTGCAGTGGCTTGTGGCTGCTGCAGCGGCCAGCTGGGGGGTAGGGGGGCTGCCAAGGTCTGTGCTTCTCGGTGGGAGGGAGGGCAGCGGGGCAGGCTGCCCTAATTCAGTGCCTTTATATGGGACAAGAGTAAGGCTGGGGCCTGGGGGGAAGCAAGCAAGGCCTGTCCACTGTGGGGGGTGGTCTGGAGCGGTGCCCCTTGGAGCTGAGCCCACCCCCACCCCCACCCCCACCTAGAGCTCTCAGCTTCTGCTCCACAGCCTCTGCCAGCTGCCCTCAGGGAGAGCAGCCCACACAGCAGCCCTAGGCACTTAGTCAAGCGTCGAGCTGGGCTCCGCAAGGCAAACCTGGGAGCGCACTGTTGTCCCCATCACCCTGAGGCTGGCCTGAGTCCTGCACTGACCCCAGAGGAGGAGCTGCTGGTCCTCCCTTCTTCCTGAGGCTGGGCAGCCCTGGCAGCCTTGAAAATCCCACCCTGAGGGCTCGGGGAGGGGCAGGACTGTAGGGCCCGGCGCCCACAAGGGGCTGCACTCCTGCCTGGGAGACCCTGGCGAGAGGGGCTGAGGGCAAGGGAGGGGCGCCTGGTTTGTTCTCTCCAGCCGCTGATCTCAGGCAGCAGGAAGGGGAAGGTGATGGCCGAGGGGGTGGGGAAGCCCCAGGGAAGGCAAGCCGGGGGTCTAGGCACCAGGTGGCCTGAGCCCTGCCTCCCTGGGCAATGGTCAGGGCCCAGCTCCCTTGGGCAGCTCCAGGATCTGGGTGAGTCGGCATCGCCCCCCGCCCCCGGCTGCAGGAGATAGGGTCGGACCCCCCATCCCTGGGGGTCCAAAGGCAAGTGGGTTGCCAGCCCTGGGAAATACCCTGGGGTGAGGGGAGTGGGGCCCAGGAGGTGAGCTGGGGCCACCTACAGGGACTACCCACAGCCGGGCCCACCCTGGAACCCCAACCCTGAGGTGCCCTGGGGCTGGAGAACCGTAGGCTGGTGTTGGCCAGGAGCTGCTGGGAAAGGGGGTCCCTCCTGGACAAAGGTGCCACCTGTGGCCAGTCCTTCTTGGCCTAACCTGTGCCACCATGCTGCCTGCCGAGGGGCCCAGACCTAAGGTGAAAGCTGCAGTTGAGAGGTTGGGGGGTGGCCGCGGTGGCCTGTGGGCTGGCCGCGGTGGGCGGGCGGGCGTCGTATGTACACGTGGTGGTGCCTGTGGCGGCTCACTCGCTGGTGTAGGAGACCTGCCACACAATGATGTGGCTGCGCTCGGCCTTGGACAGCATGGGCTTCACCTGGCTCACATCCGCCCCGCCTTCCTCGGTCTCGTCATCCTCACCATCGCCTGCGAAGAGGGCACATGAGCAGCGGCCCCTGCCTGCGGCCCTCCAGCCCCGTCCGGCTCCGCTTGGCCTGCTCACCGATGCGGAAGTCGATGTAGCCTTCTCCCCCGCTCAGCACCAGCACGTTCTTCAGCTTCTGGCCCTCGGCCGCGTCTGTGGTGGCGGCAGGAGCCCCGGGGCCCTCGGACGGGCTGTCGAGCACGCTGCCGTTGAGGGTGGCCAACACGTTCCCTGTCATGGAGTTGAAGGTCCTCAGAGCGTGCGCGGCCGGGCCACCCCACACCGCCACAGGGCCACCGCACCCTGCAGGTGGGGCCAGGCAACCCCCTCACCTGGCACCGATACGAAGAACTTGACAGCATCGCGGTGCCCGTGGAAGCAGAGCTGGGCCTGGGCCATGGAGCAGTAGGGGATGAAGCTGCCGGCCGACTTGTCACTGCTGTCATCGCCATACACGTGGATGACGCCCCCCGGGCGGGCACCCTCCCCAGACGTGGGGGATGTCTTGTTAGCTGCAGACAGGGGGACCCACAGGAGCTGACAGCCAGCTGGGAGGATCAGGGTTGGGAGAGCACCATGGTGGGCCTGCCCCCTCCCATAGCCAATAGGGCGGCCTCCTTCCAGCACAGGGGCAGCGTCCGGACTTACCTCGGAGCCCCAGGAGCTGGCCTCGGTGCAGGACCACGGCTGGGAGGGAGAGGAAGGGTTGTCACCAGAGGGCAGGGGGCTGAGCCCACCCAACCCTGGCTCAAAGGGAAGTGAACCCATGCGTCAGCCTGCAGCCCACCGTGTCCTTCCAGGGGTCCCGGGGACGGTGGGGGGAGGGGGCACTCACTCTCGGTCAGCGGGATAGAGATGACCACGCCGTTGCCAGTGCCCACCCAGAGGCGGCTGCCGGCGACGAGCAGGGCGGTGATGCGCACGAAGGAGAAGCCCAGCTTGCCCGTGCCTGGGGGTCAGTGAGGGGGTCAGCAGGTCCCCCCGCACTCCCCCGACCCTGGGGGTCAGCAGGTGGGTCCCCCGCGCTCCCCCGACCCCACCCTGTGGGCCAGAGGGTAGGTCCCCCTGCACTCGCCGCTATCCCGGGGGGTCAATGGGTGGGTCCCCCTGCACCCTGCCAAGCAACCCTTACCCAGCATCTTGCTGACATAGGGCTCGATGTCCACATCCTGCAGGTGCTGGTGGGTGTGGGCATGGTACAACCGCAGGGTGGAGTCCAGGCGGATGGACACCCACACCCCGTCACCGATCCACGCCAGCTGCCGCACCTGGCTCTCCCTCCGTGGGTGGGCGTCGAATGACTTCTGTGGGGTATTGCAGCCATCAGCAGGGTATCTGCAAGGCTAACTCAGCCTAGGCTTAAGGTGGGCAGCAGGAGCGCTGGCTCTGGAAGCCCAGGTGGCATCAGACGTGGCCGGCATGCACTTCCCTGACCTACGCTACCGCCTCAGAGCCCAGGTCCTTGCTCCACCCACAAAGCTGCCAAGTGTACAGGGAGGGGCGTCACCAGAGCTCCTTCCTCTCCGAGCACCTTCCCCTCTGTGGCCCCCACAGCCCAGCCCCGCCACCCCTCCTCTGCCCCTGCTTGCCACTCACCTCGATCTGCATGGTCTTGGGCTGGATGACGTGCACCTTGTTCTTGTAGCCGCACCAGACGCGGTCATACACGACGGCCATGCAGCGGATGGAGTGGTGCGGGTGGCCCAGGTCCATCAGATGGTAGTTGCTCAGATCCCACTGACCGTCTGTGGGGCCCGGGACACACTGTTCAGGCCTGGCTCCCAGGGCAGAGGTGAGGACACCCGCTGCAGGCCTAGGGCCCAGGGAGCCCACCTGCCACCCCCAGGCCTCACCTTCGCCCCGGTGGAAGATGGCCAGAGTCCCATCAGCCAGGGCCACCAGTACACGACCTTTCACATGCCTGAAATGGGAGAGCCAGGCTTAGGCAGGCAGGATCCGAGTGGCTGCCTGGGGCTCCACCCACCCACCCGGGGCTCCTCCCACCCACCCGGGGCTCCTCCCACCCACCCGGGGCTCCTCCCACCCACCCGGGGCTCCTCCCACCCACCCGGGGCTCCTCCCACCGGCCCTGCGGCCCAGACATATACACCAGGCTCAGGACGGAGTCCTTCAGCTTGATGGAGTGCAGGCACTTCTTCCAGTTGGCCACCGCCGAGTGCACGTACAGCCTGGACACGGAAGAAGAGGCCAGTGAGGGCTGGCCTGTGTTGCTCCCCGGCTGCGCCCAGCAGGCCCCACAATATGTCCCTACCAGCCGTTCTGGGCTCCCAGCCACATGGTGGGCGCGGCGCTGCTGCTGGCCCCGGTGTGGCCTGCGCTGGGCTCCGGCTCTGGCTGTGTGCCGCTGGCCTCGGCCTCGGGCCCATTCTCACTGCAAGAAGGACCCGGCTCCAGGGTGGCCCAGAGGCCCGCTTCCTCATATTCCCGCCCACCGGGCAGAGCTAGCCTTGGGAGGGGTCTGCTCTACTTGGAGTCCTCGAGACCCAGCTCCGTGGGGACACAGCTCTGCCCATCTCGAAGTACAGACCACCATGGGGAGCCGCATGTCCCCTCTCCTCCCTCCACCTCGGACAGCCCACCTGCCAGGCCGAGTACTGGGGGGCGGCACGGGGGCTGGGTCGGTAAAGACGTGTTCTGTGAGGGGTCCAGTCCGCACTGCAGCTGCCTCGGGCTCGCTGGGCCCAGGCTCGGGTGCCTCCGTGGCTTCCGTGGCCTCCTCCGTGGATTGAGCTGGGTTGACCTGCCCGTTGCCGACGGCAGCCACCTCCCCTGCGGAAGGTTGACCTGCCCGTTGCCGATGGCAGCCACCTCCCCTGTGGAAGGTTGACCTGCCCGTTGCCAATGGCAGCCACCTCCCCTGTGGAAGGGAGGGTGGACCTGTACCAGGCCGGGGTGGTGGTGCGGGGGCCCCAGACTCACCCTGCCCCTTGTCCAGCACCGGGGTGTCCCCCCGGGAGGAGCAGTTGCTGCGGGGGACGTTGCAGCGAGTGGCACAGCCCACCAGCGTGATGCCGGCCAGCACCCCGTCGGCGCCAGGCTCCTCGGGGTTCATGTCGCTGTCCAGGAAGATCTCCCCTGGCGGGTAGTCGTTGTCACTGGCCGCTGGGAGGGGGAGACCACGCCGTCACCTCCCGCCGACGAGCTGTCCTTCCAGGTCCAACCCGTGGTCCCACTCGGACAGAGGCCACTTTCTGCCTGGACTGGCTGTTCCCATCTGCTGGGGGCAGTTGGCACCCCTGCCTGTGGCCTCACCAGTGACTGTCTCATGGCGGGGGGCAAGTGGGGGGTCTTCTCCCGACTGTCCGTAGGGACACGGGCAGGGTCTGCTCGATTCGGGACAGCCACCTCCCCCCACTGTCTGTTCCAGTCCACAGGACGTCATGGTCTGGCCTCTGTTCCGTGCCCTAGCTGCGGCCCCTGAGCTCCTCACGCCCTTGCCCGGCACTGCAGCCCCTGGAGCCAGGTCAAGGCTCACCGGGGATGCTGGAGATACACAGGACGTGGGCATTGCAGACGGTAAACTGGTCCACCACGGTGCCTGGCTGGTTGGCATCGATGATCACCACCTTGCTAGTGGTCAGTGTGCTGGTGAGTATCCAGACCCGGCTGGAGGTGGCGTCCATCTCGTGCAGCTCCTTTGCCTGTGGGGATGAGGGGTGCAGTGTGGGACCCGTGGTGTGCAGCCCTGACCCCGGCCCAGGGGACACAGCTAGCTGGGACGGTGAAGACTCAGAACACGCGTCACACGCAGCTCTTTCCACATGCGGGCTCCCTCCTTGCCCCATGTCAGGCTGGAACACAAACTGAAGCCTCTGACCCCAACCCCCCTGAGTTCTCTGCGCACTCCTGCCCAGCCCCTCCCCGCTGCTCCTCTGCTGGGCGGGAAGGGAGGGCTGTGTGCCCAGCCGCCCTCAGCCCTCCCGGACTCCCAGCCACCGTTCACGGGCGAGATACCCCCACCAGACTCCTAAGCAGGCAGCTCAGCCGACCTGCCCACTGCTGTCGCCTGTCGCCAGCTGCCCTTGGTCTGGCCACTCCTGGTGAGCCTGGCCTGGGCCCTGGGTGACAGCAGTGAGGACGCCAGCCATGGCAGACCCCAGCCTGTGGCTACTCTGACCTTCTTCTTCTCCGGGGACGAGTGGCTGCTGGACACTTCCCCTTCTGCCTCCCGGTCGCAGGTCAGGGGGTCGCGACCAGGCACTGGCTTGGTCCCGTTCCCAGGGTCCTCGTCACTCGGCCTCCACCCGCACAGATTGACGCCCGCAGCACACCACAGCTGCGAGGACAGGGGCTTAGCTCCAGCCGGGCCTGGGGTGGCGCCAGCACACCAGCCCCAGGCGCCCGGCACGAATCACACCTCCACTGCTTGGGACACGCTCTCAGCTACAGGGACTCGGGTTAAGCTGTGTGATGGTGGCCTGACACTGCAGGATGCGACGCAGACCCGCCTCCTGAGTCTGCAGTGCCCGCGGCAGGGCCCAAGGCCCTCAGCGGCCATCCCCTCCCAGCCCGCCCCAAAGGTTGGCCCCCCTGGGTTCACCTTCATGGTGGGGTCCTTCTCCACCAAGGGGCGGCAGTACACAGGCACCGGCACGTTCTTCATGCGCGTGTCCTCCTGGCCCCCGTTGGGGCTCAGCTGCAAGGACAAGTCAGCGGCGCTGTGGGCACCAAGCTGAGGGCTTGGGCCCAGAGGGTCCCAGGGCAGAAAGAGCGGCGGAGCTGCGCCGCCCTGCCCCGTTCGCCTCACCTGCTACAACTTGGCCTACAAGCTCCAGCCGTAGGTCCCGGCCCCGCCCCGCCCGCACCCGCATGTACTGCTGGGCAGACCCCAGCCCCGCCCCACCCTCACCTGCTTGTACTTGGCCGGCAGACTCCAGCCGCAGGCCTGCAGCCGCCCGTCGTCATTGCGCACGTGCTCGCGCACCTGGCGGTACTGCTCACGCTTCTGCTCCCGCCGTGCCGACGACGTGCAGTCGCTGAGCAGGGGACAGGGTGGTCTCAGGCGCGGTACGGGGACCCTGCGCCCTCGCCACGAGGTGGTCTTCCCCAGCCCTTCCTCAGCTGCTGAGGCCCATCCTGCCCCACCAGGTGCCCATTTGCCGGGAGCCGGAGGTGGCTCCCCAGCACAGGGGTGGCGCTGGGTCTAAGGCCCGTCCAGGGCTCCACTAGCAGCGCCCTCCAAGCCAGCCTAGGGCTTCTGCCCCAGGCACAGGCGTCCCCTGCAGCCCGGACACCAAAACTTGGCTTCAAAACCCAGGAAAACCCAAAATCCACACAAACGCACTTCCCAGTAAGAAACCCTATCCTGCAGGTGAATTTCTTGTCACTGGAGTGCTTGAGGGACAGTGGTGAGGGGGTCAGGGCGGGCAAGGCAGCGGGGCCCCAGGTCCTGGTGGGGAGGGGCAAGGCAGCCGGTCACGGGGTCCTCAGGGCAGGGCAGGGGGGCACTCACTCGTCAGGGAAGAACTCCAGCGGGCGGCTGCCGGCCGACATCTGGCAGACAGTGTGGCCGCGGCGCTGGCTGAAGCCGGCGGCGGTGGGTGACTTGTAGTGGATGTTCACTGAGGGATAGGCGCGCTTGGCTGGTGGGGGGCTGGAGGAGGAGCTGAAGAGCCTGCTGAAGCTGTGGAGGGAGGGGCGCGGGGAGTGAGGGCCGGCTCCCAGGTGTGCAGCGCCCCCCCCTCACCCACCCACCTGGCCACCTGCTGTCCCGCCACTCACAACTGCCAGATGGTGGACTTCTTCTTCTCCTGGACGGACGGATGCTCTCGGGAAGCTCTGCAGGGAGGGGAGACGGGGGATGCTGGCTCGCCACGGCCCACCCCAATGTCACCCACCCCTGGCTGGCTCTTGTGCCGCCTGGGACCCAGGCCCTGGCTCCGGGCTGGGGGTCACCGGCACTTCCTGGAAGGGTCCATGGCAACTGAGTGACCTGACACCTCCTTCTGGGGAAGCCCCGCTCTGGCCGGCGGGCATGGCCAGGAGGCTGGCCCAGGGTGCTCCTTCTGTCACCTGATCATCTCTGTCCACCGCACGGCCTCCTGAAGCTCCATCAGACGCTCCTTGTACTGGTTCCGCTCCATGAGCACGCGTGCCATCTCCACACGTGTGAAGCGGCGCCGCTGGGCCATGGGGATGTTGTCCTGCGTGGGGAGGAGGTGGGAGGCAGGGTGGCGGTGAGGGGTGCCGGGGAGCCAGCTTGCAGCCCACGCCCACTGCAGGCCGGGGCAAACCCAAGTGCAGCTTTCCCACTATGGGGCGGGGGGAGGTTTCCTACACGTCCCTGGACACTGAAAGGCCTTTGGTGAAGGCTGACAAGGGAGCCTGGCTCCAGGGGACAGGGAGAAGTTCTAGGGAGGGCTCAGTGAGCAGGGGCGGAGGTCCCCCATGGCCTGGGTCCACCGTCAGCAAGCTCTACGCCCTGAGCCTGAGGAGGGGAGGCTGAGGCCTGAATGCCAGGCCTTTGCGCTCTACAGGGGCTGGGGCCGAGGTGAACTCCAGCCCACCTCCCAGCCTGCTTCCTCTCCTGGATGTCTGTCTGGGGGGGGGGGGTCCCCTTTTCTGGGTGCTTCTATGCGCCCGGCTACAATGCCCAGGCAGATGCCTGCCCCAGCCTCCTCTCCACCCCAGGCAGCAGAGCCTTCGGGGGTGAGTGGCCTTCAGCTGTGCCTCCCCTGCCCTGGCTCGGGGTCTGGAGGGGAGGCTGCAGGTCCTCCTGCGATGAGGCCACTCAAGCTACAGACCCCAAGGGAGGGGGGCGCTGTGCTGTGGGCATGGGCTTTCCCCAGAACGGTCCAGGACAGTGGTGACAGCAAGTTGGGGTGTCAGGGGAGTGGGCGGGTGAACCTGGAGACACAGCTGTGACCACTAGGACCTGGTGGCCGTGGGGGCCCAGCCTCGTCTTTGGGGAGAAAGTGTGCTAAGAACTTTCCCAAACCCAAGACCACAGGTCACTGGGTGAGCAGGAGTCCCCAAGGGCCACGGGGTGGGGGTGTGGAGAGTGCGTGGGAGGGGTGCCGAGGGCCCAGAGGCACAGGAGAACAAAGGTCCTGAGCCCCCACCCATCCCGCAGGGGAATGGTGGGATGTACCAGTTCTGTACAGAGACAGCTGCTTGCATCCTCCACCTCCTCCCGGGGCTCACGCCGGGCAGTGATGGCCTCAGACTTCACTCTGCAGACGAGCAGGGGCCACAGGGGGTGAGGGCTGGCCCCCCCCGCCCCCTCATCCCCTGAAGCCCAGGCGTGGGTCCCGTGGCTTGAACTAGGTGGTCAGACATGGGAGGAGGCTGTCTGAGGCCTGTCTCCAGGTGGGGCTGGTTCCCACAGACACAAACGCAGGACCCTTCCCTGCGAAGGAAGCGGGCCAGGCGGGAAGAACAGGGCCTGCACCCGGGAGGAAGCCTGGGCTGACCAGATCCTGGGAGGGAGGCCCCCCACCTTCCTCCCTCCCTCCCTCCAAACGGGACTCCCCAGAGCCTGAGTGCAGCCATGTCCCTGCACTGGGACCCCTGAGAATCGAGGTGCCCTTTGCAGTGGGCCCCGAGGGAGATGTGGGAGTGGGGGTGAGGGGGTGGGTGAGGGGGTGGGTGAGGGGGTGCGAAAGGGCTCAGAACAGCAGCTGAGCGTCTGGGGTCAACAGAAGCCGGAACTGAAGCGAGGACAGGGGCCGTTCTGAGGCGCTTTAGAGGGGACTGGGGAGAAGGGAGTGGGGGGCTGACCTCCGCAGCTCCTCCTCCAACTCCTTGATCCGGGTCTCCAGCTTGGTCTTGGCCTGCTTGGCAGCCTCCAGCTCCCCTCTCAGCACCTCCTGCTCCCCCGACAGCTGGTCGACCTTGGCGATCAGGTCGTTCTTCACCACGTTCAGAGCGTTCCTTTGAAAAGCAGGACACTTGACATGAGGGGGCCTTCAGAAGGGTCACCCCACTGGGCTTCTGTGAAGCCACGGCCCAGGTAGAGGACCCCATCCTGGGGAAAAACGGGGGCCCCGAGTCCTGATCTCCTCAGGATGGTTTTGGTTTACGCCCGTGCCCAACACCAGTGATAAGAACTCCTTTCTCACGAGCATCTTGACGGGATGCCAAGCTCTCCAGCCGCCCCAGCTGAAGGCTCCTGAAGGTAATCTTCCTAAGGAAAACGCTCAAGAATCCTGCTCCCAAGAACTTTCCACCCCAGGAGCACACAGATCTGAGGCTCGCGGCCGGAAGTTGCCCACCCCCAGGAAGGCAGGTCAGCAGTGGGGCACACAGTGATGGGGCGCGCAGAGGGACCCTTACTTGGTCTCCAGCAGCTGTGAGTTCTCCAGCAGCAAGTTGCCCACCTCCTTGCCCATTCCTGAAAACAGAAGGGGTGGGTTTGCCCGAGCCGTGCACAGATAGACCCTGCCCTGAAGCAGCCCCTCTGACAGCCATTTTGGTGTCTACTGCCTGGGGGATGGGAGGAGCAGACAGGCTGGGTCCCATCTGCAGTCAGGCAGGGCCTTAGGAAGGGGCGTGCAGAGTAGGGAGAGGCGCCCCCAGCTCCTTGTGGCCTTGCCACCAGCACCTTCCACCCACTGGAAGGACCCCGGGGAGCTCTGAGCAGGGTCCCCGCTGACAGAAGGTACAGCAGCCCAGGGGTCACTCCTGGCCAAGGAGGCACCTTGGGGTGGTTCTTGCAGCTCTCTCTCTATTGCCAGATGTCAGTGCACCGGTGGCCCTGAGGTGGCCCCCCTAAACGTCACCCCCCAGCTCTGTGGTCACCAAGGCCATCATGAGGGGGACACTTTCAGAGCCCCCTTCAGAAGTGTGGTGACAGGAGACAGGCACAGCACAGAACTCAGAGAAAACCCCACCCAGGAGATGGGGTGGCCCAGGGCTCCCTACATCCCTGTGGGGCACAGGGTCAGCAGGAGGTGGGGTGGGAGCAAGGAGGATGGCGCCCCCTGGGGCCACCACAGAGGGACTGCAGGTGGAGGTCACAGCAGGAGGCACACAGCCCAAAGGGCTGGACCTGGTGCCCTCCTCCCCCCAAGCCCCAGACCAGTCAGCCTGAGAGCCCACGTCTGTGCCTCTAGTCATTCGACTCTTCACTTCCAATGCCACCGCAGAACAAAGTCACACCTGCCCCCCACAGGCACACGCACCCACACCCACACGTGTACCCACACCCGCACACGTGTACACGCACCCACACCCACACATGCACACACACCCACACAGGTGCACACGCACCCACACACGTGTACCCACACCCACACAGGTGCACACGCACCCACACACGTGCGCACACACACGTGCACACGCACCCACACCCACACACGTGCACACGCACCCACACAGGTGCACATACACCCACACACGTGCACACCCCCACACACGTGCACACACCCCCACCCCCACACACGTGCACACGCACACACCCACACACCTGCCCCCCCTACACCTCGGGCTTGGTTTCAGGGCCCTGCCTGGCTCCAGCGTGGTCCTGCCCCCCACCCGAGCCCCAGCAGTGCCGCGCTCGCCCAGGCGGGCTGCGGGGACCGGGGGTAGCCTGCACTGAGCTCTAAGAGCCTCGGAAGGGCTGGAGGGCTGCCTCCTGCCCCAGGAAGCACCTTGGCCCCCAGGTCCCGCAGGCCCGGCAGTTGTGAGGGGCCCTGATGGAGAATAGAGGCGGCTGCCAAGCAGACACCCGTGTGCCCATCCCCGGAGAGCCTGCTGACCCCGCCGCCACATGCAGAACAGAGCATACGGCACGTGAAGCATGACGGGATGGGGGAGCACACGGAAACGCGGCCTTGGCCTTACCAAAAAAATCATCGCGCACTACGGGAGCCGTCCCAATCCCACGGGAGACGGCAAGCAGGGCGGGGCGGAGGGAGAGAGGGAGGGAGAGAAGACAGGCGCGTTAAGCTGGTGGTCAACAGCAGGGGGTGGTCTTTCGGGGGGAGGTGTGCTGGGTTAGGGGTGGGCACAGGAGACAGGACAGGACGGGGCCGGCCACTCCTTCCGGAAGAGCCCACGAGTTTATCTTTGGGGCTGCACCCCGGATGAGGACGAGGACGAGGCAGGGGGCATGGTGTGTGCCTGCCGAGGAGAAGCTGGGGCAGTGGACACCTCCTTCCAGAGCTGGGACGGTGGGAGGCTGAGGGAAGGGGCTGCCGCCAACACGGGGGTGAGGCTGGGCAGGAAAGAGGGACCAGGCCCCATATGTCTGCTCACTGCAGAGAGGTGTCCTGTGTGGGGTAGGAAGCCCCCTGACTCCTGGGGCTCCCCGGAGCAGGCAGAGGGGGCCTCCTGCCACCGTCCAGTCGGCTGGCTGCACGCTCTGTGGCTGAGAGGACCTTAGGGAATGGCCCCTGGGGCCTCCTGGGCTTGGAGGAGAGGGCTAGCAGCAAGCGGCCCCCAGACGGGGAGGCCCCCAGGGACAGGGGGAGCAGGCTGGCACGAGCTTGCAGTGCAGGAGCTGGGGCAGGCCGCCAGGCAGCTGGACAGAGTCGGGAGCGGCCGGGCCGTGCAGCCAGCGGGGACTGGATACTAGCAGAGGAGTGTCCCATGTGTGACCCCCCCCCACCCTAGGCCACGAGAGGGAAGGACGGGCAGGAGATACACACCTGAGAACTCCCCTGGGCCGCGTCCAGCGCAGACGGGGAAGGAAGTGGACAGAGTCAGTGGACCGGAACCCACAGAGGCGCTCAGTAAAGAGAACAGATGGCCGCGATGAGCCGGCACCACGGCCAGGCTGCACACACGGCCCCCAGGCAGAGGCCCCCGCCCCCCACCCCCAGGCGCCACCGCCAGGCTGCAGATACATCCCCTGGGCAGAGGCCCATGGCTCTCCGCCGCCAGGTGCCCAGAGGCCAGGAATCTAGCCTGACCGCCCCTTCTAGTCCCTCAGTGGCCCCTGTGTCAGCAGGGCTGGGCCTCTGCAGACCCCACGGCTATCGCTCAGGCGTGTGAAGTGCACACGTGTGTGTGCATGTATAGCGTGTGTGCATGTGTGTGGTGTGTACCTGTGCATGGAGACTGTGGGCGTGGTGTCTACGTGTACATGCGTGTGGTCCGCGTGCTCGTGCTCAGCAAAGCGCCCCAATGGTTTCCAGCCTAAAGGAACCCAGGGTGACCTGGAAGGAGCTGCTGGTCACTTCTCCCCAAGACGGCGGCGCCTGAGGGGCCCTGAGTCAAACCCAG
The DNA here is from genome assembly GCF_000243295.1 of Trichechus manatus latirostris. Lineage (NCBI taxonomy): Eukaryota > Metazoa > Chordata > Mammalia > Sirenia > Trichechidae > Trichechus > Trichechus manatus. Next base: position 1,403,140 of record NW_004443960.1, on the reverse strand, counting down.
GTCATAATAGGAGGCCCTCAGGGGAGGAAGGACCAGAAGACAGGACATGAGCTCGGGTGCCCTGTACAGGGAGGGGAGACAGCTAGAACGGGAGGCTGGGGGTGGGGGAGCCATGCAGCAGACGGGGTGCATGGGGAAGGGGGCCGTGCAGCGGAGGAGGTACGTAGGGGAGGGGGCCATGCAGGGGACGGGGGCCATGGGGAGGGGGCCGTGCAGGGGAAGGGGTGCATGGGGGAGGGGGCCATGCAGGGGAAGGGGTGCATGGGGGAGGGGGCCATGCAGGGGAAGGGGTGCATGGGGGAGAGGGCCATGCAGGGGACGGGTGCATGGGGGAGGGGGCCGTGCAGGGGAAGGGTGCAGGGAGCAGGCGGTGGGGGGCTGGGGTCTGCAGTCCCCACTCCGGTCTCTGCCCGACAGAGAATGGGAAAGGACTTCCTTCTCCAGCAGAGAGGACTTGGCTCATTTCAGACAGAAAGGGAAACGGTCTCAAAAGTCACTTAAATCACAAAATGCATAACTGGTTATGAAAATTCTAATAATAAAGAAGTGGACAGATGAAAAAGTGGGTGCTCCTTCTCTCAAATGCACTTCCCCAGCGAGCACTGTGACATCCGACGTTCTCTTCTCAGGCCTCTTTCTGGATCCACGGCAATTCTTGTAGAATTTACGGTGGGAACGCAGCACCGCCCTCTCTGGGAAAGCACTTTTGTCCACTGAACACAGCACCACGGGGCTCCTTCCGTGGCAAAGACTCACGATGACCTTCAGTTTGAGGTGGTACTTCTCTCTGGGGCTCTGCCACCGCTCGTCCCTCTAACAGGTATCCAGAGCCTTCAGAGAGCTGCAAGTGCATCCTGCCTGGGTCCTGCCCGCCGCGTGCTGCTAAGCTGCTCGGGGCAAAGAACCATCTCTGTTCTCTCCTCTGGCACTCCTTCGTCACCCCTGAACCAGAGAGTCTTCTCGAGTTTGTTGTCTTCTGTCAGTTTCCTGTTTTATCCTGTTTCACCAGAATTATGTTAATTATGGAGATCTCATACATGTAAGAAGGCAGTCGTGTGTCAGTGGTAGAGCTTTCGCCTTCCAGGCCGAAGACTCAGGTTCAATTCCTGGCTAATGCACCTCATGTGCAGCCACCACCCATCTGTCAGTGAAGGTCTGCGTGTTGACTTGATGCTGAACAGGTTTCAGAGGAACTTCCAGACTAAGATGGACTAGGAAGAAAGGCCTGGAGATCTGCTTTTGAAAATCGGCCAGTGAAAACCCTATGAATGCCAGCAATCTGATGTGTAACCATCATGTGGACGGCACAGAGCTGGGTAGCAGTTTGTTCTGTTGTTCACGGGGTCACTGTGAGTTTGGGGCCAACTCCACGGTAGCTAACAACAGATATTTATATAATTTTGATATATATTGCCCTGATTTTCATGTAGCCACACCATCAATGTTTTCCTTTAGTCATGTACAGAGAAGCCCAGATTGTAAAAATATTCTATCACTCTTTTCCAGTTCTATTATATTGTGTTTTTATGTTTAGATCTTCAGTCTACCTAGAACTTAGTTTTTTGTTTATGGTGTAAGCTTGGGATCAGACTTTACTTCTTCCAAATGGCTCTTCAGTTAATCTAGTTCACTTATGGAATAACCCACCCATTTCCCAATAATTTGAAATGCCACACTTATCCTGGACTAAATTCCCACATGTATGCAGGTCTGTTTCTCAACTCTTCCTGCTGGTGAGCTCACGTAATTCCTGATCACTGCCCCAGAGCATGTGGCTTCCCTTATTGTCACTTATGGCATGTTTGGCACCTGGGATGGTGATCTTGCAACCTTGCTCTGGACTGGTTTGTGATGTTGCCAGCTCAGTCTTTCATCCAAGAACGTGCTGTGTTTTCTATGTATCTAAGGCTTCTCTTACGTCCTTCAACTCAGGGCTATCATTCTCTTTTCATGTGGCGTTTCTCAGGGTTACTTCTAGACATCTTACGGCTTTGGTTGTGACTGTGGCTGGGATCCAGCTTGATGACAGCATGGGGAGAAGTGCCGGAATGGTGCCAGCACTTGCTAAAAAAAAAACAAAACAAAAAACCAAACCCATTGCCCGTTGAGTGGCTTCCGACTCATAGCAACCCTACAGGACAAGTAGAACTGCCCCACAGGGTTTCCAAAAAGCGGCTGAGGGATTTGAACCACCAACCCTTTGGTTAGCAGCCCAGCTCTCACCACTGCGTTCAGTAAATGGTAGTCCCGCTGCTTCCCAATTACGTCAATTCTAGGGCATGCTTTTTCTCCTTTTACCATTTCTGAAATTGCAACGGCTCTTACAGTCAACGGCATGTCAGAGTTTAATTGGCAGCCACTGTTTCCTTTTGCTGAGGGTCGTAAAACAATGGTGTGTGTCTACCACTGGTGGTGTCCCAGATTTTATGAACCATGACATACGGTGCACCGGGTCCTGTCCTCCCCTCGTTGCCAAAGGAGTTCACGGTCACACCGCTGAACAGGGCACAGAGCTCAGGGCAGCCCCCACCGACACGCCGGCCGCCTCGGGCAGCACCTCCCCGCCTGGACGGGGTATCACTGTGTTCCTTAAGTTACAAGGCCTTCCCATGCCACAGAACTGAGACTACAAAATAGACCAGGTCCCAGTCTCTTCCTGCTCAACAGCGCCACAGCAGAACTTGGAGCGTGTGGCCCTCAGGAGGATGAACCCCAGACACACACAGACGACCAGGGGGAGGGCAGGACCCCGTCATGGACGCTTCCTCCAGCAGGGCCAGACGCTGGCCTGACGGAGGCCCGCAGAAGAGGCGGCGAAGGCCGTGCGTGTCTGCAGCTGGTGGACCGCGGAGACACGAGCCTCTTCCTGGCCCTCAGCGCTGCCTGGCTCCAGCACACGTGCAACACTTGGGGCTCCAGAAAGGCCCCAGGAGGTTCACAGCTCCCAAGGAGGGTCTCGTTTCACCCAAACTGAGAGCCCCAGGTGCTGCGTCCTGCCTCAGAGCCACAGGGGAGCACTGGGCACGCAGCAATGCACTGTCGAGTCTCAGTACAAGGAGGCAGCTCCCAGCTACAAGTCCAGGCCCAGGCCCTCAGGGGATGTTCATGTCTCTGTCCTGGGCACACCTGACCTCAGCCGCGCGGGATCATTTACCAGGTGTGGTCCACACTGCCCACTGCCCTGGGCTCGGGCCTTGGTGCGCTAAGGGACTGGGCCTTCTCCCAGGAACGACCACAGTGGGCACTCCCTATCCTGTTGGATTCTCCTCCTGAGGATCATGGACTCATCAGACGCATTCCCTGTCCAGGACTCCCACCACAACAGATCCTCACTTTTATCCCGGCTCCGTCGATGAGCCCCCGAGTAAGATACACCAGGCCCATTTCTGGTTCTCCGCTCTCCCTCCTCACTATCTGTGGACACTGGTTCTCCGCTCTCCCTCCTCAC
>NW_004443960.1:1392201-1397521 GCF_000243295.1 Trichechus manatus latirostris | reverse complement strand
GAAACAAGCCGTGGTCCCTCCATGAGGAGACAGCCCAGTGTCTGTCAGCAGATGATAGAGAAACAAGCTGTGGTCCCTCCATGAGGAGACAGCCCAGTGTCCGTCAGCAGATGATGGGGAAACAAGCCGTTCTCCATCCATGAGGAGATAGCCCAGTGTCCACCAGCACATGATGGAGAAACAAGCCGTGGTCCATCCATGGATAGACTACTACTCAGCCCTAACGAGAAATGGAGCCCTGACACGCCATAACATGGATGAACCTTGAGAACATGACACTGAGTGAAAGAAGCCAGACACACAGGACACACACTGTACAAGCCCGCTCTCGGGAAGTGTCCAGAGCAGGTGAATTCGTGGAGACAGAAAGCAGGTTAGTGGTTGCCAGGGGCTGGGGGAAGGGGAATGGGGACTGACTGCTAAAGCGTCCAGGTTTCTTCTGGGAAGATGAAGACACACCAAGACCGGAGGTGCCGGGTGCATGGCCCTGTGACTGGCCTCAGAGCCCTCGAATGCTCATCGCCAAACGGGGTCTCCTTGTCTTCACTCTCTTCTCGGTGTCTTCCAACATTATCTGGATATTGTCATGAGCATATCACACTTTCCAAAAACAAAAACATGCCTAAAAATTGAATATGCTTGGCGCGATGTGAAGTACGCAAGAAGAGAGAAAGGAACGACGTGAGAATGTCAGACGTGGTCACCGGTAACCCCAGGAGTGTTTCTGCATGCCGATAGTGTGTGTGTGTGTCTTCAGTGGGGCACTTTTTATTCAAGCCCAGCTAGAAAAGATTCAGTTTCCGGAGGAGGTAGTGCAGGTGCTGAACACCCTAGATAATTAAAGGCACGTCAGCACCCTGGAGGCCCCACCCCAAATGAGACCATCAGCTATGGAAGTGGCAGAGAGGCAGGTTCCTGGGCCGGGCTCAGACAGGGGCGGCTGCAGACAAGGCCGCGAGGCAAAGGCCGAACTCAAGCCGGCAGTGGAAGGAGCAGTACAGAGAGTGAGGTTGTCCAACTCCATCCTGCGCGCATGCGGCAAATCTTTGGGGAGATGGCAGTCTGCAGGGAGGTGAGGGGCAACCCTCCCTGATGGAAACAGGACAAATCTCAACTACCCTGTGCACAGATATGTTCTCCTGGAAGCCGCCTAACGGGCCGCAGTCCCACCATCCCACAGCCATGGGAAAGGGCTGCCCTGAGGCCCTTGGGCTCGAAGGGCAGCCTTCCTGGCTGCAGCCGTGGTGGGACCCTGAGGCACTGAAAGTGGCTCTTGGCTCCTAGAAAACTCCCCGTAATCCCAGGAGGAAGGAGGGATCAGGCGCTCAGGGGGCATGCAGACCCAGGAGACCTGGGGGCTGGGAGGGTGCCGCCTGTATGGGCATTTCCCTCACACAGTCAGGAGAGCCGGCAAACGGTCACCCTCACACACAGCGGAGAGCAGATCGCCCGGGAGGGGCAGGGGTGCGAATGAGGTCCCGCTGGTGGCACGGGGTCCTTTTTGGGATGATAGCAGCACACCTCTGTTGATGCGCCGGAGCCCGCTGAGTCGTGCACGTGGTGCAGTCAGTAGTGAGGGCACGAGTGTGTCCTGGGACAGCCATGCACGTGGTGTGGTGAGTCATGAGGGCATGAGTGTGTTCTGGGACAGCCGAGCACGTGGTGTGGTGAATTGTAAAGGGTGTGTGTCCTGGGACAGCCATGCACGTGGCATGGTGAATTGTAAAGGGTGTGAGTGTGTCCTGGGACAGCCATGCACGTGGCGTGGTGACTTGTAAAGGGTGTGTGTCCTGGGACAGCTGAGCACGTGGCATGGTGAATTGTAGAAGGTGTGAGTGTGTCCTGGGACAGCTGTGCACGTTGGGTGGTAAATTGTAAAGGGTGTGTGTCCTGGGACAGCCGTGCACATGGCATGGTGAATTGTAGAAGGTGTGAGTGTGTCCTGGGACAGCTGTGCACGTTGGGTGGTAAATTGTAAAGGGTGTGTGTCCTGGGACAGCCGTGCACATGGCATGGTGAATTGTAGAAGGTGTGAGTCTGTCCTGGGACAGCCGTGCACCTGGCATGGTGAACAGTAAAGGGTGTGAGTGTGTCCTGGGAAGCTGTGAAGGCAGCCCCTCCATGGCTGGAGTCAGACCCCCCATGGAGAGTGTGGCAATACAGAGTTGGCAGTAAGGACCCTCACCCTCACCTAGCAGGTCAGCCCCCTCGTCCACGTCCCCGATGACCTCTGACCCGGCGGTTGACAGCTCGTGGTACAGGGAGTCAGTGTTGATGCCGAAAGCCTTGTTCACAATACCCTGGGTGGGGCTGGCGGGAGGATGCATGGGGGGCAGTCAGAGGGCAGCACCCACACACGCTGTCTAGACCCTCCCAGCCCCGAGCCCACCGCTCTGCAGACCTGCACTGCTCTGTGGCGTCAGGCATGAGCAGGGCAGTGGGGTCAGTGTCCAACAGTCTCCCCTGAGCAGTGGGATGGGTGCCTGGACCCTCCCTACCTGGGGACCCTGTCCACCCAGGGATCCAGGGCCCCTCTCCACCCGGGGCCCCTGTCCACCCAGGGCCCCACTCCACCCGGGGACCCAGGGATGTGGGTTGAGCACCTGTTGCCAGTGCGGTCCAGGCGTGGCTCCTGACACACATCAAGCTCCGGGGTGGAGTCTATGATGTCCTGGACGTCAGACCACTCGTCACTGCTGCCCATCCCTGGGGGAACAGCAGAGTGGGGTCAGGCGTGCCAGCGGTTTCCCTCCACCATGGGGTCGCCCCTGTGATGACCCCTGCCGGGGGCTCAACAGAAAGGGCCATCCCCTGGGGCCAGGTGGACGGAGCAGCCCAGGCCCGCGGGAGGGGGACGGCACGGGGCCGATTTGACAGGACACTTGGCAGCGGCCCATCTTCCCCGCCCCGCACAGGTGGCAGCCTGCGGCCAACGGCATGGCCACCAGCAGGGAAGTGCGGCAGGTGGCTGGGGGGGCGGCTGGGGGGGGGCCTGCTGGGGGGCGGCTGTGGGGGCAGCTGGGGGAGCAGCACACCTATGCTGACGTTGCGCATCTCCTGTGTGACCTGCACCTCCATGTTGCGGCTGTGACGCTTCTCACGAGCCCGCTTGCCGTTCCTGCCGCCGTAGTCCCCGAGGGGTTGCATGCCGTCGTTGAGGGGCGTGACTGCGGCTGAGGGCACCGAGGATGTGGGCGTGTTGGACTTGGTGCCAGTGGTGCTGGGTGTGGCGGCCGCGGAGGACTGGCCTGACTCAGACATCTCATCTTGGGGACACTGGGACAAGCACAGGGAGGGCGTGTCGTGGTGTCTCCCCCCACAGGCCAGTCTGGCCACACAAGGCCACACAGGGCGTCACGGCCACCCCCAAGTGAGGCCCCATTGCCCAACATCCTTGCCACTTGCAAAAGAATCATCTGGAAGGGACTGGGGGACACCCCTGGTGCCCGCAGGCCAACCCCTTGGGCCTGGTCACTCTGCGGCTGAGGGGAGGCTCTGCAGCTCGTCTGGCTTTCTAGAAGCAGCCGCCACCAGACTTAAATGTGTCGGAACGTGGCTTTGGGCCGGCACGATCCCACAGGCAGGAGGATGACGCAGAGTGTGATGGAAGCTGTGCGGCAGGGCAAGACGGCCTGTACAGCCATTGCTGTCAGACACAGACACCGCCCAGGCAGGCAGCAGGTGCCCGGTGTCCGACCGACCATGACAACGCCATGCCGACACACGGGCTCCCCCGCCGCCCCCCAGGACGCCTGCCTCTGCCCCCGTCACCGGCACAGGGGAGACACTGAGGGGGAGGGTAAGGCTTCGAGTGCCAGCCCTGACAATCGCAGAACTACAGTTACAGAAGGGGGCGCCACTGAAACGTTCTGGGGACACAGCTGCCATTTCTAAACCAGCATCACCTGAGATGCCACTCGGGCGGAGCCATGCTCTGTGAAGAACCGTGGGCCCCCTCCTGGCTCCCTCCTGAGGGAAGCCCTGGCCTGCCTCCCACAGCACAGCTCACCCCCGGGCGGAGCCATGTTCTGTGAAGAACCGTGGCCCCCTCCTGAGGGAAGCCCTGGCCCGCCTCACACAGCTCCCGGCATGACTCCGTGGGCACAAGTCAGCACAGCTCACCCCCGGGGGGCCTTGGGTGCAGTCCCCTTCAGCCCACCCCCCACCATTCTTGGTGCTGAGAGGCCTCAACATAAAGACCAGCAGGAAAACCCCGTTCCTCTCCGAGACAGGACATGGGGGCTGCTAGGACACACATCCAGGACAGACGACTGGATGGATGCCATGCTTTGGGAGACTTCCCAATGGTGGGGACATGTATCTGGGGCAGGAGGGGCTGAGGGGGGCAGCCGGTCCTCCTCCAAAGCTGGGTAAACACTGGACTGCAGCACGCGCTGTCACTGAGCGGGCAATCGGGACCGTCCAGGTGACAGACTGAGGCTCCCGGCCGTGTCCAGTCCCAGCAGATGGCGTGGGCTCCCAGGCCTGTGGGGGCTTTCTGTCTGGTCACCACCACGCTCCAAGCAGAGACGCCCTCGTACCGGACACGGACCGTACCATCGGAAGGTAGGCTCTGAGACCTTGCTGCCAGGAATTCTGAAACTCAGAGCTAGCTCTACAGCAGGCTGGCCGTCAGTGACTGGGCCCCAGGGCACACCTGGCCACATCTGGGTGTGGCTGTCACAGTTGGGGTGGGGGCTACCGGCACATGGTGGGCAGAGGCCAGGGATGCCGTTAAGCATCCTGCAGCACCAGGATGGCCCCAGAGGATGATACCGGTACCGCTGGGCCAAAGTGGACAGACCCGCTCTAGCCTACTCCTCGCTTCCTGGAAGGGGCTGTGCATAAACATTTGCGTCTGACAGCTCATGCCCAATTCCGGAGGGAGAAACTCTTTCCTCTGTATGTCTACAACCAACGCTGAACCAGGTGCATGTCACCCACACTCCCAGTCACTTCTTCATGGTGAAGTGCCCAACCTTCCTCTGCCTGACCCCATGTCGCAGGTGGGGCCTCTGCTGCCACACGAGGGGTGTAGGAAAGGGGCCCACACCTTGAGGAGTGGACTGCTTCCAGACCTTCCCCAACAGCCACAGCCAGTTCTGGACACGCAAACTGGGGGTGGTGCATGCCTGGTGGGCCTGGGGTACCTTAGGATTAACCACCTGGACTTCTGCAGTGTGAGCATGCCGCTCCTGGCCCCCTAGCGCTGTGGGCCTACAGGCCACCACTTACCCACAGACACTCCCCCTGGCGCTGTGGGCCTACAGGTCACCACTTACCCATAGACACTCGCCCTGGCCCCCTAGTGCTGTGGGCC
>NW_004443960.1:1386765-1392101 GCF_000243295.1 Trichechus manatus latirostris | reverse complement strand
ACTTACCCACAGATGCTCCCCCTGGCGCTGTGGGCCTACAGGTCACCACTTACCCACAGACACTCCCCCTGGCGCTGTGGGCCTACAGGTCACCAGTTACCCACAGACACTCCCCCTGGCCTGCTAGCACTGTGGGCCTACAGGCCACCACTTACCCACAGACGCTCTCCCTGGGGCTGTGGGCCTACAGGCCACCACTCACCCACAGACGCTCTCCCTGGGGCTGTGGGCCTACAGGCCACCACTCACCCACAGACACTCCCCCTGGCCCTCCTAGCGCTGTGGGCCTATAGGTCACCACTTACCCACAGACACTCGCCCTGGCCACAACTTACCTACAGGCAAACCTCTCAACCTCTAAACATCAACGGGGAGCAGTGACCTCCAAATGCAAAGAACCCAAACTCTTAGCGGTCATTCCTCACCATGAGAGCCACAACTGTTTGGTTAAAACACTGAAAATACAGTACATAAAAACAAGAAACAAAACAAAACAATAAACAACAAAAAATTAAGAAATAAGAAAAACTTTAAAACCTAGGGCATGATATAAAAACTTAAATGTAATTATTAAAAAAAAAATCAAATGAAACGTGAACTGAAACATAAACGACGGCGGTCTATCAGGACGGAGACTCCTGGGCGACACAGGAGGGAGGAGGCCGTGAGCAGGAGGGCCGGCTCGCAGGAGGGTGTCAGAGGGCCGGTCGGGACCCAGGGAAGGCCGGGCTGGGCTCCCTGCTGCTTCCTGTCGCTCGTGTGGGTCCAAGGGCTTCCAGGGCAGGCCCAGCTCCTAGGCCTGTCGGTGTGAGCGTGCGCGAGCGCGTGAGCATGTGCGTGTGAGCACGTCAGTACTGTGAGCTTGTGTGTGAGCGTGAGTGCACGTGAGTGTGAGCATGTGTGTGAGCGTGTGCGTGTGAGGGCATGGGTGTGGGTGTACACGAGTGTGCGAGCACGTGTGAGTGGGCTGGTGCGCATGAGTGAGGACGTGCATGTGAGCGTGAGTCGTGAGCACGTGTGTGAGCATGTATGTGAGCATGACTGCATGGGAACGTGAGTATGTGTGTACGTGTCAGTGTGAGGGCTTGCGTGGGGGGGTGTACGCGTGTGAGCCTGAGTGTGTGTGAGCGCGCACGTGTGAGCCATCTGCCTCAGACAACAGAACTGGGCCGACATCCCACAGGCACTGGTTCCTGCAGGCCCGCCGCCTTCCGCTCCAGCCCCCAAACCCTGGAACAATATCCAATAACTGGCAGGCAGGTGGCCAGAATGGCCACAGAATGCACGCCCACAGAATAAGCAGAAGCGAGGGTCACTTTCTGACAGAGCTGCAGGCTGGCAGGACCCTCCGTGAACAAGCCAGACACTCCGAGGCTGAAGGACAGTCATGCAGGAGGGGCAGCAGGATGGAAGAATCCAGAGAACCTCCCGACCCCACATCCTACAGGCCTCGGCTTCCTGCAGCATATGCTGTCACCACCAGAGGAACCCAGCAGACCCCAGGCCCCCCACCCCTAGGACAGCACGGATCCCCGGCCCTGCCTTCCTCCGGTCCACTACACCCCCATTCTGGGAGTACCCCGTTAGCAGTATGCACCTACGGGGTTTCAGCCCTTCAAGCTCGGAGACAAGAGTTGTCACCGTGGAAAAGCAGACAGACAGACAGACGAGAGAAGGAGGAGCTCCCTGCCTGACTCCCCAGTTCTCTGGAAATTCTACCTCCTAGGAAGGCCAGGTGGCTGGTCTGCAGGGGCACACGCCCTGGGCCAGCTCCGACCGAGGACACTGCAGCTCGGCAGCGGGCGCCTCTGGCCTCCGCGAACACTGCCTGCCCCGGAAGGTGTCCCATGCAGGCACGTCGGTCCCGCGGCTCCCACCCCGGGTGTCTGTTGGCTCCTCCCTCTCTGGCCGCCTTGGGCAAAGGGCATGTGTGGAGCTGGCCCGCCTGGTCAAGCAGGGGAAGCCGGTGACAGGGGAGCCCCTCGCCCATGGCATGGCTACAAAACCTGGTAGCTGGAGCTGGCTGGCAGCTGGCTGTGGTCATTCGAGTGCCCGTGGTCTGCCGCAGGCGTGAGCTTGCCCACTGTCTGTGCACGTACCATGCCGTCGGCCAAGGGGAAGACATTCAGAGAGGTGGGGCGCTCCTTCCTGCTGGGGTGCAGGAGAGAGAGGAAGCAGGCGTTAGATGGCAGCAGGGACAGACAGCCCCAGCCCTTCCTGGACGCGCAGATGCCTGCTCTGCGCAGCATGCAGCTCTCACGATGCCCAGACACTAGCTGCGCCCAGGCTGGCTCCGGCAGTGAGGGCAGCTGTGGGGCAGACACGGCCTTCCAGCCAGGCGCCAACACGCCCCCCTGGCCACTGCTACTCCAGCGACCCCCAGTCCACCCCTGCCCGTACCGAAGGAAGGCTCACAGCTGCACAGGTGGGTCTCTGCTGCAGCGAGGGGATGTCACACGTCCCTGCCTCCATGTTTCGGTATGTAACTGTGATCTGGGTCTGTTTTAAATAGGCACCTGCAGTGTAGCAGGCACCCCGCAGCCATGATGAGGGGACTCTTGGCACCACAGCTGCCCCAGCCAACTGCACCAATGGAACTTTCACGAGGACAAGGGCTCCTGAGCGGCCCGACCGGCCCCTCTTCACGTGCTCCGGAAGCGAGAAGGTGGTGAGCTCCTCACAGAGCTGGGAGGATGGTGTGATGACTGGGGCCATGTGAGCGAGGCGGGTGGCTTCACGGAGCACGGTTCTGGGCGGGGCTCTCTCAGTCTGGGGACATCGGACGGGCTGCAACGGCAAAGGTGGCGAACCACGCAGAGCCGCGCATTGCCGTCACTGTGCCCACGAGGGGAGCGCGGGGGCAGTGGCCTTCCTGTTCTGGCCGACGCCCCTCCTGCAGTGGCAGGGTCCCGGCCCTGGAGCTGCCGCCATCTCAGCCGCTGACCACAGCGGGAACAGAACCCGTAGAGCAGGGTGTGGGCAAGGGTCTCAATCCCACTGCCCGGGTCAGCTGTACCTCTCGGCAGAGGAGACGTGGCTTCTAGGGACCCTCATCCTCTGTGGGGTCCTCTGTGAGGGTCCTCTGTGGGGGTCTTCTGTGAGGGTCCTCTGTGGGGTCCTTTGTGAGGGTCCTCTGTGGGGTCCTCTGTGACGGTCCTCTGTGGGGTCCTTTGTGAGGGTCCTCTGTGGGAGTCTTCTGTGAGGGTCCTGTGTGGGGGTTCTCTGTGGGGTCCTCTGTGAGGGTCCTCTATGGGGATACTCTGTGGGGTCCTCTGTGGGGGTCTTCAGCGAGGGTCCTCTGGGGGTTCTTTGTGGGAGGTCCTTGGCAAGTCCTCCGTGAGATGCTCAGCATGGCTTGTCGCCCGTGATGGGGGAGGGGCTGCTCTTGGACATTTCTCAGCCCTTCACTTTTTTAAGACAGATGAAGACATGAAACCACACTGATAACATACTGTGAACTCTGTGTGATACACCTGGCTGGAGACTTCTCTTAACCTCCCACGCACCTCTCACCTCGATGGATTTGCCTGTTGTAGCTATTTCATAGAGGGGGGAATCACACAATATTTGTCCTTTGGTGACTGACTTATCTCACTCAGCAGTGTTTCCAGGTTCATTCATGGTGCGCCACCTATCAGTGCTTTGTTTCTCTTCAGGGCTGAATAATATTTTGTTGTGGGATGGACCACAGTGTGTTTATCCATTCAGCTGTTGATAGACACTTGTGTTATTTCCACCTCTGGGTGACTGTCAACAGTGCTGCAGTGAACACTGGTGTGCACGAATCTGCTTGAGTTGCTGCTGTCAAGTGCCTTGGGTCCGTACCCAGGAGTGGAATTGCTGGGTCACATGGTGACTCCACATCTAACTTTCTGAGGGACTGCCAGACCAGTCTCCACAGCGACTGCCCCACTTTGCATCCCCACCGGCCATGCACAAGGACTCCAGTTTCTCCACATCCTCACTAACCAGCCCTGTGCTTTGAGGAGCTGAAGATGGTCAGGCCCTAGGAGAGACATCAAGGTCTGAAGGTCCCAAATCCGCTGATGTGGCCAGGCCTCGCTGCCTGAGCCCCACCTTAGCTGTTCTCCAAAGAAGTCTGGGTGCCTACAGCAGCCCACTCGGAAAGCAGGCAAGGCTTGCCAGGGAGGTGAGCACAGCCAGCTGTACCAGGACACAGGCAGATAGGCCCGGCCCAGCCATCCTGCACCCACAGTTCCCCTACAGGGTTCCTGGTTCCTGCCTGGGGAACGGTCTCCTACTGTACACATGACCTTAGGTGAAGTGCCCCTCACGGGCCCGAGACCCCAAGCGGACGCAACCCCACAGACATGGCCTGCAGGGTGACAGCAGGCACAAACGGGTCTCGAGTCAGGACGGGGAAAGCAGTGCATGTGGGTCACAGGCCTGAACAGCGGCTGACAGCCGTGTGTGGGAGGAGCTGGCGCTCTCCCAGACTGAGATCTCGGCACCCAAAAGCCCTGCATCCTCTGCTCCTCCCTAGGACTGCACGTGGGCTGTACCCAGACTGTGTGAGGGTCCCTCGGGTGCCGGCCCCAAGCCGTGATTCTGGCTCTACTCCCATGGCTCCCGAGGGCAGTGCAGGCTCAGCCCCTTCCCACGACAAGGAACGGCAGCAAGTGACGCCCTTGCTCTGGTCACATGCTCAGGAGTGGTGCACTGTGGCAGCCACCCTGGTCTGTCTCGGGTCACAGCGACAGCCTTGACCCCGGGCAGCAGCCGGCCCAGAGCCGAGGTCGGCACACTGCGGCTTGGCAGCAGGACATGCCTTGATTTCTTTCTGCTCTGTGGAGTGGGTGGTGCTGGGTGGCCAAGACGCAGGACAATACGTCCAGGCTGGGGGTACACAAGGAGCTCCTGTGCCGGTACCCCTTTTGGTGGCTGTGCTGGGGGCCTGACCAGGTGACCACCACTAAATGCCACAGGCTCATAAATGTGACTTTTAGTCTCCCCCGTCAGCCACAGAAAACACCACCCTAGGGGGACAGACAGGGAGCCACCATGTGCACACGTGAGCCCCCACAGCCGTCCTCCCCAGACTGTGGGAACTCACAGACCCAGAGGCCGCGTGGCGAGCGGGCCCCAGGTTTACCTTTTCCTCCACGACTGGCGAGGACTGCGGGGCAGGATGTGGTGGCAGGGCCAGTGGGACAGCACAGGAAGCAAGACGAGAAAACACCATTAGAGACACAGGTACAGCTCACGTCTGCTCGCGCATGCACACGGAGAAACGGGCGTGCAGTGACGTCTGCTCACACGCACATGGAGAAACAGGCGTGCAGTGACGTCTGCTCACACGCACATGGAGAAACAGG
>NW_004443960.1:1380912-1386112 GCF_000243295.1 Trichechus manatus latirostris | reverse complement strand
CACACGCCACGGCCGCACACGGGGACACAGCACACGCCACGGCCGCACACGGGCATGGAGAGCACGCCCCTCACACCGAGGTCTGCAGGGCACTCTGAGCAAGCGTGAGCTCGTTCACGACACGCAGTCACTCCATGACACACAGAACACCCAGCCAGCAGTGGAGGAAAGGCTGCTCAGCACCCAGGACCACGACCCTCAGACAGACGTCATGAGTGTCCTCCAGGGAACGGAGGGCTCCTGGCAGAGGATGGAGGTGTCCTTCCCCCTGCCCCAACCTCCCCGAGGCCTACGGAGCCCAACACTAGTGCAGAGAGAGAAGCTTGGCTCTTGGCCGCAAGTCTGCTGTCCAGAAACGTAGCCAGGGCTGGCCCCAGACACATGGGTGGCCCAGAACGCTGCGTTCCCAGAGTGTTGCTGCAGCAGCCACAGGGTCCCTCCGTGCACACTGCTTGGGCTGTGATGGGGGGAGGCGCCGGTGCGGGGCCTCGCACAGAGCCGCTGCCCAGGCCTGACCCGCAGGGGCCTGCTCCAGTGGGGTCCCACCCTGGGGCCTGGCAGTGGGTGCTGTGCCCCAGGATCCTGCGCTGGCTCTTCTCCCTGGGCGCTGCTGCGTGACCTTCAAGGGGACCCTCCCTGAAGGAAGGGCTGGCAGGGGGACTGGCGGGAGCCGGCCTGAGGCTCTGCACGCTGCAGCCCCTGGGCAGCGGGCCAGCACCCGGCGGTCGTCGGCGGAGGCCCAGCCCTCTCCAGCCCCATCCCAACCACCTCTGCTCAGCTTCCTGAAAAGAACAACGCAGACACCCGACTCCAGGTTAGAACTCAAGTCCCATCACAGGCAGAGTTAGGATTTCATGGCGCCAAGGAGGACGCTTCCTGGTGCGTGAGACAGCAGCTTGGAGATCCGTACGGCCCACCTCTGGGTACGTTCCACCCGGAAATGATAACATCTGCACAGGGTTTCACAGCTTACAGGGTTCAGTCACGTATATGACCTCACTGAAGTCTCGCAGGGATCACACTTCCCGAGGGCACTGGCCCCCACAGCGAGGAAGCACCAGCAGTGGTTCTACGTCCCGACCCCCACTAGGAAGTCCCTCGCTGCCCTTCCTGGATCCAGCTAGGCCTTCGCCTATGTGCTGCCTGTGTGTATTTGTTTTTAAATCAGAGGATCCTTAAGTCCAGGAATATGACTGCTTTGCCCACTGCTCTCCGGGCAGTAAGGAGAAAAGCCGACCGCTGACTCTGGATCTTCTTGTTTGCAGACAGAACCCACCTACCAAGAGGCAGGCACAGAAGGAAGCCTTTGCCACCAGGAGGGCCTGCGTGTACCATGACTGTGGTGCCATCACGGCCAGGCTTCAGTGGGCTCACCTGCAGGAGAGTGGAACCGCGGACCAGCCGCCGTGCTCCACCTGGGCCCAGGGTTCCCACTGCACACCGATCCTCCTCCAGGGGTCCGAGGACCCAGGCCCAGCCTCCCTGGCCCAGGCCTTCACCGGCTCCCACGGGCCACTCCCTCCTCAGCCGGTGCTCTTGTTGGGGCTGGACCCCCATTTTATCCCGTCCTGATAGCACGGAAGACGGAGAAGGAGCCCGACCTGCAGGCTTCTCCCTCTCCCCGAGCAAAACCAACTTCCAGCTGTGAATGCAAGCAGGCCCCGAGTCTGTCGGCCAGGTTGTGGGGGCACAGCCGCCCACCTGGTGCCCCCTCTTCGCCCCCGCGCCTTGTGGGGCACTTCCCGGGCTCCCTGACTGAGAACAGCCAGGCAGATCCAGGGCAGCGCACCGCTCCGGGGTCCCCACACTTCCACACACTCCCATCCCAGGCCCTCGTACTCAGCCACCGGGGGAGAATGCTCCAGAGAGCCTGCACGTCCTCCTGTGCCCACGGAGGGCCTGTCAGAAGCAGAGGGGCGCCCCTCTCCATCCGCACCCCCTGCCCACCCGTGCCCTACCCACCGACACCCCGCCGCGCACCTCCTCGTGGGCAGGCCGCCCTCCGTCTGGCCGTTGGTGCCGACCTGCTGCAGCTTGGCCCTCTCGATGTGCTCCACGTAGGTCTGTATCATCTGCGGGGAGAGCACGTCAGTGCTGGCTCTGAGCGCGCCCTCCCCGCCTCTGCCCGCTGTGGGCTTTGGACTTGCGGTGCCCCGGCTAACACGCTCTGGGGGCTGGTGGTGGGGGGCCAGGAAGACCCCTGGGACGGGCCTGCCATTCTCGGGGCAGCGCCCTGGCCTCTCGGGGTGCAGACTCGGGCCCCGGGCGGCACGGACCTCCGTGTGCCGCTGGTGCAGTGCGTTGTACTCCTTCTTCATCTCGGACTCACGCTCCTCCAGTCGGGAAACTGAAAAACACAACCGCACCCGGTCACCGCGCGTCTCTGTGGCCGCGGGGGCGGGGACGGTGGGGACGGTGGGGACTCAGGGGCCAGGGCAGCCCCAACGGCGCCTCTCAGCCCAGCGGGACCGTGGCGATGGCACGCGTTTGTGTGTGCGTGCGAGCTGCCGGCAAGGCTGCCCTCCGAGGCCCACACGGATCGGTGGTTACCAGCCCCCGCAAACTGGCCTCCAAGCCTTAGGACAGGGCAGGCCCACCACATCAGCCAATTGTTCTTTCCCGATTTGATGGTAACTTTTCAGAGACACGAAGGTACCTGCCATCCGAGACAACTAGGCAAAGCAGTAAAACAGGTCCCGACCGTCAAAACCTCTCATGACAGAGAACTGTGACTACACTGAGTTACTTTCAGCAGACGCTTGAAAGCTAACGTGATGGTCCTCATCAAAATAAGAAACACCGCTCTTCTCTCCTCTCCTTGATGGGACCCCCGCCGTCAGCCCCGGGCCCCTTCTGGGCACTGGCACACAGCCCAGGCTTGCTCAGTGGACCCAGCTTCCAGGTCAGGACAGAGCCCCACCCGCCCGCCCCGTTCGACAGCATCACAGGATGAGGACACCAGGTGGGCAACGGGGTGCTTTGTTCCGAAGATCGCTAACAGGCCACAGGTTTGTCACTTCCAGCCAGGCTGCAGTCTTAGAGGGCTCTGCAGTTGCAGGGGGCTTAGTTACTTATTTCCACGGGGGGTCTCGGGCAGGTTACAGGAGTACCAGCCCTGTGCAGCCATAAGACAAACGGCTGAGGACACTGGTGGGTCTCCCCTGGCTTTTCCCATCCGGATGAGACGCATGCAGAGGCCATGCGCACCGCCGCTACTTACTCTGGTCGGCATAGTTCCTGGCCTTCAGCTCCAGCTGGCGTGTCTGGAACTCGCAGTGCTCCACCTGGACCTGCAGCTCCTTCTTCTCTTGTTCCAAGGCGTCTTCAAACTCGATGAACTTCTAAATGAGAAAGGAAGGGAAGGCGCAGGTGAGCCTGGGTGCCACTGGCCAAGAGGCAGCAGTGGGTGGCAACCACAGGGGCCTGCTCCAGGCCCGTCCTCGGGGTCCCGGGCTGCGGGGACTGAGAGGTTCACAGCTTCTCCAAGGCTAGGGGACATCCCTACATGTCACACTGCCTCTCCCCACGTAATGGATGGAGCTGTGTTCCCCAAAAGACAAGCTCAAGTCCTAACGTGTGAGCGTGACCTTGTCTGCAACGGTCTGCAGAGGTTATGAGTGAACGTGGGGCACACTGAGCAGGACGGGCCCTAATCTAACCCGAGCTGAAGAGTCAGAGAGGCACACCGAGCAGGGCGGACCCTAATCTAACACCAGCTGAAGAGTCAGAGACACGGGGAGGGAAGACTGTTGGGAGAGGAGAGGCGGAGACCGAGGGACAGTGCCTGGGGCCACCACCAGCTGAGTTAGGCCCTGCCGAGTCCCCATCTGCAGGTCCCGGCCCCCAGAACCGTGAGAATCCGCGTCTGCTCTCACGACAAGCCGCCCGGTGTGGTGCTTTGTACGGCAGCCCCAGGAGGCTCACACGCCCTCTTCAGGCAAACCTGGACACAGACAGCACGTGGAGCCTGCTTTCCACACAGCATTGCCACCTTAAAGGCTCTAGAACCTTCTGAGCAGTGAGCACCCTGGGGCGTTTCAGCTCTCTCCTGTCCAAACGTCCTAAGAGAATTCGGGTGGGAGGCGCAGTTTCCAATCGGGGGCTTCCCGGTGTGAGACCAGCACAGTCATCCTTAGAGGGGCGATTGTGGGCCCGAACACCCTGCTGTTGCCCTCTTGGAATTTGGAATTTTCAGGAATTTCTGAACAAGGCCCTCCCCCCTCCCTCACACCATGCAGTGGGTCCTGTTTGCAGCAGAGAAATAGTACTCCTCTGGTGGCGCAGTGGTTAAGCGCTCCACTACGACCCAAAAGGTCAGCAGTTCGAATCCACCAGCCACTCCTTGGAAACCCTCTGGGGCAGTTCTACTCTGTCCTGTAGGGTCGCTGTGAGTCGGAATCTTAATATTAAACACAAACGGGGTGAAGTCTCCTTTTTTGTTGGTCTGTGTTTCAATCCCGACTCGGCTGAGGATGCCATTAGTACTGGAATAACTAGCAACACGAAGTATTGTTCCTGTTCCTTGAAAAAAGGGGAATGGGTCCAGATTTAGGACACCCTGGGTGGTACAGACGATTAACGTGCTAACTGAAAGGTTCGTGGTTCAAACCCACCCGGAAGCACCTCGTAAGAAAGGCCTGGCAACCTACGCCCAAAATATCAGCCATTGAAAACCCCGTGGAGCACAGCTCTGTTCTGGCACACGGGGTCGCTGTGAGTTGAAGTCGACTCAACAGGCAATTGGTTTTTGTTGCTGTTTAGACTTGGAATCTTGACCTTACATTACTTAAGTTCTTGAGCAAAATGAACTCAACCAGGTGAAAAGGGTAAGAGTTCGGCGGCTAACCAAAAGGTCGGCAGTTCAAATCCACTAGCCACTCCTTGGAAACCCTACGGGGCAGTTCTGCTCTGTCCTACTGGGTCGCTGTGAGTCGGAACCAACCGGACAGCACCCAACCACAACACAACCAAGTGAAAAGGAAGCACTTTGCAAAAGAAAAGACACCCTGACAGGTCGGGGGGCCTGGAGAAGCCAGGGGCCTGGAGGGGAGAAGTCAGCGTTTGCCACCAGCCCCCACGGCCCGGCAGTCCCAACAGCCCCAGCAGTCCCCACGGCCCGGCAGTCCCCACGGCCCCAGCAGCCCCCACGGCCCGGCAGCCCCCACGGCCCCAGCAGTCCCCACGGCCCCCGGCAGCCCCC
>NW_004443960.1:1364113-1380505 GCF_000243295.1 Trichechus manatus latirostris | reverse complement strand
CGGCAGCCCCCACGGCCCCGGCAGTTCCCACGGCCCAGTAGCCCCCACGGGGCCCGGCAGCCCCCACAGCCCGGCAGTCCCCACGGCCCCGGCAGTTCCCATGGCCCAGTAGCCCCCATGGCCCCCGGCAGTCCCCATGGCCCAGTAGCCCCCTTGGCCCCCGGCAGTCCCCACGGCCTAGTAGCCCCATGGCCCCCGGCAGCCCCCACGGCCCCGGCAGTTCCCACGGCCCGGCAGTCCCCACGGCCTAGTAGCCCCCACAGGCCCAGCAGTCCCCACGGCCTAGTAGCCCCCACGGGCCCAGCAGTCCCCACGGCCTAGTAGCCCCATGGCCCCAGCAGTCCCCATAGCCCTGGCAGTCCCCACGGCCCGGCAAGCACTGGGCAGGTGTTAACTCCCCCAACCACCCCAAGGGGAGCTACAAACACCTCGGTTTGCTGATTTGGAGACTGAAGAATACTATAAACTAAGAAACTGCACGTGCAGGAGCATAAACACCAGCTGGGTTCTTGGGACAGACGGCTTCTCAGGTGAGAAGATGAAGCTGAACGCTGACTTCACATCTGGGTGTCTGGACAAGGCAGGTTGGTCTGTCGTGGTCAAGCCTGTGTTTCCTATAACTCCTCCCAGCCCCTACCCACTTCCACGTCCCAAGAGATGCCTCCGACAGCGGCTTCTAGAAGGTCTCCTGCCTGAAGGATGACTCATTGTGAGCAGTGTGAGGTGGGCAGAGCCCACAGGAGGGGAGGGAGTCGGCAGGCACGAGAGCACCTGACGTAGGTGTAGTGACGGGAAATGAACACCCACAGCTAGGAGATGCACGCTCATCCCAAAGATGCAGACGTAAGTGGCTGTGTCTACTGCGCCGTGGCCAAAGCCAGCATGTAAGGGTGACACAGACGCTGTCCTTTGTCTGAAACGGGCGTTACAAAACTGGGTGATTCTAATTCCCACTGTTTAAAACAAATGGAAACAAGGACACAGGCAACATGTTTTTGTAGAAAAATCAGATGAGAGGAAGAATATTTTTTAAAACCATAATCCTATTATCCAAAGGCAGCTAAAATCTGTGTGTCCTTCCAGATTTCTGTGTGTATGTGCGTTGGGCAGATGTGCATTTTGTACAGATGTGTGATGTGGTTTATAACCTGCTTTATTCTCTCATTTATACAGGAACATCTTCCTACATCAATACACGTATTCCACCACTTCCATTTTTAAAAGGTGTGTATTCCAGTACAAGTGGGTGTGAGCGTGTGTGTGTGTGCGGGTGTAGAGCATAGCTCACCCAATCAAACACCATAACTGGACTTCCAGGTCATTCTAAAATTTTCATTTTTATTGCAAAGCTGTTTGTGTATCCACCTCTGTCTGGGGCCCTGGTCACAGGCTTGAGATGACCCTTCAGAAAGGGTGTGCGACTCACGCCACAGCCGTGTAACCACGCCTCCTTGGCATGCTCACCATCGCCGTGTGGAACGTGACTGCATCGCTGCCCATCTGCTGGATGACAGGGAACCATGTCACTGTGTCAACTCCGTTCCTTCACTAGTGATGCTGAAGGCTTTTTCATAAATCTATTGGCCGCATACACTACCTCTGTCATGAACAGCTCACTCTGTCCTTCGCCTCCTTCTCTACCATAATGCTGAGATTTTTCTCACTGGTTGGCACAGGCCTTTCTTACACCTGCTCAGGACCTTGTCTTTGTCTTAGACGCTGCTGGTATTTCTTTTCCCCAGGTTGTAGCTGGTGTGTGTGTGGGAGAGATGTTGTCTCAAAACATTTACTTGGTAAGTTATCCTTTCTCCACTGCTTTGAATGCCTCAGGCTACACTCTACTACATACTTACAGACTATACCAACAGTCTACGGCTAGTCTTTCTCCATTGTTCCACGGATCTGTCTGTTCCTCAGCCAGTATCGAGGAGCCCTGGTGGCGCAGTGGTTAAGCGCCTGGCTCCAAACCAAAAGGCTGGCGATTCAAACCCACCAGCCGCTCTGTGGGAGAATGACGTGGCAGTCTGCTTCTGTGAGGATTACAGCCTTGGAAACTCTATGGGCAGTTCTACTCTATCCTGTAGGGTTGTTGTGAGTTGGAAACGATTCAACGGCAAGGGGTTTGGTTTGGTTTTGATTTGAGCCAAAACCAAAGATTTTAGTTGTATTGTAACTTTATAGTGTTTTTTAATACCTGATGTATGTTCTTTCTCTTAGCTCTTCTCATATCTGATACATGTTCTTCTTAAGTCTTCCCGGTCAACATGTTGGCTATTCTCACTTATTTATCTTTCCAGATTACCTTGAGAACCATTCTGAATCACTTATGTATTTATTTTTGAATACGCATTTCACCGGTTGAAAGCACCTGTTCTGTGTTCCTCAGGAAAGGCTCGTGGTCTGTCTTCCGTGTGAAAACGCCCAGAGCTGGGCTGGGAGGAAGGAAAGCATCAGCCTGCATGTGCAGAGGGAGCTGATGGGAGCCAGAGCCAGGGGAGGAAAGAGGCTTCCTTCCTCTAAACCCATCATCTCTGTACCACGTCACCCAGGTGTACGCAAAGACAAGGGCTCTTTGGTGCTGGTACCACCTCACTAGAACCTTTTGCTCACCTGTATTTCACCACTGCACCTGCATTTGATGTTTGGGAGACAGCTGAGAGGTCTGCAAACTAAAGACAGTGTGAGAGAACCCACTCCCAGCACTCAAGGCCAAGACAGACATCCCCTGAGTCTCACCTGGGAGGTAATAACTGAAATTCACTGCAGGTGACAATGCCAAACAGCCTTGTCACACCACACAACAGCCCCCAGAGACACGTAAAGAAGCCACACGCTGGGCTCCTCTGCCGTGGTGACAGTAACCTGGAGAAAACGCAGGAGTCAGCAGTGTGCACTGCTGTCCTCAAAGCCAAAGACACAGAAAAACTGACTACTAGTGACCCCATAGGTCACAGCAGGGCTGCCCATAGGGTTTCCAAGGAGCGGCTGGTGGATTAGAACTGCCGACCTTGTGGTTAGCAGCCAGGCTTTTAACCACTGTGCACACTAAATAGGCATCCTGGTGATGAAGGGACAGTGCACGGGGCGGGGACCGACCAGCGGAGTAACACCTTCCCTTCCTCTGGCTCCCAGGCTGACGAGAGCGTGAGTGCTGTAGGAGCGGCGTCCTGATACACTAACAGCCCAGCCCAGGCGGGACCATGCTCAGACTGCTGAGGACCCTGGCCTGGGTAAGGGGAGACCCCCGGGGCCGCACTTGGCATTGGAGACAGCCTCTCGGAGGAAGCCAGCATCTTAGCAGTCAGAAAATGCTGTAACGGACCAACAGGTTTTCCAGAGTTCAAAAGAAATCCTCCTTCCCCTCTTGAAAGAAGCATTTCAAAATACCAGGTAAAGTAACTTTAGTTAACAAAAAAAATGCAAGCTCACCAACGAACCGAAGTTGAATATGCAATTTTCACCCAATATTATAATCAATAATGAGAAGGAACAGTACCCAGCCAGGTGCTGGGAATGAAGTAGGTGTTTCAGATTGGGTGGTTAAATGAAAAGATGGTGTCAACCAAAGTTCTCTTCAAAGGCACGGCAGGGTGGCTGTGGAGGGCGGGGAAGGGGCACTGAGGGACTTCAGTAACTGGGTTAGTCGAAGTCACAAAAAACTCAGTAGATGTTTTCCAAGAAGCAGACAATATTTTTATTTCAGATCATTTGCTTTAGATTTAAGAGAATCAAGGCTTTTCAGCGATGGGGGAACGGGGTGGGGTACAGGCTATGTAATTTAAGTCTATAATGTTTTTCTTTCTGTAAGAAAACTAAAAAAAATTAAAGTAGAATCTGACTACAAAAATACGAATGGGACTCAGAAGAGTAAAATGTTCACTATCAGCATCTGGGCTAAGTGTGCCTGCATGGTACCAGATGGTAAAAATAAAAATCTCATATCTGAAATAATATTTCCAAAGATGGACTGCAGGCATGACTACAACCAAAACCCAAACCAAATCTGTTGCCATCGAGTTGATTCTGACTCACAGCAACCCTACAGGACAGAGTAGAACTGCCCTATAGGGTTTCCAAGGAGCAGCTGGTGGATTCGAACTTCTGACCTTTTGGTTAGCAGCCACAGCTCTTAACCACTATGGATTTAAGCTTACTTGAAATGATCATCTGTCTAATCAGGTGTAATCAGGATGTCACGTGGCTTGTAGCATTTTTCACGGCAGCCAAAATGTGAAACCAATGGCAACGTCCATTGGCAGAGGATGGATACACACACTGTGCAACGTACAGCCACACATGCGATGGAATCCCACTCAGCCATAAAGGGAAATGAAGACCTGATGCACGCTGCCACAAGGATGAACCCTGAAAACATCATGCCGAGCCAAGTCAGGCAGTCGCCAAAGGACAAATGCCGTATGATCTCACTTACCGGGGCGGGAGGGAGGGGGACGGGGGGTTTGCTTAGGGGGCACTGAGCCTATGTTCATGGTGGGGGAATGATGTGGAAAAGGGGGGTGAGAATGGCTGCATACATAAAGAGTGTCATCGGTGTCACTGAATCGGACGTGTAGAAACTGCTGAATTACTGAATGTTGTATTTTTACCACAGTAAAGAAAATGCCACGTGGCATGAGACAATTCACAGATGTTTCAGCTGAGTCTGACTGACCCATCTTTTGAGCACCCCAAAGAGCAAGGACTAGCAATTATACAACCGAGGAAAATGCATCTGCGTGTCTTATTCTTGACGTCCATATACAAAATGCCCGATTCTCACTCTATATACCAACATACCAGAAGATTCCCTTTTTAGAATTGTTTTTAGGACCTCCCTCCCCCTGACAAAGCGCTCTCTTAAAATGTACTCAACTTTCGGTGAACTTCCAGACACATGATGAAATCACTCTAGAAGTCCAGGAATCGGTAAAGCGTGCCCGAAGTCTGCTTTTATTGACGCTCCACGCATGAGATTGTCCTTCCCGTTTTATATACAAAAAAGCAAAGGTGAGCTACGGACTGCCTTTTCAAGCCCAATCTACAATTAAGCCGCCCACGTGTCCGAATTCCCTAGTCCCAGCATGCAGAGAGCTGAGCCGGTAAACACACTTCTGCAACGTAAGCATTAACGTTCTGGTACCTTCCAGAACCCGCGGATATTCTGATGGCGACGTACATTCACACATGGAGTCTGACACTTCCATATTCTCTGTGCTCCACGCCGGGGTTCCGTGCAGGCACTCTAGCTGGTTTGTCATAGGAAATCAAAGGCAGCAGGAATCAGAGAAGTTGCTCATTTGCACGATTCAACCAATCCACTTCCTTCTTCGCAGGGGAGAAGGGAGTGAATTTCCAAACGGAAAATGTTCTCTTTTGCCTTCTCACCCGGGCAGGCAGAGGTACACGCTCAGGGTGCAGTGCTCAGGGCTCTGGGCCGGAAGACAGTCTGTCCTTAGTGCTAAATCTCCTGGATCGATGGCAACCTCCCACCAGCATCAAATATTCACTAAGACCTGAGACCACGGGTGCTCTTCTACGCTTTCCGGTTGTTTTCCACAAGTGTATAACCCCTAGATGTAAATGCAGGTGCGGGCAGGTGCAGATGCCAGGACGTTGGGAGGCCCTGGAGCTGCGAAAGTTCCCCAAGGTCCTGGGGTCAGTGCATGGGGGTGGGGGGACCTTTCTGTAGTCAAGTGTCAGGCAGATGTCTGAGACGTGGCCACAGCCCAGGGGGCTGTGAATCAGGTAAAAATCCATGTCCACGCTTGAAAATTAAAGCATCACCTGATTGAGGGCCCCCGACCCTCACCCCAACAATGGCACTGGATTCACTCCCTCTCATCTGCAAGAACTGAGGAGACACAGAAATAAAATAAATAAAAATATATTTATAGATCTAATATATACAGTTGTCCCTTGTTATCCACGTGGGATTGGTTCCAGGACCCCTGCAGATACCAAAATCCACGGATGCTCAGGTCCCTTAGACAAAATCTACCCGTAACCTACACACCCATTTACTTTAAATCATCTCTAGATTACTTATGATACTAATATGATGTAAACACTACGGACACAGTTGTTCACAGCACCGTACTGTTTAGGGAATAATGACAAGACGGTAGGAGAACAATGCTCAAAGCCAAGTGCTGGAGAGAGACTGCAGATCTGTGAGACGGGGAGGCTACAGCAGGGGCTGCCTGCACAGCATTTCCTTCACGTGGACTCAGCCTAGTGCAAATTCAAGTTTTGCTTTTTGGAACTTTCTCTCCTCTGCCCAATATTTTCCGTTCACAGTTGGGTGAAACT
The DNA here is from genome assembly GCF_000243295.1 of Trichechus manatus latirostris. Lineage (NCBI taxonomy): Eukaryota > Metazoa > Chordata > Mammalia > Sirenia > Trichechidae > Trichechus > Trichechus manatus. The sequence continues at coordinate 1,374,196 of NW_004443960.1, read as the reverse complement.
GCAGATGCAGAACCGCAGATGTGGAGGGACAACTGTATATTTATTTATACTTAAATATACTTCTAAATAAAAAAATATATGGTTGGTACCAGGGAAACTAAGAAAAATGAAGATAAAACACCCTAATTGCAATGTCCCATCCTGTGAAAATTTCCCTGGGAAGAAACATTCTCAAGTAAAATTCTACCCTCTGAAGCATTCCTGGTGGTCTGCACTGGCTCTCAGCTGTCTGCTGGGTTCAGGTTCTGGTCTCCCCTTCTTCAGTTTAACAAGAGGCTAAGGATGTCGGCATTCGCCACTCTCGGCGGACAAACAAGGGTTTTGTGTTTATTGACTGGGAGAAGGAGAGGTGATAAGAAGGCTGCTTGGGGAAAGGGTAGGGGACAAAAGTCCAAAAGGAAGTAGAGAAATCAAAGGAAAGGTACTCCAAGTCCACAGAAGATACAGGAGGCCTGGGGAGGAAGGGACACCAGACACTTTTTAATAAAAGATATTGTACAGAATCCGCTACTGTTCTAATCTCTAAAATCTACAAGATACTGCAAAACCACCACAACAAAAAGACAAATAACCCAATTAAAAAAAGGGCAAAGGATATGAACAGGCACTTCGCCAAAGAAGATATTCAGGCGGCTAACAGACACATGAAGAAACGCTCACGATCATTTGTCATTAGAGAAATGCAGATCAAAACTACAATGAGACATCATCTCACCCCAACAAGGCTAGCACTAATCCAAAAAACACAAAATAATAAATGCTGGAGAGGCTGTGGAGAGACTGGAACACTTACACACTGTTGGTGGGAATGTAAAATGGTACAACCAACTTGGAAATCGATTTGGCGCTTCCTTAAAAAGCTAGAAATAGAAGTACCATACGAGCCAGCTATCCTGCTCCTTGGAATATATCCTAGAGAAGTAAGAGCCATCACATGAATAGATACAGGCACACCCATGTTCATTGCAACACTGTTCACAATAGCAAAAAGATGGAAACAACCTAGGTGCCCATCAACGGACAAATGGATAAACAAATTACAGTACATCCACACAATGGAATACTATGCAACAATAAAGAACAACGATGAAGCCATGAAACATAACATGGAGGAAGCTGGAACTCATTATGCTGAGTGAATTTAGTCAGTCATAGAAGGACAAATATTGTATAAGACCACTATTATAAGAGCCCAAGAAAAGGTTTAAACACGGAAGAAAACATTATTTGATGGTTACCAGGGTGGGGAGGGAGGGTGAGTGTTATTTACTAACTAGATAGTAGATAAGAATTATCTTAGGTGAAGGGAAGGACAGCACACACTACAGGGGAAGTCAGCACAAATGGACTAATCCAAAGCTAAGAAGTTTCCTGAATACAATCAAACACTTTGAGAGACAGAGTAGAAGGGGTAGGGGTCTGGGGATCACGCTTTCAGGAGACATCTAGGTCAACTGGCATAACAAAGCTTATTAAGAAAATGTTCTGCATCCTACTTTGGTAAGTGGCATCTGGGGACTTAAAAGCTTGCAAGCAGCCATCTAAGATGCATCAATTGGTCCCAACCACCTGCAGTAAAAGAGAATGAAGAACACGAAAGACAAGGAAAGTATTAGCCCAAGAGTCAGAAAGGGCCACATAAACCAGAGACTTCATCAGCCTGAGACCAGAAGAACTAGATGGTGCCCGGCTACCACCAGTGCTCGTCCTGCAGGGAACACAACAGGGAGTCCCTGATGGACTAGGAGAAAGGTGGGGTGCAGAACTCAAATTCTAGTACGAAGACCAGACTTAATGGTCTGACTGAGACTGGAGGAACCCCAGAAAGCATGGCGCCCGGATTCTCTATCAGCCCACACCTAAAACAATTTATGAGGCCAACTCTTCAGACAGGGATTGGACTGGACTGTGGGACATAAAGTGATACTCGTGTGGAGCGTGCCTCTTAGCTCAAGTAGATACAAGAGACTAAACGGGCAGCTTCTATCTGGAGGTGAGATGGGAAGGCAGAGAAGGTTAGGAGCTGGCTGAATGGACATGGGGAATCAGGGGTGGGAAGGAGGTGTGTGCTGTCACAGTATGGGGAGAGCAATTAGGGTCACATAACAATGTATGTATAAATTTTTGTATAAGAGACTAACGTGAAATGTAAACTTCATTTAAGCTACAACAATAAAAAAGTAAATAAAAAAAAAAAAGAATCTGCTACTGCCGCTGCCACTGAGAATCTAGCTATCCTAACCCTTGTCTCACCAGCCCACCACATGGAGGTAGGTCTGTCAAGGACAAGGACTCTACAACATTTAACTTGGTATTCCCCAAATCTCCTTCCTATAACAGGTGGGTGCTAAGTGTCTTCACAAGCATTTCATCTCCTCGGATCAGATTCTCCATCCCTGGATGGCAAGGGAGCTTTCTTGGCGCCCAGGGAGGCACGTTTAATGCTGGCGTCAGCCATAAATGGCCTCTAAGCTCTCATTGTTAGTACATTCCTCCCGGTGGTCCTGCACTCGTTACCACGCAGCAGGGCCTATCACAGGCCTAACAGCGGGGTCACCTGGTTGAGTGACGTGATGTAAAGGTAGAGAATACTGGCTCCATCAGCAGGTGGGTAAAGAGAGCTCCTCCACACAGTAGACACAGCTTAGCGATGAGAGGAAGAACTACGGCACCCACAACACCCGGACAAATCTGAAAACCATGAAGGCCAGGTGGAAACCACCCCAGTGTCCACTGACCAGTGAACGCTCAACACAGTGCGTTCTGTTCATCCATGGATTACTCAGCCAGTAAGAGAAATGAAGTCCTGATCCATGGTGCCGCATGGATGGACCTCAAACATACGATACCGAGTGAAGGAAGTCAAACACCAAAGGACACATACCATATGATCCCACTTATGTCGAGTATCTGCAACAGGCAGCTGCGTTTCAGACACAAAGTAGATCAGTGGTTATCAGGGGCTTGGGGAGAGATAACTCAGAAAAACCAAGCCTGTTGCCATCGAGTCGATTCTGACTCACAGCGACCCTACAGGACAGAGTAGAACTGCCCCACAGGGTTTCCAAGGAGCGCCTGGTGGATACAAACTGCTGACCTTCTGGTTAGCAGCCATAACTCTTAACCAGTGTGCCACCAGTGGGGTTAGGAGTTATAAAAAAACAAAACAAAATGTTATGCTGAGCGAATGAAGCCAGATAAAAAAAGGAGTACGCATTGCACAATTCCATTTACATAAAATTCTAGAAAATGCAAATTGGCCTATAGTGACAGAAATTGATCAGGGGTTACCTGGGGGTGGGGGCAGCAGGGAGGGGGAGGGAGGAGGGATGACGAAGGGGCACGAAGAAGCTTTCGGGGTGATGGATGTGTTCATAATCCTGACTGGAGTGATGGTTTCATGGCTGTGTACGTATGTCAAAGCTCATCAAACTGCACACTTTAAATATGTGCAGTCTAGCGTGTATCAATGATAGCTCGATAAAGCTGTTACCCCCCCACTCCCAAAACAAAGCTGAGAATAAAAATTTAATCCTGTGCCTTAAACAGAAGGCCATTCTAGGCGCCAGGGATTTCCCACCAGACCTCTTCTCAGCCCTTTGGGGGTTTCATAACCACTCTGCTCTGGTTCCTAACCAGCTGGCACTCATTTTCTTCTCTCACAGTAGTTTCTTCTGTCTGGTCTCGTATACCAGAACCCCGCTGCTGACGGGACCGACCCTCTTTCTGGAATATGTTTACTGGAGATGAAAACCGCCTGGGAGCGCCTCCCTTTCTGCCCAAAGCTGAGCAACTTAGAAACATTCCGCCTGCCCCATGTGTGAAGACCACAGAGCTAGCCTGTCTGGCCCTGTGCTGGCCACATGTGGCTATTACATTTAAATAAACTCAGATGAAATCAAGCTAAAAGCTCAGTTCCTCAGCGTGGACAGATGGGGAGACCAGTGAGAGTGGTGACTGGAACCAGGCTGGTGGCAAAGAGACAAGAACTAAGCAGATTAAAGAGCTACCTGGGCAGGAACTGGGGTGGGAACTAGGCTGCAGGTCTAACTGCCTCCTTAGTTATGAGACCAGAAGAACTGGATGGTGCTCAGCTACCACTACTGAACGTTTTCATCAGAGAAACAACAGCTGAATCCTGATCAAAAGGGGGGGAAAATGTGTAACAGATTTTTAAATTCTTACAGAATTCAGACTTACTGGACCTATCGGAACTGGAGGAACTTCTGAATCTATTGCTCTGAGAAAGTCTTCAAACCATGAACCAAAATTATCCCCTGAAGTCATCTTTAAACAACTTTAGCTAACCTAGTAAAAGAATGTTCACCATGAGCACTGTGCTCTTTTAAAAGAATTATTTATATGAAATCAAATCATTCACAGTAACTCTAAAGCACAGATTAGGAGTTTAGGGGGTAATGAGTCTAAGTCAAGGAGCCCTGGTAGTGCAGTGGTTAAAGCACTCGGCTGCTAACGGAAAGGTTGGAGGTTCAAACCCACCAGCTGCTCCGCAGGAAAAAGATGTGGCAGTTTGCTTCCATAAAGATCACAGCCTTGGAAGCCTGATGGGGCAGTTCTACTCTGTCCTACAGGGTCGCTCTTAGTCGGAATCGACTCGACAGTGAGGGGTTTGGTTTTGGTTTGAGGCTCCGTCTGGGTGGCGCAACAACGTGGGTAGAGAAAGCAAGAACGGCGACACACTGTGAAGAAGGTGGTCAATGGTGTTGAATTGTACAGGCAGAAACTGATGAATGGGTACGTATTTTCACCAAAAAAAAAAAAAAAAAAAGCTATCTGGGCAAAAGTAGGACCGGCTGAGGGTAAGGTGACGAGGCTGACCCGGCCCTTGACTTTGATCAGAGCAAAGGAAGGCACAGCCTGGGAAATGCACCTCAGCGGGCAGCTCTGGGCTGTGCTCCTGGTTTTGTCTTTTACAGGTGCCCTTTCACACAGTAACCAGCTACTGAGTGGGACCTGGAGCAAAGGAGCCCTGTCCCAGCTGTTCTGCTTCCCTCCCTGCACATCGCAGACCTCTAACCTTCTCAGAGAAGACCCAGGGTCTTCCCGCCAAAGAGGCAAGTCCTGAATCTGGTCACGAGGACACCTGAGAGTCAAACTGAGGGGCAGTGTACAAAACAACCAGCCCGCACACACCACAGCCTCCGAGGTTGCGAAGAGCAGACTGTCCCCAAACAAAGGGGGCCCTGCGGGACCCCTAGGACCTCCGCTGAATGACAGTGAGGATGAGAACGAAGCAAATGTGGATAAGGGTTCCCATCTGGGAATCTGGCGAACGGTGTCATTTCCGTAACTTTGCTATAAATTATTTCAAAATAAAAAGCATTTTAAAAAAAAGAGAACTGAAATTAAATTGAATTTAAAAATCTTCACTTTGGAAAAACCGACTTGCACTGGAGCCCCTGGTGGCACAACGGTCAACACGCTCGGCTGCTGAACCAAAGGCTGGAGGCTCAGGTCCACCCAGAGACGCCTCAAAGAAAGGCCTGGTGATCTGCTTCCAAAACCTCCTAGGAAGCACAGTTCTACTGACACACATGGGGTCGGCACGAGCTGGAACTGACTCGATGGCAACTCATACTGTTAATATGGGAAAATTTCAGATTCAATATATTAATTCACTTATGAAAACAAGGGAAATGAACATCTCAGTAGATTAGGGTTATGTTTCCTTCCCCTCCAGCTTAATCCTATAAAAATGCTGCTCTACGAAATGGATGACTTTTATATAACTAGAAAAAATATGGTTTGGACAAATCTTTCCTCCATTTGGATGCTTTACTTACAGTGCATCAAATGCCGAGTCGGCAAATATCCACCAGTAGGAGTCTCATAGACGGAACATTCAGCTGCATTGCTTGTTAGAGGGTGTTATTAGCAGTTTCTTTAGGATAAGATTATAAGGAAAATTGCTGTTAGCTGCCAATGAGTCATCCTGCTTCATGGTGACCCCACACAACAGAACGGAACTCTGTCCGGCCCTGCACCATCGTCATGATTGGTTGCAGATCAGACTGTTGGCATCTGTAGGGTTTTCAATGACTGAGTTGTGGAAGTAGGTCACCAGGCCTTTCTTCCTAGTTCATCTGAGTCTGGAAGCTCTGCTGAGACCAGTTTACCATCATAGCAACAGGCAAGCCTCCACTGACAGATGGGTGGTGGCTGCACTGGAGGTACACCAGCTGGGAAGCGGGTTTCCTGCATGGGAGGCAAGAAGTCTACCACTCAACCACCACTGACTGCCCATTAAGGCAGATAACATCTACTGATACTCACGGGTGTCCCTCAAACATTATCTTGCCTCTTCTAAGTACTGGATCACTGCAAGGAGGAGGGCGCTTTGCTGCCTGGGTCAGCACAGCCAGCATAGGAGCTCGGCTCATTCCTTCTAGATTCCACCAGGGGCAAAACGTATGAGGGGCCATCCACTCCTTCTCACTCCAGCCTTAACACTGTGAGCTGTCTGTTTCCAAGCTTCTTTTCCAGTGGAAAAGAACTTGGTGGATTTAAAAAAAAAGCAAAACAAAAAACTTTCTATTGGATGAACATTAAACATTTTTTAAGGTCTCTGTGAAGATTTCGCTGCTGTTGTTGTGCTGTCAGGTCAAACCGTCCCATAGGATGTCCCAGGCTGTAATCTCTACGGGAGCAGATCACCAGGTCTTTCTCCCCCAGAGCCACTGGTGGATTTGAACTGCCAGCCTTTTGGTTAGCAGCTGTTGTAAACGGTCCATTTGGCTCTGGGAGCTTGAGCAGAGAGGTTAAAGGACTCACTGTTCTCGAACGGAGGCCTGGGCGCAGGACTCCTGCATGTCAGGGACTGTGGAGCCCGGCGGCCATAATGCCCCATGCTGTGTATGGACGGCTGCCCCACGGGTTCATCATGGTGCTCTTTCCAGTGCGCCTGGACTCCGCTAAATACCACTCTCCTGGCCCCCGGCTGCCAGGGGTGGGAGCTGGTGCTTTTGCCCCTCTGGCACCTCACTCGCCATCCAGAGAAGACTACTGAGGCCGAGAGGCGAAGAGGCATGTCTCAGGCCTAGTGGCTCCAAAGGGCAGGGCTGGCGCTCAACCTGCTGTCCGCAGACTCGCAGGCCTGGACCCTCCTCCCTGCACCATGCTGTCTCCACTCCTGTCATCCCATCCAACTGGCCACTCGGCATCAGAGCCGCCTTGGGCCTCCAGCTGCGGAAGGAGGGGTCAGGATGTTCGTTTCTCTCAGAGCGTCTGCTCAGGAGGCTGCAGGCGGCTCGGGTTACCCTCTGACTAAGCCTTCCTCAGCACAGCTCCTGCGGGAGGCATCCTGCACTGAGGACACGCCTGAGCCCATGATGGTCGGCTCCTGGGTTATCCGACACACATAATCAGGCTTCCTGCCTAGAAAAGAGCCGACTCACGATGCCACAGTGGTTTTTCCACCTAACTGAAAACCAATCAGTGACCAGCACACCAAAATGCTCACAGTGCCTGGCCCTTTTCTTCAGCTGTGATGTCACCTGAGGTCTTTCTAAGGACACACTATGAACTACTAATCGTGGACTCAGGCCGGCTCGCCAAGCAGGCTTTCTTCGTGGCTGTGTGTTCACAAAGTTCTCGGCAGCGGCAGGCCTGGAGGCCATCTCTCCTGAGAACCAGCACACCCAGTGGCTCCGGGTCCAGCAGCAAGTCTGAGCTGGAGCGGGGAGCACACTGCCTTGGGGGGTGTTTGAATAGCGTGGAGCAGGGAACAGGACCTCCTCTCTGCACAGCTCGTTTTTAAGCTGTAAAGTTTATTCTTAGCCTGAAGTTATCCATTCTGATTTTCCTCCTTTTGGGTCCTTCTCACCCAGTATTTTAACCACACAGGTACAGGGTGAGAGAAATGAAACTCGCCAAGACCTCAGTCAGGAGTCGAACGGCGCTCAGGAGCAGTCAAGAAGTGGAAGACAGAGCCCTGGCTCCAGGCCCCATGTGGCCCTCTGACCCCCACCCCGGCCAGGAGTCAGGGCCCGCTCCGCATCCTGGCCTAGCTCCTCCAGGGCCTGTGACCTTGGTCGGGTCCCTCTACTGCTTGGGGCCAATGTCCTCCCCGAAAAATGACTGCAGTCACTGTGGGCTCTAATTCCACGAGCTCTTGCACTGCCATAAATTGAGGGCTTTAAATCAGTTTGGAGGGGCCTGGGCACCCCCAATTAATAGAAAGCCTAATGCATATAGGAAACCCCAAAGCAAAACAAACCACTGTTAAGTAGGAGTGCATGAAACAACATACTGTTCATTTTTATAAGTACATGTTAAACCCAACCAGAACACAAACTACCCCGGCTTAAGAAAAAGCCAACACCACAGCAATCTTTTATTTCCGTACTAAAGTCAAGCGTGTGCTCAACCAAGTTAACTGAAAAGAAACCTGAACTCATTTAGTAAGACTTTGCTCGTAAATCAAGAGCATCACTCAGCTCCTAGAATAAGAGAATTTAGGGCTCAGGGAGCCTCGAGGGCAACCCACTCATCTGGCTGATGGAAAATCAAAACGCAGAGCAGGCAGGCGACGTGGCCTGGGTCACAGGAGAATCTGTGCCGAGGCAGGGACGAGAACCCACATCACCCAAATGCACTTCACTCTGCTTCTGTTTTCTACAAAGGGCAATCTGGACTGTGGGTGGTGCTGAACTATCTGATGGTGAGTGAACGAAGCTGGGGTACTCCCCACAATGCGCCTTCATCTAACCGGCTCACAAACAAGCTGTTCCCAGGTTACGGAAACATTCTCTAGCAAACCCAAAGACAGCAAAATCTGACTTTTAACTCCTCCAAAGCCGGAGTGGACTTCCTACACCAGCTTTCTATACCAGCCAAACAACCTGGCCGACAAGGGAACCAAAGGGCAAAGAAATCGCCTCCAGAACCTGGCGTCTTTCCGGGCAGCCTGACTGCAGCGTCAGTTTATACCAATCCCCCAATTCATACATGTCACAGACCTTCACAGTACAGGACTGGGGGCAAGGGAGGGGTCTGACAGCAACAGACCAATTCTGGCTGCAGCACCCTAGAAAATCAGAGCTCACCTTTCTGGAAGGGCTTAAAATCACAGCGAGCAGAGGCACTAATGGGGGTCTAGAAAATCAGTTTGAAGGAAAACACACAAGACCACATGGAATTGGCATCCGGGAGGAGAAGTGGGCAGGAGGAGAGAGGTCAGGAGGAGAGGGAGTCCGGCTCCAGGGTCAGGGCCATTTTGGCTGCAAGCTGCCCTAGGCGGTGCAGAACCAGGGCTCTAGGCTGGGGGCTCTGGACTGGGAGAGATGGGCTCGGGTTCCGCCCAGGAGGGGAGGTGGTCTAGTCTCCCAGGCAGAGGCGCTGGGGCCTTGGGGACTGGTCCAGGATGGGTGGGGCTGGGGAACGGCTCTGATTGGCAGGGGGTAAGGGGTGGGGTAGGTGGAGTGGTTGGGGGTGGTTGGAGTCCCCGGGCTGGGGCGGGGGGTGTGTTGGGGATCTGGCAAGGATGGGGAGGCTGAGGACCCTGTCTGGATAGCCTGGAGGAGGTGTGGAGACGGGCGGGGTTGGGAGGATAAGGGGGTTGGGGATCGGGTTCCTTGGCTAACGGGCTGGGGTGGGCAGTGGGGCCTCTGGGTGCTGGGCTGGGTTGGGAGGATGGCAGGGGGTGGGGGGTCAGGCTGGGCCGGCGGGGCGGGGTCCCGGGCGGGCGGGCGGCCACGCACCTCCTCGGCCTGCTTACGCAGCGCCTTCTCGCGCTCGTACTGGGTGAGCAGCTGCTCGTTGTCCTCGCGCAGCAGCTCCAGCTCCACCTCGTGCTCCTGGTTCTCGCTGAGCACCGAGTCCAGGTTCTCGAGCACGTTCACCACGAGCGGCATCAGCTCCTTGACCACCTCCTCGTCGTAGCAGTGGATGAGGCGCTCGAACTCGCGGTAGATGGAGCCCGCCAGGCCCGACACACGCTCCGACATCACCGAGCCGGAGCAGTAGTCGTCCTGATACACCACCACGCCGCCGCCCTCGTCCATCTGGATCTCCATGAGCGCCGCCATCGCCGCCGCCAGCGCGGCCCGCTGTCCGGCCGGCTCC
>NW_004443960.1:1332681-1364013 GCF_000243295.1 Trichechus manatus latirostris | reverse complement strand
CCCGTCGCCGCCGCCGCCGCCGCCGCAGATGCTGTTGCCTCAGGCTCCGCCGCCGCGGCTGCTGATGCTGCGCCCGTCACTCACCCGCCGGAAGGCCCGCCTTCCGGAAGGCCCGCCCGCCAGGCAGAGGGGCGGTGCCCGCACGTCCCGCAGGAGCCCGGGGGCGTAGCGCCGCTAGGGGTCGCACGGACCGTGACGTAGGAGACGCCGTCTCAGCGCCGGAAGCTCGGCTGAGCCAGGCAGGGAGCACTTCCGGCCGTCTTGTCAGAGCCGCAGGGAGCGGGAGAGATGCTGGCTGCCAGCCAGCGCCCGTCACGGGCCCAGATTTTTAAAGTAGTGGCTATCATATATCTCAACAGTATATATGAACGATTATGTGGTTTAAAGACAAAATCCGTGTACCCACCTTCTCCTTGGTTAAGAAAAAGAACGTTCCCTCTGAAACCCGGGTGCAGCCTCCCTTCCGTCCAGAGGTGACCATAGGCTGACCGTGTTGACCATCCGTTGATTTACCTTTATAGGTTTACTGCGTAGTAGTGCATACTTCAGGAGTCCCTGGGTGACGCAAAAGGTTAAGCGCTGGGCTACCAGCCGAAAGGTTGGTGGTTCGAATCCAACCAGAGGTGCCTCAGAAGGGTCTGGCGATCTGCTTCCGAAAAGTCACAGCCTTATAAACCCCGTGGAGCAGTCCTACTCTGCACACATGAGGTCGCCATGAGTCTGAATCGACCCCATGGCAACTAAGTTTCAGATCTTTTCTTCAAGTAGTGCCTCTCTACAACTGTCTCCTGGGATTCCAGTGGAAACCCTGGTTGCCTAGTGGTTATAAGAGTCTGGCTGGTAACCAAAAGAACGGCAGTGCGAATCCACCAGGCGCTCCTTGGAAACCCTGTGGGGCCGTTCTACCCTGTCCTATAGGGCCGCTATGAGTCGGAATTGACTCGACGGCAACGGGTTTGGTTTTCGGGATTCCAATTAGATGCGAGTTGGTCCATCTCATCCTCCACACCCACTAACTTAAACTCCTTCATTTAGTCTATTTCTGTCTTGCATTTTGTGTAACTTCTTCAGAATTCCCAGTTTCTTTTCAGCTGTAAAGAAGTTTTTAATTTCAATGGTTATATTTTTAGTATCTCTTTGTCCTATCTGATTCTTTTATATTCTACCAGTTTTGACAGGCTCTTATTCCTTATGCTTTCAGCACCGTGTTTAGGTCTTTAAAAAACTTTGCAGGTCTGATCCTGCAGTCTGCTGTATTGGCAGGCTCTTGCTCAGAGTCCTCCCCACCTCTCCTTCTCAGTGAGTGTTCTTTGAGACTAAATCTGTGGAAATTCTTTGATGCCTGTGTTTAAAATGAGTTGCTCCAGAGGATCTGCATTTTCTTTCACTGGGTACATGAGAGCATTATGAGCCCAAGACTTATATGTTCAGCCTGGGGTTTTGTAGGCCACACAGGTAGTGTGGATTCCAGTCAAAAGTCCATGAATGCCTTTTTAAATGCTCAGAAATGCTCCCATATGTCTGCCTTTCTCCTACTGAAATGCTGCAAGGTCAGCTCAGAGCCTTTCATCCACACCTAACCACACCAAAGCCACAAACTCTCCTGCAGCCGACACCGTAAGTACTATTGTACTTTTCACACAATTTTCCCTTGCAACATTGTTTACTCACCTAAGAGATAAATTGTAGGAGACTTCCAACAGTCTCAGATTCAGTATGCCTGAGTTCTGATTTTAGCTAAGTGACAATCTTCCTAAGTCTCCATTCCCAGGCTTGCAAAACTGAGCCTAAGAATGGTACCAATCTGCTAGGAATGTTCTGAAGATTAAGTGAACTGATCCACAACAGGCACTCAGCACCATCTCTGTTCTCTAGCAGATAATAAACATGCAGTAAAGGCTACGCAACATTATTAGTTTTATATTCTCAAAACGAGGAGGCAGGACAAATGGACAACAGTGTGTTTAATTCTTCCTGGTGAGAAGGCCTGTGAGTGTATGGGGAAAGGGGAAGACTTCTGCCATAGGCCTTTTCCAGAAATTCAACCCCTATGGATTCCTGAAGGAGCAGACTACATACAGCAAGGGCAGCTCCCTCTACCACCGGGAGAGGCCAGCTGACTGGCCATCCAATTAATTAGTAATTTTGATTACTAACATGATTTGTTATTTGAAATTACTTAGAATATTTTAACAAGATGATATCCTGAATAATTTGTATTTTGTTGTTGAGAATATACACAGCAAAACATACAATTCGTTTCTACATGTACATGGATCATGTTCTTCAAGTTGTACAACCATTCTCACCCTCCTATAGTGAGTTGTTCCTCCCCCATTAGCATAAACTCATTGCCCCTTAGGATTCCCATCTAATCTTTCGAGTTGCTTTTGTCAGTTTGGTCCCATATAAATATTCTTAAAAGAGCATAATGCTCAAGGCAGACCTTTTTTTCCTAGTTAAGCTAAACTATTGTTTGGTTTTAAGATAACTTCAGGGACTATTTTTGGTTTAAGGTTTAAAGATTATCTCAGGGCAATAATTTCAGGGGTTCATCCACCCTCCATGACTCCAGCAAGTCTACAGAGTCCATGAGAATTTGAAATCTGTTCTGCATTTTTCCCCTTTTGGTCAGGATTCTTCTGTGGAATCTTTGATCAAAATGTTCAGCAATGGCAGCCAGGCACCATCCAGTTCTTCTGGTCTCATGGCAAAGGAGGCAGTTGTTCATGGAGGCAATCAGCCACACATTCCATCTCCTCCTCCTATTCCTGACTCTCCTTCTTCCTCTTGTTCCAGGTGACTAGAGACCAACTGTTGTGCCCTGGATGGCTGCTTGCAAGCTTTTAAGACCCCAGGCACTAGCAACGAACTAGGAGGCAGAACAGAAGCATTAAACCCGTTATTAGGCCAGTTAACTGGGATGTCCCGTGAAACCGTGACCCTAAACCCCCAGACCAAGGAACCAAATCACATGAGGTTTGGTTGTACACAAGCAGCCTCAGCAGCTACTCTTTTTTTTTTGTCATTGTTGTAAACATGTATCACACAACTTTTGCCAGTTCAACTTTTTTGACTGCAATTAACAATAGTCGGCTGTGCAACCCTGCCCTTAATCAATGTGATTTTTCTGTCACTGTTAACCCCCCTTTTCCCCCTTCCTCCTGCCCCTGGTAACCACTGATAAACTTTCGTCTCTATACATTTGCCTTTTATTTTTACGTCAGTGAGGTCATGTAATATTTTGTGTGAATAATTCTTGAAGCTTACTGAATAGTGTAGCTAGTATGTTCCTGGAAGTCCAACCTAACTGAATTAGAATTTACTTCCTAATAGAATATACTTCCCTTTCAGACTTGGAAATACAGGATACAGCTTTTTTTTTTTTCCCGTCTCTCCTGACAAGACTCTTAAATGCAAGATGGGCACATACAAGTTTCAAAACTCTCACTTTAATTTCTGATTATCTGCCCCTCGTGCCTGAGAAACTCACCCAGGCTCCTAGGTGGTTGTTTGTTAGTTGCCACTGAGCTGATTCCGCCTCCCGGCAATCCCTTGGTGCAGAGTGGAACTGCTCCACAAGGTTGTTCAAGGCTGCGACCTTCAGAAGCGGATCGCCAGGCCTGCCTTCCTAGGTGCCTCTGGGTGGGTTCAAACCGCCAATCTTTTGACTAGCAGTCGAGTGCTTAACGCTTTGCTCCACCTGGGCCTCCCCTCCAGTCCCTCTCATTTCTTCAGAGACTGAACTTCAGATGGCATCACTTTGTAGTTGCACGTAAAATAGAACGTTCTCATTAACAGTGTCCTTGAGGAATGCTGAGGAGTAAGAAGACAGTGGGTTCAGAGGAACTGGCTAACACAGAGTAGGACTGAGTGGGGGCAACTACACACACCCTGGGGAAGTCTGACTCACTGAGGCCTGACACAATGACAACACAGCAAGCTGTATCACTGCACAAGGCCCAGTCCGTGAGGCGGCAGCCCTTCGGCCTCTAGAGACAGGCTGTGACTCTCCAAGACTTGGGCTTGCAGCGTGGAAACGGTTGCTGTGTGCAGATGATCCAACGTGGCCAGCGTGCGGCCCAGTGCTCGGCGTATGCGCTGCACTCCAACACATGTTCAGGATGAACACATGAGGGTGGGTGTTTCGGGCTACCTGCGTGGGGTCTCTCTGTAGCGGGATCACTGTGGCTGACCCTGACCCAGCAGGCAGAGAGTGCCGTGGAGCTTCCAAGGGGTGACTCCCCAGGCAGGTGGTCTGAAGTCCCAACACCCTGAATCCACACAGTGCACGCAAGGATATTAAAAGTTTGCATGTGGGACATGAAAACAGAATGTATGAGAAGAGAATGTATCTGTGCTTTCTCTACAGGACTTGAATCTGACAAACTATCAGCTCAGCCCCTCACTCATTACAAGGTTTGTCATCTGTTTCAAAGCCAACTCAGAGGCAAGATCCATACCTCTGCTCTTTAGGAAAATGAGTGGGGTAAGAAAAAAAACCATTACCTTTAGCTCACAGGAGTTGGAAAACAACACAGGCATGTTCCCAGTGCTCTGCTCAAAACCAAGTCTTTGGTTTTCAAATGGAAAAACCTTAAATGTGCAATTCCTCTGAGAAGGTTAATTTGGGCATTATTCTCAGGACATTAGGGGAAGAGAAAAGTGGTGGGGGGGACCCCTCACCAATGAAAAACAGCAAGGGAAGCAGAGCAGAGGCATTTTGGAGGCGGGCCACTGAGAAAAGTGCACACACAGACACAAAACAGGCAAAGACTTTTGAGTACATGATTGCTAAGTTTAATTCACCTGTTATACCCAATCTGCCTTGTAAAAATAACAAAATGTTCCTATCAAAATTAGACTGAGATGTGAGTACAGGTGTGTGTTTTGATACAGCTCTAGAAAAACGTTGGCACCTAATGCACTTAAAGTCTTAAGGCTTAATACAAACACAGACTAGTAATTTCTCAATGCAGCTTAGAGGTTGAGAACATGACGCTGAGTTTCTGAATCTGTCCCCAATGCACAAAACATCTTCTGACACAAACGACCCCAGGGGGCTCTGTCTCCCTGGGGACAGACCACCCAGGCACTCTATACCCACCCCACAGCCTCGAGAGGGAAGACGGGGAGAAGAGGCAGGTGAGGTGTATTCGACACTGCTGCCCAGGGGCTCCTGCTAAAGCTCATGTTTCCCTCATTCCCCAAAGCCTCTCTTCCCCTTCGGGTTTCCCCGTCACTGCCACGGAACTCCCTGCGGCAGCAGAAGACCAGAAGAGCTTTCCCCTGGTGGGCTGGAGCAGGGACAGGAGGGAGAGTCACAAGGCCAAGCTCTGACATCAGGCTTCTTCCTGGCCATCCCATTTGGAATCTACAAGTCTTTTCTTTTCTCGTAAACAAACACTGCTGTAAATGGTAGTTCTTTCTATCATTAGAATATTTCATTGACATTACAAGTTAAACAAGTTAGAGCATTTGGATTTAAAAGCTAACTACCATTTACAACATTGTTTTTTAATGGGAAAAAAACTGCTCTGGATTCCAAACAACTTTCTTATGACGACTTTGAAACGCAAACCATGTGAAGGCTGGAGACAGGCGGTATGCAACAGATGCATGGGAATGTGCATGTCCTGGCTCCAAAGGGGAAGAGCAATCTTTGGCTGGCAGTGCCACGTGTGGCCCCTCCGCCTGCCAGGTAGGAAGGGGCTGGGCGGGGATCTCCTGCAGACACTTGGTGGCCAAGTACAGCAGGTGCTTCACTAGCTTTAATAAAGACACGTGTTTCTAGCTCTTCACATTGGCTTTGTCGGTGCTCACACCAATGGCCACCCCCACCGGAACCTTCTCCCCTGTTAACAGATGGTCCAGCATGAGGGAGGTATGGGATTCAAGATCATAGCCCTTCAGGGGTTGCCTGGGAGAAAGGTTTGCCTGAAGTTTAAGGTGACATGATTCTTGCCAGCCTATTATCTTTGCTGGCAAGTACCATGGACTTGGCCAGTTGCGACTTTGTTGCCAAATTACTTGATCCCAGTCTCTTCCAGAAGGTCGTTTGTAAATACGACCCAGAGGTCTGCAAAGCTTTACAAAGGGCGGCCTAAGCAACTTGTCTTCCTCTTTGGTGTACCTGAGTAACTGACGTTTTTCTGGAAAGGTGTCAGAAACAGATCGGAATCAAGACATTGATGGGAAGCTGGTGTTTAAAAATAGCTCTTTAGGTATTATTAAAGAATTCCAACCTAAGAATCCTCGGTTCTCAAGTATCTGTTTCCTCTTAACCGATTACAGGAGTAAGGTAAGACCACGTAAACAAGCCTGTAACCCAGACATCCGCGAACAGACTGAAAAGGCCTTCCGAGGGCGGGGCCGACTGTCTAGAAAGAAGTGTAACTCCTGGAGGAAACCATCCACATCAATGGCGAAGACAAAGGCCCAGACTTAAGGCTGGGAGAGAAAGTGGAGCAACTCGCAAGCAAAACCGGCATGCGAAGGGACCAGAACCACTCCCTCATGAAGGAAAGGCTGAGACTCCTATGTAAGACGGGGCTGAGGTTTGAGACAGCAGAAACAGGGCACCTCCAAGGATCAGGGTACAAACATTTTTCGTAAAGCCTAAGACTGAGAACAAGAGGAAAGGGAAAGCTGGCTAGCAGAACACTTGCAGAGAACGCTTCAAATGCACCTTTTTGGTTTGGGTTGAAAGCTGCCAGGGAGACGTACTCCAGACGATTCCAGAAAAGAACACACAAGACGCTGGGGTAACAGTGAAGGGCAGCTGGGTGCAGCAGAACAAGACGCCGGGTAACAGTGAAGGGACAGCTGGGTGCAGCAGAACAAGACACCGGGGTAACAGTGAAGGGACAGCTGGGTGCAGCAGCGGTGCGCTCCAGAACAGGACCGTGCCCCTGAAGGGTGACTCGCACCAGGATCTAAAGGGGAGGTTTTATGCAGAGACCCCCACCCGTCAGTGTTCCTGCTTAGGTCTGGTTCTTGATCTCGCTGTAATGGACAGGCAGCTCTTGGTCTTCTTTCCACCGCTGTAAACTCCGCTTCTGTTTCAGTCACCCCCAGACGCCCACTGAGCCCGTAGGTTGAGGCTCCAGAGACATGGAGGATCCCGCTGCCTCTGGCCTCAGAGCTGCCTGCACCCTCCCCACCCTGGAACTCCTCTCAGATCTGGAATTACAAACGAGCGTCTCCTGGGCCTGGGCGGCCATTCTCTCCACAGTTCTCACGACAGGAGCAGAGCCCCTGAGCAGCCAGCTTCTGACATGTGACAAACCCTCTCCCACCCCCGCTCCTCCGGGCTACAGGGAACTACAGTATGGGATACCCTCTCTCTTGAGTTTCTGTGTGGCTACTGGGGAAGCCCCGGCCTCTCTTAGTAGAAGGAGATGCTGGACTTGCCTCCGGGGGGGTTCAGGACTTTGTTGTGGGAGCGTGGCCGCGGTCCCAACCGGGGCTCATGGCTGTCGACCTTGGCTGTGAGCTCCGGCTCCGTGGTGGGGTCTGTGCCTCTCGTGCCGCCCTTCTCACCCGGCCCCTCTCTTGCAGGGGTGCTCACCGTGGCTGTGGGACAAATCAGCACACTACCGGTCAGAGGCTGCCCGGGACCCTGATGTCAAGCTGCGTGAGCAAAACGTCTGTGTCACAGAGCAGCTTGCGAATAATTCTACTCGGTAACGGGGTAACAGGGTGAAGAGAAGAAAACAGCCGACATCATGTGAAAAGAAGACCTGCTGTAAGTGCCAGATGCGACTTGTACTAGGCTGAGAGCCAGGCCTGGGTACTACGAATACTCCTGATTTATTCCTACCTAAGTCAACTACATCCTCATGCTGCTTGTCAAGCTCCACGCCCCCTTCTCCCACCCCAAGTCTAACAAGGAGGCTTCCTCAGAGGGTGCCTGAGCAGAACGAGGAGCATTGTGAACTGGAGGGTCTGACGAAGCAAAGGCCGGGCTTTCTGATACCATGAGTGGACATTTTTAGGGAAGAATTTGTGGACTCCCATGGGGCCTGGCCATCTATTTAGGGAAACGGCAGGAGTGAGGGCCGCAGTCGGCTCAAACAGCTAGGCGGGGGCTCCGACTCGGACTTCCAGCCCAGTGACGAGGCGGCTCCACCTCCCCAGCCACGTGCCCGCCTCCCACCCCTCCTTCCCTCACCTCTTCTCTCTCCCTCCCTTTGGGCCCGTCTCTTCTGCCTGAGTCCTTCCAGCTCTGCCAGGTCCCTCCTCCAATGCCCAAGGAGAGGACAACGTGGGTGGAGGCCTAGGCTGGTGAGCAACGACTGAAGGTGCTCCCTGGAAAGAACCGAGCCAGTTTCCTGGCTGTACGCAGATACTCAGTTCTGGCAGCAATGACGTGGCAGGCCAGTTATGCTCACTGGCCTGGACGAGGCAGAGGGACGACTGTGTGCTCTCATCCCCTGGGGCACACCTGCAACTCCTCGGGCGGCGGGGGTGGGGGGAGTGGGGTGCGGGATAAGGGGCAGAAACAGCCTCACCTGCAAGGTCCGGTTTTGGGTCTTCTCCTTCACGTAACAAGACATGGTCCTGCAACGAGCAAACAATCGGGTCAGTGAGCAATTCGGGGACTTTCTACCCTGAATAAGTGGGTGGTTTTATATTTCTAAAAGCATTTTTATCACGGGCACTTTTAACTATTAACAGAGCAGAGAGAATGGTACCAGGAACCTGCCAGCTACAAGGCCATCAAGGCACTGCCGTCCTGTCTCAGCCACACTCTTCCCCCAAGCTAGCCCCCAACTCCCCACCGCCGAGGGATTACTTTGAAGCAAATCCTCGATATTTCATTTCATCTATAAATATTTCAAGATGTGGCTCTCAAAAAAATTTAAAAAAAAAAAAATAACCATAACATTCTCAGAACTACAACATTAGCTGTTCCTTAATTAGCAAACACCTAGTCAGCGTTCACATTTTCCAAATGATCTTGCTCTCTGTCTCACAGGCGGTTTGTTTTCACCAAGGTCTGTTGCATTTGTCTGACGTTGTCTCCTAAGCCTCTTTAAATCTACAGGATCCTCTGTTATCACGTAATTCCCTGTATTGTGTTATTTGGACTGTGGTGTCAGTTCATACGAGGCTTAATCTGACCCAGGCTTGATCTTCTGACAAGGCTTCAAAGGTAGGATGTGCTCCCATCACGAGGCCCCTGGTTTTTGGTTACCCCTCCGTCCTAGTCTAGTGCTGCTATAACAGAAATACCGCAAGTGGACGGCTTCAACAAACAGCAGTTTACTCTCACAGTCTAGTAGGCTAGAAGTCCAAATTCAGGACATCAGTACCAGGAGAAAGCTCTAGAGGAAGGTCTTTGTCATCAATCTTCCCCTGGACTAGGAGCTTCTCAGCACAGGGACCCCAGTCCAAAGGACACGCTCTGCTCCCGGCACTGCTTTCTTGGTGGTATGAGGTCCCCCCGTCTCTCTGCTCACTTCTTTTATATCTCACTTCTTTTATATCTCAAAAAGATTGACTCACAACACAACCTACTCTTGTAGATTGAGTCCTGCCTTATTAACATAACTGGTGCTAATTCCACCTCATTAACATCATAGAGGTAGGCTTTACAACACGTAGGAAAATCACTTCAGATGACAAAATGGTGGACAATCACACAATACTGGGAATCATGGACTAGCCAAGTTGATACACATTTTCTGGGGGACACACGATTCAGTCTGTAACACCCTCCTTTGTGATGTCAGCCGCCACTGAGATCACTGCCTAGATCCATTATTTCATCACACGTTTACAGAGTGGGGACATTCAATGCCCACCATTCCTCCTTGTCGGCTGGAGTGCTTTTAGGAAGGCTAACGCCCTTGACTGTAACTCTGAGTACGGTTCCTGCAGGAAATGACCATTAGTCCTTGATTCTGCCCTTTCTTTATCACTTTGCACACAACGAGTTGGTCCTCCGGCATTCTCCAAAGGTGACAAATCAGGCTTTTTCATTATGAACCGTGAATTTTAGGTATTTGATAGATAACATGATAGACTGTGATCATGGCAGTTATCGTACTTATTGAGTCCCGGATACTTCTGACGTGGCTCCGTGGTCCCCGATCCTTCTGACACAGCCCCGTGGTCCCCAATCCTTCTGACGCAGCCCCGTGGTCCCTGCTCCTTCTGATGCGGCCCCGTGGCCCCTGATCCTTCTGACGTGGCCTCCTCCTGTTGGTCCCTGATCTTTCTGATGCGGCCCCGTGGCCCCTGATCCTTCTGACGTGGCCTCCTCCTGTTGGTCCCTGATCTTTCTGATGCGGCCCCGTAGTCTCTGGCAGTCTCCCTGCTCTCTCGTGTTGCAGGACGCTCTAGGCTCAGCCCTGCCCTCGATCTGGCCACTTCTCCAGTGGGGCTGGAGGTGCCCAGTGCTACTGGCTCAAAGACCTTTCTTTCATACCAGCGAAGCTCTAGCATGTTCCCCCTCGTGCTGATGGCGCACTCTCGGTGCTGTGCCACCCCTGGAGCACGTATACCACAGCAGGAAGCATCTCCTTGCGCTCGGTTGATCCCGTCCTCTCCATAGTGGAGACATGCCGTTTTCAGTACATTTCTGGTCCAGCGAAGGTTTAGCTTGTAGCCAACGCCCCAAAAATGCTTTCCAACAAGACACATCTGTCTTAAAAAGGCTCGCATATCACAGTCTAGTGACAATCCAGAGGCCCACGGCTGCACAGACGTCACCGTTGAGCAATGCCAGCAGGCTGCCTTGTTGACACCCTCCCATCCACCAGCCTCCTTTTCCCTCAGTTCTTCGTATGTTTCCATCTCAGTTCTGGTGTATGCCGACTTCTGGCATGTGAATCAACAGAAGTTGCAGGGATTTCCAGGTACAAGAAACTCCAGAAATGGACACGCACATGCTGCTCTAGGGAACCTGTGTTTTTGACCATAAAGGGTGGGAAAGTTAACGAGCAGGCTAGGAGGACTGTTAACAGTATTAAGTTGTATCACTGGTGAGTCCTGGCCGTGGTAAACCTGAGGCTCGGCTGCCCCTCAAACCAACAGACAACCGTTCACGCGGGGAGCTGCAGGCTCTAGTGCTCAGGGAAGCCAGCACGGCCCTCTTCGAGTCTCCATTTCAGCCACGCGTCCGCCTCCCGTCCCTCCTCCTCTCATTTCTCCTCTCACCCTCCCTTTGGGCCTATCTCTTCTGCCTGAGTCCTACCAGCTCTGCCTAGTCCCCCCTCCACTGCCCAAGGCCAGCTTCTAGGGAAAGGACGATGTGGGTGGAAGCGTAGGCTGGTTAGCGATGACAGGAGGTGAAGAAAAGTCACCTGGGATCAACTCAAGGTGCTCCCTGGACCCAGCCCGCTCCCAAGGGGTACACGGAGACCTAACCCAGTCCACTCCCAGGGGGCGCACGGACACCTGACCCAGACCACTCCCAGGGGGCGCATGTAGACCTGACCCAGCCCGCTCCCAGGGGGCACATGGACACCTGACCCAGCCCGCTCCCAGGGTCGCACGGAGACCTGACCCAGCCCGCTCCCAGGGGGCGCACGGACACCTGACCCAGCCCGCTCCCAGGGGGCACAAGGAGACCTGACCCAGCCCGCTCCCAGGGTCACACGGAGACCTGACCCAGCCCGCTTCCAGTGGGCGCACCAGACACCTGACCCAGCCCGCTCCCAGGGGGCGCACAGAGACCTGACCCAGCCCGCTCCCAGGGGGCGCACAGAGACCTGACCCAGCCCGCTCCCAGGGTCACACAGAGACCTGACCAGCCCCCTCCCAGGGTCGCACAGAGACCTGACCAGCCCGCTCCCCGGGGGGACATGGAGACCTGACTCAGTCCACTCCCAGGGGGCGCATGGAGACCTGACCCAGCCCGCTCCCAGGGGGCGCATGGAGACCTGACCCAGCCCGCTCCCAGGGGGCGCATGGAGACCTGACCAGCCTGCTCCCAGGGCGTGCACGGAGACCTGAACAATGCCTCTAAGTCACGGCCGAGGTCACAGCACTGCAGAATTCTCTTGCTTTCCAGTAACCTCTGAGTGAGGTACTTGCCACCTTGGAAGCGAGGGAAAGAGGCTAGCCGTATGCCCCAGTGCCCTTCCTGGTGCCACGGCACAGGCCACACATCAGCCAAGCCCCACACATGTCCCAGAACTGGGCCTCATGTTGAGGAAAGAGCACACCCAGAGCTACCGCTGTTCCTTTCTGAAATGAAACAGGAACAGCAACAATGTCCTGAGGGACTGACTCGCTGCTGTGCACTCAGTCTTACAAATGTCCTTGCTGCTCCCCAGGGAGGTACAGTGAAGGCAGCAACTTACCCTTGGGGCGGGGGTTTCAATACCACCCACGTGCTGGGAGACCAGCGCCCAGCTGCCGTCCCCCCAAGGCTGGGATCTGTCTTGGGTGACTCACAGGCGATCTGAGGCTCCATGACTAATGACAGCACCTGGGAAAATCAATGCCCCTGTCTTGTTTGTTCCTGATGAGATGCCATACCTGCCTGGGGCCTCGTCAGAGAGCACCCGGCTGGCTTTGTGTTTTCCTTTCACGTCTGCTATCCGAACGAAGGCCATACCTTGGGCTTGTTTGGGTGCGCCAAGGGTGAAGTGGAAGCGACTGGGGACCCAAAAATGTCACTGGTCTTCCCACCAGGCGGGTTCTGACGCTGCCGGGTCTGCACAGGTGTCGACTCATCAAAGATGCCACTTCCTTTCCCGCCTGCAAAACAATCACAGAATGTTGAGCAACCAGAACGCCCACCTAACCCTCTCTTGCATACCTGCTCCTTCAGGGGCTGCTCCCAGGAACACTCCAGTGCCAGGCCCGCGCTCCAGCCCTCTCGCTGAGTGGCCAGGAGGTGAGAAGCCAAAGACTCACGCCGAGCCCAACCCCCACACCCGGGGCTGGTGAAGCCCCCGCCTTCTAGAACGGAGTGGACCTGGGCTGGCCTGTACAAGTAAGATAGAACAAAACGCACACGTTCCCCCAGAATGTCCTGTGACCCCAGACTTGTCATGCTTTCCTCATCAAACCCATTCTTTAGCAGATTAAAAACAAAGAACTGATGAATTTTTAGGTCACATAGAGCTGTGAATTTAAGAACGTGCCCTACTCAAGGCAAACCTGTAGTCTGGAAAATAACATTTATTAGTCATCCTTCTTACTTCATTCTGGCTGGAACTTCCTGTGACAACTGGAAACATCGGCAAATTACAGACATTTAACATCTTTGATGCCAGCAGTAAGTGACCTGACAAGCCATAATGAAAATGTGTGTGTCTGGGATATAACTCGTTAAAGCTGATGACTAAGACCTGGATGTGGAAAGCAAATCCTAGCTGAGCAGAGAGATGGCTGCACATGATACCAACTGATCCTGACTTCACTTAGCAAACCCCAAGCACCTCCTCTTCATAGAGCTCCACATGGAGGTGAGGCTCTTAGAAATCAAGACCTGGTGCGCCGAGAACTTATCATCTACCAGAGGATTCCACTAACCAGCTCTGTGACTTTATGCAGTGGCTCGGCCTTTCTGTCCCCAGACTCTTCATCTGCAGAACGGGGAGAGTAAAAGGGCCTACCTCAAACGGCTGTGAGGACAGTGAGCTACGGGAGAGCTCTTGTCAAACGCCTAGAGCAGCACACGGGACACACCTGCACGGTGAACGTTAATGACAGCTCCTACGAACTGAAGGAAAGCCAGCGCCTACGAACTGAAGAAAAGCCCCCCTGGACATACTGCTCGGTGAAAAGATAAAGTACAAAACAATCTACACAACCTTCTAACGTGAAAGGAAGGGGCTATTCTTATTTGCTTGTCTGAATACAGAAATTAAGTGATATCACCCCATGCCCCCCTCAAAAGTGGTGACCTATGGGGGCTGGTTTATGTGTGTGTGTGCAGGAAATGGGGTCACGGGGAGGGGCGAGAGGAGGACTGCTTAACTTGTTCTTTTTTTAATAGTGTTTTGACATTTTGTATTTTCTGTTTTCAAAAAGTTAAATTTTAACCAGTTCTCCTGGCTGCAGTAAGAGCCCCGCTGCTCTCCCAAGACGTGTGCCCCAGATGACCAGCCGGACCAGGCGCTGGGTTGCTCCCCACGGGAGGGGCTGCTGGCTGGGCTAGCCTACGTTTAGAGCAGTTAAAGCAGACTGGCCTTCTGAGGAGTCAGCCAATCTAGGTGACCCAGAGTATGGCTACAATGGGTGAGAATTATAACAGGACACAGGAACGGGCTGGGATTGGGCTTCTTCACTTTTTTTTGGGAGTGAGAACACACTTAGGGAACAGGTGTACCCCTAAACAATATAGTTCTGTTTTTGAACTTCATAAAGAAAAAATCATACGGCCTGTGTATCATTGTGTGTCTGGCTTGTTTCTGTTACTCAGCATTTTATTAACTGAAAGATAAATTCAACCTTCAAGCAGGAAAAACCAAAAAAACCAAACCCGTTGCCATCGAGTCGATTCCAACTCACAGTGACCCTATAGGACAGCATAGACCTGCCCCACGGGGCTTCCAAGGCTGTAATCTTTACTGAAGCGGGCGGCCACCTCTTTCTCCCAAGGAGCAGCTGGTGGGTTTGAACCACGACCTTTTGGTTAGCAGCCTAGCGCTTTAACCACTGCGCCACCAGGGCTCCTTTTCTGAAGCAGGAAAAGATGCCTAAATTCTTTCGTAATTGGAAAACAATAAGACATGCGTTTTCATAAAGCAAAAAACACAGCATCCACAAGCATGCACATACATTACGGGTGAGAAGTGGGCAGCCTCTCTGAAGAACAACCGGAAGATTCTATCAGTATTTTAAGCTGACATACTCTTTATCTATCAATTCCATTTCGAGAAATTTACCCCAACAAACACAGTAGGGCGATAGCCCTGCCAACCAGCTGTGCAGCCTGTTTCCCTTCCTGTGAAGGGTAACAACACCTGTCTCGCAGGGCTGTGCGGGGACCAGGGAAGGGGACGCAAAGCACTGAGCAAACAGTAAACAACCCACAGATATTGACGCTTGTTACCAGGAGAACAGGGAAAGCAATTCATGGAGGGTCTAAACCAGGCAACTGGCAAAACACACCCAGAGACTGAGATGAAGATTGAACGGGCCAGTCTAGGACTGTCCTTGAGAGTCACCAGTGACCCCCGTAGCACGTCCATGCTCTGTCTCCCACTCCTTTCTCAATCATGCCCTCTACCTGCGTGACCAAATACAGAAACGGGGCAAGACCTCAGCTCTCGGGGGACCCATGAACAGTTTCCTTCCACCTTCCCTTGGCTATTCTTCACAGGCTTTTCAAAGGGCACCCCAAGGGCTGGGAAACAAAGCCAGGAACAACAGGGCTGTGGGCAGTGGCAACTCGGCACAGGGACCCCGACGGCTGTCACCACATCTGTGACCCCACACAGTACAGGCTTCCTAACTCTACCGTCCAGGGGCCGGGCTCCCCGATGGGCGGGAGGGAACCTGCCGTGCAGGGGCTTTGGAGATCAGTCAAGCGGCGCCGCCTCCAGGTTGCCCAGCTCTCCAGGAGACCTGACACACCACAAGGACAGCTCCAGACCAGCTCTCGCTGAGCCAGGGTCACTAGAAGGGCTTCGGATTTGCCTCTTATCTTCCACATGACATGTCGTTCTGCTGCCGATACAAAGGACGGGCAGGGCTGGTCAGTGCTGGCCCCACACTCGTGAACTGGGCCACAGAGAGACTGTCACTCTGGATTCCAAGGCGGGACGCTTAGTAAGAAGACCCGCTTCTCCACCGTAACCACATTAGGAAACAACACCCCCACCCCCTCCTCCTCCCCGACCCCAAACCCTAAACAAACAGAAACTAGCTTCTGAACCCGCTGCTTTTGTTCCTCCAGGGTGGGTCAAGGAATATTTGAACTCAGAGTTGGGGCAGGGCGGGGAGTAGCTCAAGCTCTGGGCCTACTGGATCGTCATTATCCCTGAGACACACCGACTCCTGTGCTGGCCTCTCATTCTTTAAGGATGGAACAAGCTTTGCAGGAGAATGCAAGACGCAAGAATGCACAAGCCACCTTCAAAGAGAAAATAAAACCCAGCACAGGACCTTTCTTTTGTTCTAGAAGAACTGTGATTACAAGGTTAACCTATACCGAAAATATTTTTAAGGATCAATATAGGGAAAGAGAAATTTTCCTCCAAAGAGCAGCATCAAAGAGAAGAGGCTGAGGCCCAAGGACAAGAATTTACAAAGGCCACTACCCTACCTGGGGGGTTTGTCCTTCTGGGTATGTTCTGTGGTTCTTCGGTTGGTCCAAAGATATTAGATGCCATCCTATTGGGTCTACTGGAAGGAACAACCTCTTCTGGGCTTCCGAAAAGGTTGCTCGAGTCTCCTCCTGGAGGTTTCATGGCCCTACAAGCAGAGAGGAAACACGAGTTACAGGGCGCCTGGAGCTGGTCGCTGTGCAGGGCCTCCGCAGCACTGGACGACACTTTCCTGATGTCTATGGAAAACACGCACGCCAGTTACCTGACGCTGGCATGAGCAGCTGACCGCCACGTGGCAAGTTTCCTTTAGCTCTCAAGGTCTCCTTAACAGTGTTCTTTATGTGTGCTGGTTATATTAAAAATTTCCAGAAATTCCTGTAACCTCACTTAAATTAAAATTAGACAGTTTCCGTAAAACAGGTCAATTCCGCCACACTGAGTAGAGTTTAATACTGTTTTAATTAGCACTCAGTAGTGTTTAATACTGTCACTTACATTGCTCAGTGCTTAATACGGCTGCAAGGACTTTGCACACATATTACGTTTGCCTGCTCCTCACAGCAACCCTAGGAAGAAGGTATCGTGATTCCCATTTTACAGATGATGAAACTGAGACACAGAGGTCAAAGGTGTGCCCGAGGCCACACAGGACATAGCAGAGAGGATCCAAACCCCGCTGGTGCAGTTCCGGAGCGTGGTTCCTATTGGCTCTTACAGGTCTCTAGAAAAAAACTGAGGGGGCGGCCCCCCCTCACCCCTGGGGCTAGACCTACGCTCTCCAACATGGGGGCTCCTGGCCAGTGGTGGTGGGGCATTTGAAATGTGGCCAGTCCCGATTGAGACAAGTATAAAACAAAACTCAGCACAAATAGAAGAACGCAAAATATGTCTTTACTCACTTCTTTAATGCTGATCACATGTGGAAATACTTTACATATACTGGACTGAATAAAATATATTAAAATTAATTTCAGCTGATTCTTTGGCCTTTTCTAAACATGGCTACTAGAAAATGTACCATTCCACGGTGGGGTTCACACTTCTATTGGGCAGCACTGGCCTAGAGCGGGGGCTGCACCACCGAGTCCAAGGGGCCCAGAATCCAGGGTAATTGTCTCCAGGCCTGAAATCTGGTATAACTGACGAGGAATCAGAAAAGGCACCTACTAGCGGCACTGATTATGTCAGACTGATGCAAATGGAACATGTCATCTCTACAATACACTGGCATCCCACAAATACCCACTCCACTGAGACACCTATGAAGACTAGCGGTATTACCACCGCTCCGTCATAAACAGCGACAGCCACCTGAAGGCCCTCTCCTGGGAAGCTGTCCTGTACTGTTTGGGAGTTTTAAAGTGGACATTTCCAGAAGTAGAAGATGGAGCCACTATTAAAGTGATGAGTCAGAGTCAACATGTGAAGAACTAAGGACTGCCACAAAGCTTGGCCCTGCCTCCCCTGGAGCATCTGTCTGCTTCAGCAGGGTGGTGACACACTGAATTCACATGCAGCTTTTCGGAACATCTGGAAAGATTTTTCAAACGCATTTTAGATGAGAGTGGACCCTACTGAAACCGAGTTTTAACCAGTGAATGGCCCATGCTGTTTCACTACCCCTAAACAAGAGGATAATCTGTAACTCCACGCGGTTGGAGGTACTTGAAAATAAGAGCTTCACAAAGAATGGGGTATTAACAATGTTTTTTGTTTCCTCAAAAGCACCTGGCCATCCATGGGACTGTGAAGCACCACACTCTCAGATGTGAAGCAGGACTGCAGTGTGTGTTTCACACAGGGTGGGCAAGGTGCCAGCCACAGCCGGACAAAAGCACCCAAGCCGCACTCCGCACTGTCACCGCCAAGTGCAGTAACGGGCAGGCACAGGACCTGTGATTTGGTGCCCAGACCTGTCTGCTTGGAAGACGGGGAAGGCAGATATGCCGAGCCTGCCCACTCAGCAGTCAGCACTTCCTGAAAAAGGATTTGATGGAGGAAAAAAAAAAAGATTTTCATTCGAGGGAAAGATAAAAAAAAAAAAGGGCCAGTAACTAGGCTTACATTAGAAAGGGCTGAGGGGTGCTCTAAGGTCAGGCACCTTGTCTGGTGGGCATTGGTAAACCACAGAGCCTGGGCATAATGACGTTCCCCATATTTTCCTGGGCTAGTTGCAGCAGATCTAACACGCTTGGGTCTCCACAGCCATCTCTTAAAAAAAAGAGGCGTGGAGACTTGCAATCCTCAGAAGTGAACTGAGTTTAACATCCAACCCCATGCAGCATGAGTTCACATTTCTACTGATGTATTGGAAACATGGCTCTTCCTCCAAACCCTCCATGTCCCAGGTTGATGTCAGATCAGGATCAGATTCAGGGAGATTTGTCTTGGTTCAAAGCTCTCCAAGATGCTTTCCTGACCCTCACACTCACTATGTTCTCGGAGTCCCCCAAGTCTCCTTCTGCCTCTCCTCACACTCTTGTTCAGTTCACCCGAAATGCTCGCTGAGCTCCCACCCCCGGCCAGGCTGCGCCCAACCCTGAGGACAGAGAGGAATGGGGGCAAGTCCCACGGGGAGTGACCCGACAGAGGCTCTGAGTGTTCCTGGCACTCGAGCCCACACTGGAAAGGGCACCTTTGGGTGCAGGAGGGAAGAGGCTAAGAGTTATGACCAAATGTTAATTTGAGATGGTGAAAATACAAGCGTTCACTATTCTGCGTACTTTTCTGAAGTTTATTTTACTCTGAAAATGAGTGAAAAAAAGGAAAGTGGTGCCAGAGAAAAGCCTGTTCTAGCCAGGGCTTCTAACTACTTCATCCTGGTTTGAACCCCTGCTGAGAATCTGCATTTCCACCTGTCATGGATCGGATTGTGTCCCCCGAAGATATGTGTCAACTTGGCTAAGCCATGAGCCCCAGTATTAAGTAATTGTCCTCCATTTTGCGATCTGATGTAATACTCCATTTTGTGATGTATTGTAAATCCTAGCCTCTATGCCTGTGGTTGGAGCCCTGGTGGCACAGTGGTTAAGAGCTCGGCTGCTAACCAAAAGGTCGGCAGTTCGAATCCACCACCCGCTCCTTGGAAACCCTATGGGGCAGTTCTTCTCTTTCCTATAGGATTGCTATTAATCGGAATCAACTCAAAGGCAAGGGATTTATGCCTGTGGTTATGGTCCCATTTGGGAGTGAGCTGTCTGTTAAGTTAGTGGGGCAGGGTTAGGATGGGATGTATCTTGAGTCACACTGCCTTATTAGAGGGTGTGACTCAAGATATCACCCTTATTCAAGTCACACCCTTACTTGAGTCACACCCTTACTTGAGTCACACCCTTTACCTTACAAGAGATAAAAGGAAAGAGAAGTGAGCAGAGAGTTGGGGACCTCAGTACCACCCAAGAAAGAACAGTCGGGAGCAGAGGGCATCCTTTGACCTGGGGTCTCCGTGCTGAGAACCTCCTAGACCCACGGCAAGACTGATGCCAAGACACATGGAGATCTCCAAGGGATGCTGAGCCCACTGATGCTGAAAGGAGACAAGGACCTTCCTCCAGAGCCGACAGAGAGAAAGCCTTCCCTTAGAGCTGGCGCCCTGGATTCGGGTTTCTAGCCTCCTAAACCGTGAGAGAAGGAGTCCTGGTGGCACAGTGGTTAAAGCGATCGACTGCTATCTGAAAGGTTTGTAGTCTGAAACCACCAGCAGCTCTGTGGGAGAAAGATGTGGCAGTCTGCTTCCAAAGAGACTGACAGACTTGGAAACCCTATGGGGTCACTATGAATTGGAACAGACTCAACAGTAGTGAATGGGTGGGTAAACTATGAGAATAAATTTCTGTTTGTGAAAGCCACCCATTTGTGGTATTTCTGTTATAGCAGTACGAGATAACTAAGATACCATCCCAGATATATTGTATCAGAATCTACATTTTAACCAGATCCCCAGGTGATTCTTCTGTATAATGAATTTTGAGAACCACTGCTCTATTAGTGGTTCTCAGAACTGGTACCTAACCAGCAGTATCAGCATCACCATGGAGCTTGTAAAAAATGCAAATTCTCAGCAGGGGTTTGCACTGTACCGGTTCAAAGCCCTGGTTTTAGCAGAGACAGACTATTGTGCACAATGATCAAGCTTCCCCAGAGGGGCAGCGGCCATCTCCAGGACAAAGGCCATGAGGTCAGCCTTGGTGCACCAGGCGGTAGCAGAGGCTCTCAACCAGGGTCTTGAATGAATGGGACTGAGAGCTAAACAGACATTTCAATGAGAACAGAACCCAAAGGATGGCTCAGCTCACCCTTCAGGTTCACAAGGCTCACTATCACTGAGGCAGCACTGTGACAGTGACAACTGGGAGGGGGTGGGAACACTACTGAGCTCAGACATTTTGTTGGAAGAATTCACAACGTGGGAATGCTTCTAATTATTATTCCCTTTGGGAGTACCCCTTCAGCATATTCTGACAAAAATATTCAAAAATACACAAAAGAAATCAGAGGCCTAGAGAGTGTCCAGACACATGCCTTCTCTCTCCAGCAGCTTGTCTCTGAGTTTCAGGAAAGCTTTTGAGGAGCAGTCGGGCTTGTAGAGATGCAGTATGGGAAACAGACCTGGATTAAATTCTTTATAAATATAAATTTTACAGTTCAAAAGTCTTAGGTTAATGACGGTTACAGCGTCATGCCTTCACAGCTCAAAATCCCTTAAACACAAGTTAGTCCATCAATCAGAGAACAAAAGATGGCTCAATGAAAATGTAAAGACGTGCAGGGTTGGAAGTGAGGAAAACCTGGCTGGGTAACCTCACAGCCACCAGTCAATTCACTTTAGAACAAATAAAGCATGAATCTTAAAAGTCTAGGTACTCGATTTCTCGAAGATGGCCACCAAACATGAGCCTCTAACTGATCCCAAGCAGAAGACTCCAATTACATTTAAGCATCCAATTAAGAAGACTGCTCTTCCTTCTTTAACATCCTGAAAGGAAGATTTTTCTCCCTTTCGTAAGCTCCAAAACCTAATTCCTCAAAGATGTGTGACCTATTACTTTAGAGAGCCAGCTTGACAGCTAACTTCTGTTGCTCTGGAAGTCAGCATATCAGTGTCACTCATGGTGTGTATTCACTAACTCCAGCACCACTTACTGGGCACCCAGTGCCAGGCACCTAGCAAACCAGAAGGAACTGGACTTCATGGAAGTGGCTCCTCAACCAGCTGGTATGGAACCCCGACTTCAGAAGGCTCTCTCCCTGCTGCATGAGGCCCCCTAGAAACTCTGCTTGATTTACTCTGACCTCTCTGGAATAAACTTCTGGCCCCATAAACATATAGACCTAGATGTGACTGAGTAATTGTCATTGTTCTCTGGATTAATGATTAATTATTTGGTTAGAAATATTATTGAATATTGACCCAACTCTCTCAAGTCTAAAGGTAAAACCTTTCAGCAAGTTGAAGCAATTCTTCTACTTAGTATTTAACAGTCACCACACACACATGCCCTCTACTTTTCCTGGTGAGGCTGGGCCACAGATATGGCTCACCATAAAGAAAAATCTTATGCACTCAAAGACCCAAAACTTTAAAATGCAAGCTGGCTCCTCAAGTCACACGAAAGGGCTTCTTGTTGTCTCTGCCAACTCCAACTTATGTGATCTCTGATACCCAAAGAGCCCAAAACCAAAAAATCCAAATCAGTTGCTCTCGAGTCGCTCCCGCGGTTTATGGCTACCTGACTCATGGCAAC
Source organism: Trichechus manatus latirostris (assembly GCF_000243295.1). Taxonomy (NCBI): domain Eukaryota; kingdom Metazoa; phylum Chordata; class Mammalia; order Sirenia; family Trichechidae; genus Trichechus; species Trichechus manatus. The sequence continues at coordinate 1,342,031 of NW_004443960.1, read as the reverse complement.
CTCGTGTGCAGAGCAGAACTGTGCTCCATAAGGTTTTCAAGGCAGTGACTTTTTGGAAGCTCTTTAAAAGTTAAAAAAAAAAACAAAACAAAAAAAAACAAGGTGTGCTGTGTTCCTGGATGTGAAACCTAAGTCAGGAGATCTGTGTTCCAATCTCATCTCTTACCACTTCTGCAATCGGGTCTGTTTACTCCTTCCTATACCCCTCACCCACTCCCTGGCAGTGGGGATGACTAAAGGAAGACAGCGGTCTCCTAGAACACCTGCATTGCTACCTTCTTCCAGAGACAAGGTTCAGAACACCATTCAGCACTTTCCAGCATTCAGTCGGCCCTGTACTAACTGTTAGCACAAACATGCCCCAGGCTCTCTGAGCCCTCGGACTGCAGATCTGAGTGCTGACCCGCCGTCCCTGGCAGCCCGCCCATCACACACACCGGCATTGTTCCCAAGCCTCCTGGCACCACCATCACCCCTGCCCGTCCCACAGGCCAAATCCAGATGTAGTCTCTGCGGGAAAAGTGTGCTCTCGACAAATGAGCTTTGGGGTTCACGCTGGCTGAATACTCAGAAAATGAATGCCAAGTGTGCACAGTCAGGGGAAAGGGTCAAAAGCTGTGTCCCGGGCCACAATAGATGGATCCTGATAGAATGGGAGAAAATTATGGAACAGAATCCCAAATTCTTTAAAAAAGAAAGAAAGAAAGAAAACAGACTTACTAGACCTGTTGAGACTGGAGGACTCCCCAAGACTATTGCCCTGAGCTACTCTTCAAACCGTGAACCAAAACTTGCCCCAAAGGTCACCTTGTAGCTAAATAACAGACTGGCTCACAAAACAAAGACTATCATCCGTGAGGACTGTGCTCCTTTAAAAAAAATTCACCGGTAGGAGACCAAACTGTCCACAAATGCATTAAAACAAAACAAGAGAAGGTAAAGGAGCAGGGAAACTAGATTAATGGAAACGGAACAACCAGAAGGGAAATAATGAGAACGTTCACGCATTGTCACTGAACAATTTGTGTAGAAATTGTTGAACGGAAACTTAAATTTCTGTGTAAACTTTCACTGGAAACACAAATTATTAAATAAAACAAGAAGCCGTGGACGTGGGGCCCTCGGTGAGCACCCGCGCTGCACGCGCTGTTCATAAAACAAGTGTGGGAAGTCCTGGAGACGCTCGGCTCCGCTTCCCCGAGGGTCACTCACGCGGCCGGCATGAGGCGGCCGCCCCGGGAAACGCCAGGTGAGGCTGCTCCGCCTGGGGTGCTCGGCGCCGGCCCGCGGGCGCCTCTGGCCTCTCACGGGGGTCACGCCTCGCCGCGCCCACTCGACGGGCCCACAGCCGGGTACCCGAGTCCCGACGGCCGGAGCTCCTCAGCCCAGCCCGCGGAGCCCCGAGCCCCGAGCCCCACCGCCACGTCCCTGCGCCCAACCTCTCGACGCACCTGGAACCGGCCCGGAAACCCTCGCTCTCGGACCCCTGGAACATGTCTCCCGCCGCCCGGCGCCTCCCTCAGCCCGTCGCGCTGCACTTCCCGCCCAGCCCCGCGCAGATAGCCCCCCCGCCAGAGCCCATTGGACCCCGGCGACGCTAATCAGGGCCCACAGCCTATCGCGACCCCTGGACCCGCCCCCTCCGCGGGCCGCCCGCCACCAACGAGACGGCGGCCTGGCTTAGGCCCGCACCGCTCTCTCAGCCGATTGGTGGGGGTAGACGCCGCTCACGGCGGCGGGCGCCGGCATTGGACAGCGGCCCGGCGGGGGCGGGGGCGGGGGCGGTGCCGCTCGGGCGCTGCGCTGAGGTGGACGCGGCAGCGGGGCGCTGCCCCGAGCTTGGCTCAGGGGTCTTTCTCGGACTTCCAGGACCCGGCACGGCTGAGGAGCGGGTGCCCCGGGCCCGCGGTGCACGAGATGCCCAGGCCCCCGGAGCCACCCTAGGGCGCGTCCCCACAGGGCGCGAGGCCGCCGGCCAGAACCGGACCCAGGACTGTCCGATGGCGCGGGGCGCGGTCTCCGTCGGCAGAAAGCACGGGACCGACCGATGCCCGTCCTGCGCGCGGGAGGCAGCGCGGGAGAAGGCGCCAGCGGCGTGGTGGCCGGACAAAACCCTAAGTTCTCTGAGGCGCCGGTCCCTCGGCCCGAGCCGGCCGTAGTTCCATTTGTTTTAATCCTGGGAGCAGCCGTGACCGGAGGCGACCGACGGCTCGGTCACTTGCATTTTATTCCGAAAGGATACGACCTTCCACCCTATCAGCAAACGTTTGTTTTTTGCAAGCCAGGTCAAAGGCATTTGCACTACTTGGCCAAATGAAAACGTCCGAAGATGGCATGTTTGTTCAAGGAAGCCTGCTTCTGCCCTCAGCAATTCTCTGTCCCCTTCTAAGCTGTCCAGGCCAGGACTGTGGGGTGGAAGGGCCCCTCAGAGATTCCTTCAGGAGAAAGCAAAAGAATCGAAACTAGGCACCGTACACTGGACAAAAGTGCCCGGGCTGTCCTAGTCCTGACTCAAAACCCAACGAGCCAACAAAACCATCAGCAAGGTTTGGATGCGAAAGGACCCACGGTGGGTAGCCCACCTGGTCCTCTGAGAGCTCACCAAATGGTGACAATGTTCTGCTCTGGCTGCTTTATAAGTGCAGATTCTTTTTCTTTTTTTTTTTAAAAAAAAAAGCAGAAACAATTATTAGATCAAGTATTAGTATGTATTTATGCACAATAAAAACAGATTTACAAGTCGAACTGGAAATTTAAACATAAGAAGTTTAACAGCTTTTGTTTATTATATTAAATAACCAAAACACCTTTTATTCCCAAAATTGGTAAAGAATAAATAATATAATTTACAGTATGGTACAAAAAATAATCAGGAAGGACAGGCATTCTGCTTTATACATACACTGTATATGTATATTTATAATCTATAAAACAAATTCACATCTCAAACAAGCCGAAAACCTTAGATGATATGGCTTAACTATTATTAAAAGAAACAGCAATAAATTCTGCTGCCCAGACCATGAGCTCCAGAGCCAGTTATCCTGGTGTACAAGGAAGGGTGCAGAAGGTTGTAGTGCTGCCAAGTCTTACTTAACATGACTTACAAATTGCTGTGAGATTTGGAGAGCTCTGACAGTAGGGAAAGGTTTGCTGTGGGTTTCTTTCTTTCTTTTGGTCTTAAGAAATTAAGTGCCATATTTCCCCCATAAATGCATCTGATAGAACTGAATGTTTATTAAAAAAACAGAAAACAACTGCTGTTTCCCTCCTCACTTGTTTCCAGTGTCTTGTATCCTAGGACTTCTCTTTGCAGAACAAGTATGAATTCAATGGTGTGATCGAGTTAGAGACGTTAGTAAACTGAACGCTGATGAGGCCACAGTACAGAATGATAAAGGAAGGGAATCTGATGCTAAGAACCTGGAGATGTGGGAAAGCAAGTAAGCAGATCTACTGAGGTGTTCCCGAATATCCCCACGCCCTGAGCAAGTACTCAACACCTAGAAGAAACGCAGAGACGAGAAAGAATGTCATCACGACCCTCTCATGAAATGATGAACATCAACCTGCTTCTGCATGCATCTTCTAAAAGGTGCAATACTCATCACCAGATATTCACAATAAAGAGTCAAGGCCCAAAACACCAGCTCCCTTGAGAGCCCAGATGATCTTTAGAAAAGAAGAATCAGCAAAAAGATCCTAGACAACAATACAGTGATGAGGGAAAGATTTTTCGAAGAAACCCATCTTGTCTGAATCACAACATGCTCAGGTGCACAAAGGAAGCCACAGGTTCATACCGAGACAATCACAACTTCAGATGGAAGGCAGTGGGAAGATGCAGGAAGTGGGAGACTTCTCTGCTTGGGTCTTTTGAAAATCCCAGCTTTTAACAGTTGTCTATTTTTATACATATATGCTCATTTAGGCTGGGAGAAAGTACACCCATTGTTTTTCTCCTACAAATGATACCATTTTCCCTTTATTACAACAAGTAAATGCTCATACCTGCCCAGTTGCTAGAGAAGCAACCGAATCATCTGGAATGATCCACCCTCCTCCCCAACCCATGTGCCCCCTGGATGACACTGGCTGCAGCCAGCCACTCCCAAATGGAGTCTATGCAAGACCCAAGCAGGAGGTGCTGCCAAACAAAGAGCCTGCAAACCGATAGCAACTGCCAGAATTTTCCTCCATTTAGATGTCACTGGGCAACAAATGTCAACCTCCCCACCAGACTGCCTCTGCATCTCCCCACAGATACGCAGCTCATGATTCTGACCATCCCCAGCCCAGGGCCCTCACCAGCGGCCACTGCTCCCGTTATCACTGCTGTGATGCTAGGTGCCATCTCTGGCCCAAGACAGTGGGAATATGAGAAACCAATTCATGGCCTAAGCTCGGCCTGGTGTCCTAATCTACAGAGGCCCCGCAAAGTCACATCCCCAGGGAGAGTGGGATCTGTTCATCTTGCTCAGCTCAATAAGCTGATACAATGAGCACAGAACACAAGCTAGTTTAGATACTCTGGTTCAAACATCCCTCTCCGTATCTTTTTCAAGTGGCACCTTTCCTTCATACTTCCAGAGCTTTGAGCCCATTTCCTTAAGAGCCTGGAAGTGTTGCTGCCACAGGCTCCTGTCAGTAATGTTTGTGCCTAGAATCAGAGCTGAAGGAAGGAGGCCACCTTCCAGGCAAGAGCTCTGGGAAAAGCATGAGACGAAGGAAGCAGCTGCATGGAGGCCAACCATCACCTTCATCTCCCCCTGCCGGCTGTGTGTATGGCCCTCCCCTGCCGGCTGGGTGTATGGCCCTCCCCTGCCGGCTGGGTGTATGGCCCTCCCCTGCCGGCTGGGTGTATGGCCCTCCCCTGCCAGATAAGTGTATGGCCCTTCCCTGCCAGCTGGGTGTATGGCCCTCCCCTGCCAGATGAGTGTATGGCCCTGTCTGCAGTCTAAAGAGGCTGTGACTGGCTGGGGAGACCACAGGATCAAGAGCGTCCCCTGCTCGTACACGTGGAAAACCTTTCCATGCCCGTTCCCACTGGCTCACTTTGCTGAGGAGAGGCAGAGCAGCCAGGGAGTGGAGAGACCAGGCCTGACCCTGAGGGCCACTGCTCCATGGCCAAGGGGGAGCAAAGACAGTTGCAGGTGGGTTTAAAAGGCCACACCAATCCTGGCTGCCGACGGAGCGTGAAGCAGCAGGTGAGGTGGAAACGCAGATGTGACCTGCCCACCACCACAGTGACGGCTCCCAGACACACTGTCCATGGCTGGCGGTGACTCATGTGCCTGGGCCTCCCTGGACTCTATTCTGGAGAAAGCCTAGCTGCTGGACCATCTGCAGGGTCCCCACTGGCCACTCCCCCAGGGGGCTCATGGAGGCCACCGAAGGGCCGTGGTGAGCTCTGACTGCATCCAGAAGTCACAGCCCTTGCCTGCATTCCCTGTGCAGGAACAAGAAAAACAGAGGCCACGGGGCAAAGGCCAAAGAGTGCTCACAGAACGCCTCACGGCACACCCTGCACCAGCGCCGAAGAGAGGAAGAGGAGATGCTGAAGAGGAGAAAATACCCCTGCAAAGGAGCCTGGTCTCAGATGCCCAACAGTCACACGGCAAAAGCTGAAGAGCTTATCAGGCGGCATTAGCCATGGTCAAGTCAGCGCTCAGGATCATCCCCACTGCGAGAAACACCACCTTAGACCACCTAGAAGAAACGCACAGGTCGACACAGGAAGGAAACCAGCTAAACCAGGGACTCCTTTCTCTTCAACGTCTTCTAATTCTCCAACACAAGAAAAGCACGTTTCAACCAGCTTAGCAGGCTTTTTACAAAGTGTGCATGACCTGCCTAAAACATGATTCTCTCCTGCTAAAGCAGTCAGAGCGAAGCCTCTAGATGGGGATGCATCAGGCTGGGGCCAGGACTCGGGGGAACGGCGCCAGCTATGCTGCCCTGGGACCCTCTGCTGCCCTTGGTCAGAGCACCCTCTGAAGTGCCCGCTGCCTCAGGGTGCAGGTGCCAGCAGGCTGCGCCGAGCCTCAGCCCTGCTGTCCCCCCGTCACCACCCCACACAGAGAGCCTGCAGGCTGCACTGAGCCCCAGCCCTGCTGTCCCCCGTCAGCACCACACAGCCAGCCAGCAGGCTGCGCCGAGCCCCAGCCCTGATGCCTCCTGTCAGCACCCCACACAGAAAGCCAGCAGGCTGTGCCGAGCCCCAGTCCTGATGCCTCCCGTCAGCACCCCACACAGAGAGCCAGCAGAGTGGCAGAGGTGTGGTGGGAAGAAAGCAGCAGTGGCAGAGCCCCCTGCAGATAGGGCGGTCTCATGCTCCCCAAGAAGCAATGGCAGCACCCAGGCAGACCCGCTCCGTTCTCTCAGAAAGAAGCCCGCGGAAACGCCCCGCACAGCAAACTTGAGCAAGAAGCGTCACCGAAATGTCACTGCTCTACAGATCCCAACACGGCCCCAAGGCCACAGCCACCTCCATCTTCAGCCTTCCAGATCACTGGTCCTCATCCCAGGCTGCCCTCTGCCGGTCAGAGCACAGCTCCCGGCCGGCTGTTCCTGCGCGCTGCCCGTTCCAGGCGAAGAGCTGTCTCTGTTTCGAACTCCTCTGGAGGGGGGCCTGAGCTTTGGTTGGTGGTTTTTCTCGTTTGAAGAGGACTACTACCCCCCACTACAGCTGAGGGCCACCAGCCCCGTGAGCCCTCCTCTGCAGCTGGAGGTTCAGTCACTGGGACAGGTCGCCGATGGGGGGCCCACCGCCATCAAACAGGACCTCCCGGCGGCTGGGCTCGGTGATGGACAGCTCTTGGGCCAGGTCATTGAACCGAGAAATGTAATCAATGCTGTTTTCATTCATCATACACACCAGCTGGGAGTCCACAACCTGCAGGACAAAGGTCAGGAGAAGACTGCGTCAGCTGGCAGCCGGCTGCCACGGCCAGGACCCAGTGGAAGGCCGCCACGGCCGGGACCCGGTGTCTCTCTGCAGTGAAGACCAGACTCTCACGTAGACCCTCTGCTGGAATCTAGCCCTGGAATGGCAGCCCAGCACTCTGGGGACTTCAGAAGTGCCTCTGTTTTGAAACCCCCCTTCTTTCAACGTGTGTCCCCAGAGAGCCTAGGGTGTGGTGTGCTGCTGGGTGTGGTCCCCTCCCTCGTGACACTTACGAGAGGTTGGGGGACAATCATTACAGAAAGAGAGTGCAGCAAACAAAGTGTGACTGGAAGAAAGGCCAGCAGGGCCAGGGGCCAGCGTGTGCCACGGGGGCAGGGAGGCAGAGAAGGGCTGGGCAAGGGGTGGGCTCTGAGCAGACATGTGGGAGGAAGGCACATCCAGATGGGGGAGAAACGCATTCTAGCCAGGAGAAACAGCAAGTGCAAAGGGCCTGAGGCGGCAACAGGCTTAGGGTGCTCGAGAAACATGAAGACAGTGGGCGGATACGAGGAGCGAGGCGGCAAGTGGAAGACGAGCAGAGACGCAGGGACAGGAACAAGGCCTCCGGGGAATCCGCAGAAGTCACTGTGGGCGCTGCTTCTTGTCTGCCACCTCCACTAGAATAGAAGCCTCAGGGAGCAGGCACCTTTGTTTTGTTCACCCAGCGCCCGCAGAGAGGTGCCCAGGGCGTGGCTGTGCCTTTCCTGCAGAACCTGCTTCCCCGACCTCAGCCAAGCCCATGGTAGAGTGTAGCCCAGGGAGCTGCTGCCAAAGATACCCCACCATCAGGACACATGGGGAGCAGTGATGACAGTACCACCTACTGCTCTTTACAAGTCAGGAAAGCAGACAGAGAGAAGCGACGTTACTGGCCCACAGCTGCACAGCTGGTGAAATGAGAGAGGAGACGCTGCCTCTGGCGCCAGGGTTCCCATGCTTCCATGCCCTCAGGGGCCTGCTGCTACTCAGGACCTGTCATCTGACATCACCTGGGAACAAATGCTGGCCAGTATGGTCAGATCTTCCCATTCTCAAGAGAAGGCAGAAACTTGGGAGTTTTATGTGCTCTCTCTGGATTTTTCACTGTTGGTGAGCGGTTCTCAGCCCACTGCGAGGCCTGACCAGACAGTCTGCAGGAGGGATTGGCAGCCTCAGGAACATGGGCTGGAAGGTCAAGTTCTGGCATGAGACGGCACCGCACAGCAGCACTTACCTCCGTGACATCGGCCAGGGACCTGGACACAAAGGAGTCCCGTGAATTTCCATCCAGCAAGCTGGGGCCCAGCAAGGAGGTGCCACTGTTTGTCCCGACGGGAGTTGGCAACATCTTCCGGCCCTTCTCCGGGGAGATGAAGCTGGCTGCAGAGAGAAGGCCAGAGAAACACTGAGGCTGGGCTTGTCTGGCTGCCGCCCCCATGCAGGCCTCCACGCGCTCCCTGGAGCGGCCTGTGTGCCTGTGTCGTCTAGCTGGCTCTCCCACTAGCCCTGCCCCTCCCGACATTTCCTTCTACGTGACCAGCCCCTCACAGACGGGCGGCCAGTTAAGGTGGTAACCGATTCTTCGTGATTTGTATCCAGCTTTTCACTCTTCGGCACTGTGACGTGACTTTTACGACAAGAAGCACTTGTAAGGGACGGGCGCCCCCCAACTCCCAGACCCTCTGATCGTTCTGGGCCGCTAGGGTGGGGGGCCCAGAAACGGTACAGGCTGAGTCTGCCCTTTGTACAGCACGTGCCCGAGGCTGCCAGGAACGAGGCACCATCTGCACCCCCTTGCTGAGTCTTTCAAAATGCTGTGGAGGGATCCCAGCGTGCAACAGAATCCTCCTGATGTGGGAAACAGACTGGCGTGTCCTTCCCCGCCACACTGAACACTGGTGCCCGGTGAGAAACGGGCCAGTGGGGAGAACACACCCTATGCGCTCTCCAGTCTACAGCGGAGAACGTGCCTCAGCCCTCCAGAGCGTGCCCTCAGATGATTCCACCGAGCACGGCCAAGGGAGCCTCTGAGAGCACGGGCAGCCAGCTCCTCCTACCCTACGCACGGCAGAACTCGCCAGGCCGCAGTGCCGGGGATACATGGCCAGGATACTCGAACTGACAACAGAGGGGCACGGGAAACTTTCTGGGTGATAAAAACGCTCTGTATCTTGATTGGATTGTGGGTTACACAGGTTTATGTCAAAACTTATTACACTTAACATCTGTGTATTTTCCCAGTTGTAAATAATGCCTCGATTAAAAAAATCAACACTTAAACACACACACAAATAAATAAACGAAAAAAACCCCGTGGTGGCCGTTCTGCTGAAGAGCAGGGAACCCCCGTCTCCCAGACCCTCCACGGCGGTGCACAGCATGGCCCCCGCTGGCGTGTGACCCCCGTCTCCCAGACCCTCCACGG
>NW_004443960.1:1321905-1332390 GCF_000243295.1 Trichechus manatus latirostris | reverse complement strand
CCACGGCGGTGCACAGCACGGCCCCCGCTGGCGTGTGACCCCCGTCTCCCAGACCCTCCACGGTGGTGCACAGCATGGCCCCCGCTGGCGTGTGAGAGGCGGCCCGAGCTGCTCAGACACTCACCAAAGAGGCTGCTGAGCGAGGAATCAGTAGAGTCGCTGGGGTACCACTGGGGGTCGTGGGTGGGAGAAGCAATCCAGCTGGGCTGGGGGCTGCTGGACGGGGAGGGAAGACTCTTCGAACTGTCACTGCCATTCAGTTTTGCTGGAGAGAGGGAGACGCCTTCACCTGCAAACCAAAATCATGGTCAGAGGCCACGTGTGGGTGCACAGCACCCCACCTTTCTGACCCCTGACTAGGAAGACGGCAGTGTGGCCGGGCCGTGCACCACTGGGCCCAGGAGCCCGAGACCCGCCGCTGCTTCTGCTCAGGACAAGCAGCATGAGCCTGCGAGGGGGGCAGACTAGAGCCACTGCTCCTGGCAACCAAGGCACCACAGAAGACGCAGAGTGAACAGCGATGGTGCAGGCCTTGTTCAGAGCTTCCCGACATTCACCTCCTCTGCGCTGAGAACAGCCCTGTGGGGGCATGTGCTTCCCAACTTGCTGCTCAAGGAGGGACACTCCGACTCACCAGCAGCTCACCCCAGGCCACACACTTGCCGGATGTGAACCTGGGCTGCTTGACCCACAGCCTGAGTCCACTCAGATTCAGAACAAACTAGAAAACGCCCCGCCAGCTCCAGGGCTCGCTGGGCCTGTCTCAAGGCTGGGGGAGGTCCCGCGAGACTATAAACGCCTCAGGCCAGGTCCTGATCTCATGCATCTCTGCTGCCCCTGCTGAAACCAGGCAGCACCATGCTGGTGGCAGAGATTCAGAACTCAGGGCAGAGCTGAACAGCTGTGTCCCCCACGTGGCTGCAAACACTCAGGCAGGAGGCCCAGAACACTCAGTGTAGGTCACCTGGCCGTTCCTGCAGGGGCCGTGACCCGGGTGAGCAGGGGCCGTGAACCCCGGGAATGCAGGGGCCTTGACCCAGGAGAGCAGGGGCCGTGACCCCGGGGGGTGCAGGGGCCATGACCAGGATGAGCAGGGGCCATGACCCCGGTGAGCAGGGGCCGTGACCCCGAAGGGTGCAGGGGCCATGACTTGGGAGATCAGGGGCCGTGACCAGGGGTGTAGCGCTGTGCCGCCCCTCACCGTACTGGCCGGAGCTGATGGCAATCTCGATGATGGAGTCGCTGATGTGCGTGGCGGGCTCGCCCTGTGACAGCACGTCCTCAGGCGGCCCGGGGAGGGAGAGGTCCAGCAGAGCAGACACGTTGGGTGGAGAGAGCCGAGTGCTGGAACCTTCCGAGGGAAGCGGTGCCGAGAGGCCGTTCTGGAGTGGAGCTTTGGGCAACTCAGATAGGGAGAGGACGGGGGAGCCCTGTGGGGAGACGTGGCCCCTGGGTCAGACCCCGTGACGGACTGACCGGGCAGGGCAAAGCAGCGGAGGTGGCTCAGCCTCCAGGAGCGCACCGCGGAGCCCAGCGCCCCCGAGGCCACCGCAGAGATGGTGATGAGGGAAGGCCAGGCCAGCCGGGTACCCGCCTCTAGGGCTGCAGCAGGCAGCCAGCAGGGCACAGGCAGGGCGGGCGCCGGGGAGAGCCGCCCGCTGACCACCACACACTCCTGGGCCCAGCACATTCAGTCCTACCCGCCGCATGCGAGTCAGGGCAGGGACGACATGGCCAGGCTGGCAATCCAAGGGCAGAACCAGGGAGGACGGAGACTCGGGCACCCGATGTGGGCCTGGGCAGCACTACTGCGCTCAGCACCTGAGCGCACACTCTACCTGGAAGCTGTCCGCCACCGGTTCCGGCTCCGGCTCGAGTCTGGAGGGGACACTGATGAAGGGATCCCTCGCGCCCTAGAAGAACACCAGGAGCGCCAGTGAGCAGCCCGCCCCACGAGCCCCGGGGGAAAGCGCAGCCATGCTGCCGGCCTCCCAACAGCACGGGCACCAGGAACAGATCACGACCCACACTAGACACTCCACAAAGCGCCTCCAGGGGAGCCAGCCGTGTCCCCACACTGAACATCTGTTGACCTAGAGAGTCAACCTCAGTCCTGGCCAGATGTTGCCCTTATCATTGTCCGGCTGGGCTCCTGGGAATCCTGACAAGTTGCATTGCCCTCTTTGGGGCGTGGCTAAGTGGGTCTGCAGGGCTGGGTGGGACGTAGCACGGCCATCCAGACTGTTCTCTCCCACATGGCAGAGAGGCCGCGGGGGGTCCAGCAGGTGGCCACTGCTGTAGGCCAACGTAATGGATGTTACTCCCAAGGCCTAGCTACTCTGCTGGTGGACACATGGCCAGGCTCGCCGAGTTCTGGCTGCTCCAGAGGCACAGGCCCAGCCTGCCCTACCCCCGCAGTCCTTCAGGGCCACTGAGCCCCTCCCTTGCTGTGCTCGGGCTGTGCACGCTCCAGTCCCAGCTTCCGGCTTCTTCCTGCCCCATGGACACCACTCCAGAGCACTTCACCCCATCCGCCACTCCCAAGAAAGGCAGAAGCTGGGGCCCCATGCGACCTCAGCCCAAGGCCTGGACTTCCAACCCCTGGAGGGTGACTGCCCACCCCAGGGGCTGGCGGTAACTAGACACACGTACACCCACAGTGGAGACGGGGTGTCCATTCTGGCAGCTTCTGGTGGAGCCCTGGCCGGCAACGGCTGCAGTCACATTGTCTGAGGATAGCGGAGAGATGCCAGACAAGCCCTCGGGGTCCAAGACGGGGAGGGGGCTCCCGGGAATGATGCCGGCACTCTTAGCAGCCAAGTCAATGGCACCTGGCAAGAGAAATGACACTTCATGTTTCTGCTCTACAGACATCCCATAATGTGTCCGAGGAGGGCCACGAACAGCCTCACGCCTCATTTCAATGCAAGGACCAGCGGATCTGATATTGTCTTAGAAGGGAAATGAGACACTATGGTTTGAAGAAGAAGCTTAAAAATCTTGCAAACAGACATCACTCAGAAATACCATGCAGTGGTGACCACCACACCCGGTTTTACCAAAACTTACTGGCCAGGTGACCGGTGGCCTGGGGTGGAAGGACCTTGGGCACTATCGGCCGAGACAGAGCTGCTTTGGTCAGAGAGGACTGGATCGGCCGGAAGGAACCTCTCCCTGTGAGGGCAAGAGCGAGAACGTGCACTGGCCCTCCACCCGCTCGCACCCTCTCGCACAGCCCTGACGTCAGGACGAGCAGGCAGGGCTGAGCCGGAAGGCTCCAGACATCCCGAACACTTGCTAACTCGGAGGTGGGAGCGCCACCATGCCCCTGGAGCTGCCGAAAGGCTGCGGTCACCAGTCTCGTCCCCAAGATGAGCACCCAGCACCACTAGGGGGCCAGCACCAGGGCCAAGCGACAGGCCCCCGAGGGAGGCGGACCACCCAACCCTGGATCGAGACTCTGTTCCTGCAAGCTGGCTTTTCTCTATTACACAAGAGCCAAAGCACCCGGCAGCTTTGGACCTTGCAGTACATAAATGTGACCTCCAAAAAGCAAGACCAGTAAGAAAGACAAATCAAGGAGTCTGTGTGTCACAAGGATTCTCACTGCAGATGACTGGGCACAAACAGCCAGGGCCCCCACTGAACACAGGGTCTTATCAAAGTGTGATCCGTGCACTCCGAGAACACAGCTAACCCGTAACACAGATACACAGGCCGACGCTCCACCACACTGTGTCAAGCCGAGCATCCAAACCAGGCCATCGCGGACACTAGAAAGATGAGTCATCCCCCAAGGTCCGCAAACGTCCAGCTGGGCCCAGCACGCACAGTATGTGCGGAGTGAACACAGGAGTGCTTGAAGCGTCCCTCAGAGAATCACGGAGAGAAATGGCCACCCCCCAACAAAGACGAGGCCACACACAGGCCAGGGCGACTAACAAGCTGCCTAGGAGGAGCCCCAATCCTTACCGGTAATGGAGGAATTGGACAGGATGGAGAAGGAGCAGACATTGTGCGCCTGGCTCTCAGACGGTCGAGGCAGCAGCGTTCTCTGTAAACAAGAGGCACGAGGAACCACGGGGTTAAATGGCCCCAGTGCACAGCGTCACTCAGGAAACAGCAGTGGGCAAGAGAGGGACACTCCGAACACAAGGGGCTGATGTAAGTGGGGGATGGCTCCTTGTTAGGGCCAAGGACACAGGACACCTGGGACAATAGAGGACGGCCATGCCCTCGGACCCCAGGCCCTCTCTGGAAAGACCCCAGCAGCCAAACTGGAGGAAATGTCAGGAAGACCCACCTGCAACCAGGACGTTCCTCCGGATTTGGATGGCACGCTACCAACTACACAAATCTATCTATAATCCGGGCTTCGTCCCAGGTGGGGTGAAGAGAACAAAGCTACCACTTGTAACGTGGAGGGTCTAGAGAGCACTGAGAGGTCCCGCCACACCCCGCAGAGAAGGTCACCCCAACGTCCCACTCGGAGGTCCCGTGCCCACTCCTCCCTGCTCCGTTCCCAGCTCCTGCCCGTGAGTAACTTGAGTTCCGACGTGCTCGGGGCCCCTGCTGATGCGTGACTACAACTGTCTAAGAAGAAATGATGCCAACTGCTGAAATGGAGAGCGGACAAAACCAAACGCTCACGAGAGGCATCTGTCAACCAGAACGCGTCCCGGGCAGCACCGTGGCCTCCGGGCGGCACTGCCGCTGCTCTGCTAACGCAGGAAAGATGCAGGCTCACGGGACGTCTCTCCCCCATGAGATGTGCCCGCAGTGCTGACAGAGGCCGGAAGGCAGGAGCTCCTGCCTGGATGACGGGAGGAATGCCAGGTCAGCCCAGGCACGGAGTCAGGAGGCGAATGTCCACTAGCGGCACAGGGAACCTCAGAGGTTCTGCGCTGGCTTTGCTCCAAAGCCTACGACAAGGCCCAACACACCTTCTCTGTCAAGGGCCAGGTGGAAAATACTGTAGGCTCTGTGTGCTCTATGGTCTCTGCTGCAGCTACTTAACTCAGCCCTTGCTGTGTAAAAGCAACCATCAAAGATACTGTAAGGAATAAGCGTGGCTCTGTTCAAGAAAACTTTATTTACAAAACCAGTAAGTGAGAAAAAATGCATCTTGTGTGATCCTCCTTATACGAAACGTCCATAATAGGCAAATCCAGAGACAAAAAGCACATTGGTGGCTACCACGGACTGGGGGCTTGGGAGCAGGTTAGTGACTGCTAAGGGGTACAGGGTTTCTTTCTGGGGTGATAGAAAACATTCTGAAGTCAGACTAGGATGATGGTTGCACAGCTCTGTAACTACACTAAAAACCACTGAATGACACACTTTCAATGGATGAACTAAAACTTACAGTATGTCACTTATACATCAGTAAAATTGTTCAGGGAAAAACAAAAGTCAGTGAGCTGGGTTTGGCCCACGGGCCACAGTTTGAGACTGAAGCAGGTGGCTACGGAGCTCACGCTCAGCCAGACCAAATGCACGAACACCAAGTTAGTCTGAACAAAAACCGCCTGGCATTGAGGAGGCATCTTCCTTCCTGAGACCTTCCAGGGACTCTCTCGTTCCTAGACTAGTCTCACAAGAAGGACAGATGTCGGAGAGGCCAACCAAAGGAAGCCTGTGCATCCAGCCAAAGAGACCCGCTCACACGCTTCCCAGCCAACCATTTTTCACCTTTTTACCTCAAAATGGGCATGTCTTCTTCCTTGTGCCACCACTTCCCTGATTTCCCCTCTGGTTTAAACATGGCACCTACGGGTCCCCCTGTGGTCACTATTATGAGCTGGTGCCAGGTCCGGCCTCTGGCCGACCCCGAGGCCTTGCTAAGTGCCTAAATGTTTACAAACACATGTTCCGAGAACCCTCAGATACCCACAAACCAGGGACATTCGTGGGACTCAAACCCCCAGAATTCTGCCTTTTTTTGCAAGCGGTTTTCAGTGCTCGGAGACATTATCTTTATCTCCAGGTACAGTTACGTTCACTGCCATTGCTTTATTTACCCTCTTCCTGAGAAGGAAGGGGCAGGAATTCATCTATTTCATACCATGAAAACCTGAGACCTCGTAGAAAACCAGTTTGCCCCACATGGCTCCGCCAGGGGGTGCCAGGAGAGGCCCAAGGCGGCCCCGTGCCGGTCCACCCGCCCAGCCCTCGTGCCTGTGAGTGGCATTTACTGACCTGGACCACCAGCGGCTTCCGATGGTGTCGGTTGCGCAGCTTCCGGGGCTTTGGCAGGAAGAAATCCGACTGCATCTGCAAAGGCAATGGCACCGCTCCTGAGGGCCTTTCCCAGGAGCACCGTGGCCCGGCGTGCAGGGCATGGGGGCCGGCACTCACGCTGACCGAGTTCAGATGCTGGCGGAATGTTAGCTCGGCATCCTTGCTGGGAGAGAAGAGCTTCCCATGCCGGCTGTTGGGCGGCAGAGTCGTGGGGACAGCAAAAAGGCCCCCGTCGGCATCACTGCTTCCCGTGCTGGAGGGGCCAGCCACCAGGAGGGGTCTCGGGGGGTTCCTCAAACCTGGGAAGGAGAAGAGGCATCGGCATCACTGCACATGGCCAGGTCTCCATGAGTGGAGCTCTTCTGAGAAGCAAACCAGAAAGGGAAGACTGGCGTCCCAAGGATTCTCCAGCAATCTACCCAGTCACCACAGAAGGACATTCCTGTATCTCAGCCCCACAGGATGCTTTCCTTGGAATCCAGACTTCCTGGAGGCACAGAGGCTGGATGAGCCCCTGAAACTACTGTCCTGAGATAATCTTTAAACCTTAAACCAAAAATATTCCCAAAGTCTTCTTAAAACCAAACAACTAGTAAAAACTCTCTTTATAAGATCAAACTGATAACAGTAACTCAAAACATTAGATAGGAATCCTCAAGGGCAGTGAGTTTCTGTTAACGAGGGAAGAACAACACAAAGAGTGAGAATGGTTGCACAACTGGAAGAATATAATCAGTGTCGCCGCATTATACACGTAGCAACTGTTCAACTGGCGTACATTTTGCTGTGTATATTCTCAACAATAACAAAGATAAAAAAAAGGTGCTTTTCCATCTCCCTTGCTAAAACACTACTTCCCATTTGGAGCACATCACAGGCTCCCTGACCGCACAGGCCCTTCCCTACTTGTCAATCCGTAGTGGAAGGGCAGAGACACCATCAAAGACTTCCACCACTAGGAGGACCTTGAAGAACCTCTAGTGTGGGCCAGGGGTCAGCAAAGGGCCCACGTGTAAACGTCCTGGGCTTTGTGGGCCACGCGGGCTCTGTGTCAATGACTCGGCTCTGCAGTTGTAACCCAAATGCAGTCACAGGCAAAATGTAAAGAAGTGTGTGTGGCTGTGTGCCAGTAAAGCTTTATTTACAAAAAGCAGGTGGTGGGCCAGATTGGTCCATGGGTCATAATTTGCTGACTCCTGGTCTGAATCTTGAATCGGACAGAAAGTAGACCCATAAACGAAAGGACAGACAGCTATTTATTCAGGAACTGCTATGTCTGGGGACCGCAAGCCGCACCCTCAGGACACGTGGTAGGGACAGCTCCCCTTTCTTTACATATCTGTGAGATGAGATTGACTCTGATGCAGAACTCCAGCAGTGCAGATTTGTTGGTCTATGGGCATTTTTAATTCAGAAAAAGGAGCAGAGAGAATCAAGAAAAAAACCCGAAACAACAAAACAGGACGGGAGACAGAAAAAGACTATTCGCTCTACCAGCCACCCGCCCGGCAATCAGCACACTTTTATCCATGATGAAAATGACTCAGAGGCTACGCCGCCCCCTTCGTCGTCCGCAGGGAAGAGAAGGACCAAAGTGAAGCGAAGAACAAGCCATCACAGGCGGCAGCGACCCTAACACCGCAGTAGCCTACACTTCCTCAGAGGCCACCGCCAAGTGCTCTCAAGGACACGGAGTGGTCAGGCCTTCAGCAGGCAGGTGGTCGGAGCAAACAGAACGCTAGCAACATTCTCTGGACACAAAATGACCTGCAAAGCTAGCAACACACCAGGGCACTCTACCGTGTGTCTGCATCTAGAAAACAGCCGTGCCTACGTTTGGGGTGCTGATGCCCCAAGAACAGAGGAGAAGGTTCCCTATCTGAAGCACGCCACACACCACAGCACGAGCCTGGCATCAATGCTGGAGGCCCATGCGTCCAGAACCAGCCGGAGGCCGGCACGTGAGCCAGCACTGCACTTCCAGCTGTGGCATCAGTGACGACTGCTTTCGTGCTGGTGTGATCGTGCTGTAGGGGACTGCCTTGTTCTGCTCGTCGGTCAGCTTTGGGCAGAGCCGAGTAACCACCCCTGGGGCGAGGAGCTCACTGATCAGCCTCGGGCAGAGCCGAGTGACCACTCCCCCTAGGCAAGCGAGTGCATCAGCTCAGCCTCCTCCACGTGCCCCACCCCTCAACAGCAGCAGAGATGGCACGCGTCAAGCGCCACGGGAGTTACCCACGTCTTACTCTCCCTCAGTATCCCTGCAGACCCCGGTGTCCTAACCATGGCCACCTGGTTCCTCACAGAAACACTAAGGGTCAAAAGCTGATGCCTCAGGGAGATGTGTCGCCTCTACCCCAGGTTCTATGAACAGGTAACCCAAGCGGAGAATCCTGAAGTCCGTTACTGCCTCACCATCAGCCGGGACAAGAGCAGACTGTGCACTGGAAATTACCCTATCTTTCTTTCCAAGTCTTGTGTTAACCTGCTAGAAACCCATTCATTGAAGGCTTCTTTATTCAGTACTTCAGACATAAAGAAAATCAGCTGCTACAGATTCAGACAGAGCCAACCCCTTCTGGGGGTCCTAAGCCACCAACACAAGAATTAAGAAAGGTTTCTGCCAACGGCACGAAGCAGAGTCCCCAAACTCATCAGACTGGCCACAGCCACCCTGCGCCTGTCCCTCTCCCTGCCGGCCCCCAAGTCCAGTGCCTGCCCTCCCCGGGACGAAAGCCCTCTGATGGCCCCCCTCCTCACTCCCCACAGGGAAGAGGTGCCTCTTGTCCCAGACCCCGTCCTTGAGAGCAGCCTCGATGTCCAGCGAGAAATGGGGATGGCAGTGGCCGTGCGGCTGCTGAGCCTCACCTGAGGAGCAGGGTGTGGCGTTTGGAGAGAAGGCCTTGTTGCTGCGGAGGGTCGCCTGGTTCCGAGTGCAGCGGGGACTCCGCGAGCTGACGGCCACCACCTTCCCGGAGGGAGTCAGCGACTGGTCCTCCTGGGTGGGCTTGATGGAGGCTGTGGAGGCGGCGTTTGCTTCCGGAGCCTGGGACAACACAGCAGAACAGTCCTGCCTCAGCTCGCGCCCGGGGGTCGCAGGCACAGGCCACCCTTGAGAGTTTAGAGCCGTGAAGGGCGCACAGAGGTCATGTGCCCATGGGGCAAGACTGCCCCAGCCTCAGGATCCTTCAGAGTCACTAGGGAGGCACCCATTTTAAAAACCTCTCATCGGGCCCGTCACCAGGAAAACACATGTTCTCCTCGTGCAAACGCTCCTGTCTGCGTCGCTGGGGAGGCTGCGTGGGTAGGCAGCCCTACCACAGAGTGAACAGACAGTGTGGGGACACGGCAGGGGACTGGGCCTCACGCTGGGGACTGCTCAACACAGGTTACAGCCCCTCGCTGCTCAAAGAAGCCACTAAACAGCGGCCCAGGACGGCTGCGGGGCCACCTCTGCTGCTGAGTCAGGAAGGAAACCCGGATTTAACTTCTAGGATGAAGCACAGTCATAGCCCTAAGAGACCTTTGCTAAGACAAACCCCCAGCTTCACAGGGTCTTGAAGGCCCATGAACGAGGCCTATGCCTCCACACGTGCCGCCAGGCCCCCACTGCTGACCTCGGGGACACCCCCACCTGTGACCCCATCCTCGTCCTCACCCCGGTGACATCATCGTCCCCAGGGGACTCGGCCAGACTCCCAAGCACCCTGTCCTCCTCCTCTGTGTTCCCTCAACAGCCCCTCCCTGTCCCACAGGAGTGACCACCCCACCCCTCCAGCCTCACTGGTCTGTGCCCCATCTCCCCACAGGACCCCAGCCCTGGCCGGCTCCACCTTTTCTTCCCCGGACCCCCCGCCCCCATCCTCCTTCCTCTACGGACTCTGCTGAGCGCATCTGCCTGCTTCCTGCCTCCCATAGCCTTCCCTGCAAGAGACAACACAGGCATACACACCACACCCCTGCAAGGTCTCCCACCTCACTGGGGCCTCCGGCCAGCAGCTCCAAGGCTTGAGTGCACACCACAATCCCTGATGGCTTTTCAACTGTCCCCCTACCCCGACTTCACTGAGCACCATCTGCAAGGCAGCCAGGACGGTGGTTCAAAGCGCACATCTGACCCGGTCCCTCCTTCACGCTGAGTCCCTGCCACAGCTCCCTCCACCCCCAGAGCCTGAATCCCTATCACAGCTTCCTATGCCCTCAGACAGAGCGTGAATCCCTGTCACAGCTCCCTATGCCCTCACA
>NW_004443960.1:1294176-1321132 GCF_000243295.1 Trichechus manatus latirostris | reverse complement strand
ACAGAACCTGAATCCCTGTCACAGCTCCCTATGCCCTTAGACAGAGCCTGAATTCCTATCACAGCTCCCTATGCCCTCAGACAAAGCCCAATCCCAGCCACAGCTCCCTCCACCCCCAAACGGAGCTAGAATTCCTGTTGCAGCTCCCTAGGCCCTCAGAGAGAGCCCAATTCCAGCCATGGCTCTCTCCACCCCAGACAGAGCCAGAATCCCTGTCACAGCTCCCTATGCCCTTAAACAGAACCTAAATCCCTGTCACAGCTCCCTATGTCCTCAGACAGAGCCTGAATCTGTCACAGCTACCTATGTCTTCAGAGCCTGAATCCCTGTCACAGCTCCCTATGCCCTCAGACAGAGCCCAATTCCAGCCATGGCTCCCCCTGCCCTCAGTCAGAGCCCAATCCCGGCCATGGCTCCTTCCACCCTAGACAGAGCCAGAATCCCTGTCACAGCTCCCTCCACCCCCAGCTAGAACCTGAATCCCTGTCGTGGCTCCCTCTGCCCTCAGAGCCCAGTCCCAGCCATGGCTCCTGAGGCCCACCTAGTCGGAACCTGCCAACCAGCCCCGTTCTGTCACTATTGTCCCCCGCCGGCCTGTTCAGTGCTCCCTAGAACCCCTGGAGCGTGACACAGGCGTAATACGTGCCGCCAGCATGGGCCCATTCCATGGCCTCCCAGCAGGGAACCAGAGCCCTCAGGAAGGATTCTGCAAAGCCCTGCTCATGGGGATGGAGGTGGTCTGCAGAGAACCCAGGGTGGCCCTCTGTTCACCTGGCTCCCTGCCCCTCCTCTTTCCCGTGGATCCTGTGGGAAGCGTGACCACCTGCCACAGAACATTCTCTTTGAACTCCGACTCAGGCGGGCGGAACCTAGCCCAACTGCCCCCGCCATCGGTCTTGGCAGCCCAGTGAGAGCTGAGGACCCAGCCGGCATTCCCCGGGGCGCTGACGGTCCCCCACTCACCAGCTTGGGGTTGACCTCGGTGGCGATGAGCTTCAGGAGGCAGCCGAGGAGGCGCTGCTTGTGCAGGGCGGCAGGCGCAGCGGCACAGGCGCCGGGGCCCTGCACGGCTAGCCAGTCGTACTCCAGCTGCAGCTTGTTGGGCTTGCCCAGCATGAGGTAGACTTCAGCCAGCGTGAGGCTCTCGGACGTCTGCAGGTTCCAGCCCTCCTCGCGCACCTGCTGGGCCAGCCGGCTGGCGGGCTGTCCCTGAGGTGGTGGCACGGTGTCTGAGGCACTCCCCTTCTCCAGCAGCTCCTCTGCAGGCGACTCAGCCGGGTCTCTCGTGCTGCCGTCAGCCTGCAGCCCAGGGCCCTGACTGGGCTGAGGTTCCGGCTGGGGTGGGGCGCGGACCGGGGATGGGCCCCGAGCCACATCAGCAGCCTCTGCGGCACTGGGGGCGGGGGCCTCGGGTGAAGTGCAGCCCCCAGGGGAGGGGCGCTCGCCCCCAGCCCGCGAGGACGCGCAGCGGCACCTGTCAGGGATGATGAGGTCCTGGCAGGACTTCATGTAGCGGGGGAAGGGGTCCAGCAGGGACAGCTCCTCGTCCAGGTCTGGGAGCTGGCCGCAGGCACATGGCTCAGGGGGCAGAGGGCCCTGGGCACGAGTGAGACCGTCCATGGGGCCTCCTGTGGCATCCGACGGCCCAGTGGGGAGCCTGTCGGGGGCATCGGGGCTGCTCAGGCTCAGGGTCCCCCCACCAGGGCCGCCCTCGGGGGAGCTCTCCCCAGAGCTCTGTGAGGCGTCGGTGGGCATGGGGGGCCGCCCGCCAGCTTTGCCCTCAGCCGCACCCCGGGGGCACTTGACCTGGCCCCTGGCTGTGCCCTGGCCGCTTTGGATACCCAGGATCTGGGCAGGCGGCAGTGTGTGGGTGTCCCGGGCGCCCTGCTTGCACCGGCCGCTCTCCTGCCAGTGCACTGTGCAGAAGGCCCTGGAGTGCACCACCCGCGCCACGCCCGGCAGTGGCGTCACCGTGCAGTTCTCGCCCGGAAACAAGTGCAGCGTCACCCTCTCCTGGGCCAGCGGGTGCCCAGCTGTGTCAGCACAGGGCTCCCGCAGCTGCCGCTCCTCCAGAGTCTTGCGCTGTACATGCCGTCAAGGACCACACCGCCATGCTTGGCCCGCCTGCCCCTGGCCTCAGTGCTCACCTGCCGCCTCACCCGCTGGGCATCCCTGGCCAGCGGCTGGCACCGTGTCCCAGGGAAGCTCGAGATGGGGCTTGGGCCACCCTCTCTGACCACAAACAACAACCCACCATTGTCATCGAGAAACTCACCCTGACACCCAGCCGTCCCTCCTGCCGACCTGGCCCGCCCGGAGTCAGTCCTGTCCACCTGCTCCGCGTGTCGTGGGAAGGCTGGCTGTCTGCAAGCGCCTTCTAGTGCCGCGAGGAGGGCAGACGGGGCTCGATACCCAAAGCCCAATGGAATGAAGGCCCTGCACCCCAATCCTACACCACCTCCTGGTGTGGCTGCTGCACCCCAAGGCCCCACCAGCCCCGGGCACTTTGTGGAGCCGGAAGCTGGCTCCCTCAGGCAAGGATACGATGCGCACTTCATGGAGTGCCCACTTCTGCTTCAAGAACTCGATGAGGCTGGAGAGCTTGCGATGCAGCTCCACAATCATCCTGCAGAGAGAGGACGGAGGAGAGGACAGCACGGTTGGTACAACAGGAGAAGACCCCCTTGAGGAGCCCGTGGAAGCTGCGGCAAGAGCGAGATGGACAGCTTGGACATGGACAGAGAAACAAAACCCAGGAAGTACCCAGGAGGGCCGGGGCCTGGGGCAGCCAGCACATCCGCTGGCTCTATGCTGAACGACCCTTTCTACAGCGATGGCCGCAGACTCATGTGGAGTGTGAGAAGCAACAGGGCGGCCCTATGGCCTGCCACCCGGGCTCCCCAGGGAGCACCTGGCCACATTACAGCCAAAGCCCTCAGCCAGGCGGACCCACCATCCATCCCATCAGTGCCTTCTGGGGTCAAGGAGGGCGGTCTGGCCAGAAAATAAGAATGCATGACAGGAAACTGGCCCTGGTCCCCGGCTGATTCTGTGCATGAATCAGATGCAAATGTCCGGGAGCAGAAGGGAGGCCCATGAGGCCTCGCAGGGGTGATGACTCGGCCCAGAGACCCTTGCCCAGGTGGGACCACAGCTCCATTTCCAGGCCCCACAGTGTGAGGAGAGCAGGCACCGTGCAGCCCCCATACCCCACCCTGTCTGACGCAGAGCACACAGGGGCACGTCAGGGAGCTCCTCAGGGGTCCCCAGGCCCCCAGGCCTCACACCCCACCTTGTCTGACGGAGAACACGCAGGGGCTCGTCAGGGAGCTCCTCAGGGGTCCCCAGACCCCGAGGTCCCCAGGCCCGCCTGCACGCCACAGCAGTCACCTGAGCCGTGGATTCTGGGCAAGGCTCTGCACGCGGGCCCAGGCGTGGTTGTTGCGCGGCTGTAGCTCCACGGGAACCTTCAGGGGTAGGCGCACCGGCTTTTGGTCCTCCTCGTCACTCAGGCCTGCGCGGGCAGAGGGACTGTGAGCACTGGCGTGGACCAGAGTGCACCCCCATAGGGCTGCACCCACCCAGCCCACCAGAGCACACCACCCCCGCAGGCCACACCCACCCAGCCCATCTGAGCCCCCCCACCATCACACCCACTCAGCCCATTCGAGCCCCCTCCCCCCTGGGGGTCACACCCACCCAGCACACCCGACCTACCATCAGGGTCGCAGAGCTTCTTCAGGGCTCGACACATGGGCGCCTTGATGCGCAGGTTCCTCCCTTTGTAGCGGACTGTGGTGGCCCTAGGGGAAGGGTGGTGAGGACATGTCAGGCCCGGGGACGAGCAGCTGCCCCCTGCTGGATGCTGTGTGGAAGGCCAGCCTCAGCTGGCAGAGTGGAAGGACCACGGACCAGCACCCAGCCTGGCCTCTGGGGCGCCCGCTCAGCCCCTCTGGTAGGGCCCCCGCACCACCCCCACAGAACACCCCCGCCCTCCAAGGCCTGTTCCGAGGCCGTGGAGAGTGGAGGATGCGTGTGACAGGCACAGCGCAGTGACTCTATGTCCCACAACCTTCCCGAGTACCGGGCCGCCAGCGGGGACCCCTGTGTTTACGGGAATCATGCCCTGCCCTCCTGCCCTGGTCCCACCCTGGAAGTCCTGACACTGTAGCTGCCCACTCTTCTAGGCAAAGCCCTTATCTGTCACCCCACTAACAAGCCCGCCTCCTCCTCGGAGCCCCATATAAGAAAGTTGTAAGATGTCATCACAGACGACAGATGCCCTCAACCAACCCAACCACCCAGGGGCGTGGGCGGTACGGGGCACTCACATCCCACGAACACTGACCTGCAGGCACCGGAGTTTGTATTGTTTCTAATTTTTATAAGAATGCACTTGTATGTTACTTATGTAATTTAAAAAATGTCATTCTAAAAACATTCTGCCTAGAATTGAAGACCAGGATGAGAGCCATCATTTCAGGTGGAATGTATGCATCTATCCTCTCATCCATTCGTCTACCTATCCGTCCATCTATTCACCTACTACCCACTCACCCATCCATCCTCTATCCACTCATCTATCCATTCATCCACCCATCCATCTTATCAACTCATCCATCCATCCATCCGTCCATCCACTCATCCATCCATCCTCCATCCACTCATCTATCCATCCAGCCAGCCACCCACCCATCCTCCATCCACTCATCATCCATTCATCCACCCATCCATCTTATATCAACTCATCCATCCACCCATTCATCCATCCATCCACTCATCTATCCGTCCACCTATCCATCCATCCTTCCATCCATCTATTTACTTATTACCCACCCATTCATCCATCCTCCATCTACTCATCTATCCATCCGTCCATCCATCAGTCCATCCATTCATCCTCCATCTACCCACACATTCATCCTCCATCCATTCATCTATCCATCTGTCCATCCATCCACTCATCTATCCATCTGTCCACCCATCCAAGCACTGACTGAGCTCCTTCTGTGCTGGGAATCAAGCACAGGACCCCAAGGAGCAGAGCTGAGATTCCAAAATCCTTGCCAAAGAGGTAAGAAGAGCCCCAGGAAGAACACTTCCACTCTCCCCTTTTCTGTCAGGAGGAGTAATTCACAGGACGAGAGTCCACACATAGCAAGTACAGTCCCACGTTCTGTTGGACAAAGTTCTCGAATCTGAACCACAACCCAGGTGGAGTGTACAGATGACAAGTGCTGCAACAGCTGTAGTAATGACACTGGAGCAGGGCTGCAGAAGGAACCCGGAGGAGGATTTAAAGGAGCAGCAACTGAACACGGAGTGCGTTCTTAAACAATCTCCTGCACTAAGCTGCTCTGGAAACAGAATGACTTCTCTCCTCATCACTGTTGTTCCAAGTGCCCCAAAACACACAGAAGCAAGACTTAGAGACTGACGGAGCTGTGTCATGTGGCACCTGCGTCTGAGACAATCATTTTCCGTTAAACTGCTATTTTGTGACTTCCTCTTTTTTTTTTTTTTAAGTGAAATGAGAAGACCTTTCTTCACTACCAGGTAACCATTGTGAGAACACGCTCTCCTTTTCTCTCAGATAGGAGCTCTGCGGCCAGCCCAAAACCAGAGCACTGTACAACGTAAAGAGCCACGTTCAAGCTCAAAGACGAGAGGGACTCTCAGGCCTGGTCCCGGTCCCGGAAAGTGGTCCGCCCTCCACCCCCTCATGCTCCCCAGAGCTGAGAGACCAGGAGATGGCTGAGGGGACAGGGCAGCACCTCCCCAGGGGCACCAAGCCCAGGAGCGGCTGTGGAAGATCACCACTCAACATCTGCCCAAGCGGGACACCACACACAGGGCTCTCTCTGACTCCTCCACTGAGCGCCACTGAGAAGACAGACAGAAGTCATTCTCCTCCATGCACAGAGCTTGCTTTTCTTCTCTGCTATATGATTTACTTCCTTCTCTGCAAAGCTGCTTGATCCACCTAACAGACGATATTCTACCCATCGGGGTCTGTGACCACTGTGATGAGATTTCATTTTAGAGCTTTCTTGGTTCACTTATTCCTTAGTTTAACAGCTAAATTGTGTAACCAAAAGGAGATCCATGGTTAACTAAAACAGGTTGTCATCTGAAGCGCGGATGGGAATTAGGAAGATATTCCATTGCTTCTGGTCTGGAATTGAAAGGTCCTTTTCCCCAGCACCTTTCTAACCATCCTCCCCACCTGTTTACAGGTCTTTTGCTTTGTTGTGAAAAACTGAAGTCTGCTGGTGAAAGAATGGGCGCGCAGTCAACAGAAGAGAAGAGAACGTCCAGAAACAGACGCAACAGATTTCTAACAGCGTGCAAAGGCGGCTGGATGGAGGAAGGAGGACAGTCCTCCCAGTAAGTGGAGCTAGAACAAGCGGACACCCAGAGGCCAAAAATGAACCTTGACCCAAACATCACGCCATACACAAAGACCAACTCAAAATGGAGCATGGGTTCAGACGGAAAATGCAGAACCATAAAACTTTTAGATGAAAACATGGAACATCTTTGTGACCGTGGGCTGGGAAAAGATTTCTTAGCTAGGACACTAGAAGCACAATACATAAAGGGAAAAAAGTGACAAATTGAACTTCACAAAGTTGAAAACGTTTGTACTCTGAAAGACGCCACGAAGGGGATGAAAGGACAAGCCGTAGACTGGGAGAAAAGACCTGCCAATCGCATCTGACAAGAGACCTGTGTCTAGAATATGTAAAGAATGCTCCAAACTCAACAATAAAGAAATAAGTACAAGATATTAAGAGACACTTCATCAAAAAAAAACGTATAAGCACCAGAAAAATGCTTAACATCATCAGTCATTAGAAACGCAAATCCAGATCTCAATGAGATACCACCTCATACCTCGTAGACTGGCTTAAACAACAAACAAACCGAAGACCACGTGCAGACGAGGACAAGGAGCCACTGGAGCTCTCATTCTGGAAAGCAGTTGGCAGTTGCTTGTCAAGCAGACCTACACTCACCACTCCACCTCCTGCGTATTCATGCAGAAGTGAAAACCTACGTTCACACAAAAACCTGGAGGTGAACGTTTACGGTGGTCTACTCCTAATCATTAAAAACCGCAAACCACCCAAATGTCCTTCCACAGGTGAACGGACCAACAGATCATGGCGCCTCCGTGCCACGGGACCCCACTCCACAGTGAACAGGAATGAACCACCGACACCAGCAGCATGGTGGACAGCACACGCATTCCGCTGAGTGGAAAAGCCAGTGATGGAAGGCCACACACTGTCTGATCTCATTCACGGCACATTCTGGAAGAAGCAAGAGTACAGACAACAGAGACAAGCTCAGGGACTGTAGGGCTTGGGTGTGGGGAGGGGTGACTACAAAGGGGTTGATGGGTGGTTCCGTGTCTTGAGTATAGTGGAGGTTACTCAGCTCCATGTATTTGTTAAAAGTCAAAGAACTGTAGGCCAAAAAGTGAGTTTTACTGTAAGTTAAAAAATTAAATGACAACAAAAAACGGATGTCTGTACATTCTTCTCTCCCCCACCCCAATCTACCCTCCAGTACAGATAAGGGTTCTACCTAGCTTCCTGCGACACCACGAAGACCGTCTTGATCCCTAGCGTGTCCTGCAGAGCTGGGCCTGGCCTGAGCCCCAGCCTCGGCTCTATACCCACGTCCCTCCCTGCCCCACCACTCCTCCACGTGCTGACAATCATGCTAGGCTCACACCTCACTTCCCACTCCCGCAGGGTCATAACACCAAGGCCTAGGTTGGCCAGCCTCCCTTGACACTGCTGTCTACATGCTTTCGGTGACTGCTACACATTTCTGTTTTCCAGATGGATGTCAAGGTTGCTTTGTCAAGTTCCAGCAAGCATAGAACTGCAATGGTAAAACGAATCCAGAAGTCAAGATGGTCTCCCTCGGGCTGGGGCTGGAGGTGATGTGACTGGGGGTGGTAGGGGGCTCCAGGGAGGTGGCTGTATTCTACTTCCGGATGCCGGTGAGCATCTCGGGGACGTGCACGTTTTTCTCCCGTGTGTTATATTTCAGCTCAAATACCACCGTGGTTCTGACTGAAACCACACACATCTGTAGACATCTTTCCAGTGCTCCATCCTTCCAGCCAGAAACCTGGGACGGCTTTCAGACTGTCAAACCTTCCTTGATGGATTTCAATCATTTTATTGTTTTGTTTTTCTCACACAGGCTCTCCTGTGTTTTTTGCTATCTCTATATCTACCTTTTTTAGTGTTCTGTTGTAAAAGTAAATGAGATTTTTAAACTCACTTTAACAAATCATTTCAGCTATCAAAAATGAAAACCTGTTAATATTTATATCTGTCCCTGGTATTGAAATCGAATTAGTTCTACCCCTTTTCAATTGATTCTTTTCAATTTTCTAGACGGCCAATCACGGCATCGGCAAATACAGATCATTCAGATAATTACGCCTCTTCTTTTCTGACACTTGCAATCTTTCTGCCTGCCCTGGACCGCCACAGCCCCACTAGAGTCTTGGCTAGGCCCTAAGCGAGGACTGAAAAAAAAAAATAATGTAATTTAGAATAGCTTTCGATTTACAGACAGCTCCTACACTCCACCCGGTTTCCCCTCTTGCCGACCTCGAACATCAGTGGGGCACGTGTCACAATAGGTGAACCAACACGGACACACTATTAGTAACTAGTGTCTGACTTTATCCAGATCGCCTCGGTTTTCCGCTAACGTCCTTCTCCACCCCAAGCCCACCCAGGACCCCACTTCACATTGAGTCATCATGTCTCCCGAGGCTCCTCAAGGTTGTGACAGGTTCCAAGGCTTGCCTTGTTTTTCATGATGTTGACCGTTCTGAGGAGCACTGGTGAGGCATTTTGTAGAATATCCCTCAACCGGGATTCATCGGGTGTTTTTCTCATGATTAGACAGGGGCTATGAGCTTTTGGAAAGCGCCTGGTGGTGCAACTGTTAAGTGCTCAGCTGCCAACCAAAAGATTGGCTGTTCGAACCCACCCAGTGGCTTCATGGGAGAAAGATCTGGCAATCTGCTCCTGTAGAGATCACGGCCTAGGAAACCCTATGGGGCAGTTCTACTCTGTCACACGGGGGCACTATGAGTTGGAATCAACTTGATGGCACCCAACACCACCACCTCGGGTTTTGGGAGGAAGACCACAGAGGTGAAGTGCGTCCTTACCACGTCCTCTCAGGGAACCTGCTGTCACCGTGACTCATCACCACTGATGCTGACCTTGACCCCTGGCTGAGGTCGTGCCTGTCAGCTTTCTCCACTGTGAAGCTATTTGTCCCCTTTTCCACACTGGACTCTTTGGACAGTCACCACACACAGCCCACACATAAGGAGTGGGAGTTCTGCACCCCCGCTGAGTGAGCCTCTACACACATCATCTGGAAGTCTGCTCAGAGATCTCGCTCTTCTCCCGTGCATTTATTCATTCACTCATTCATGTATGAGCATGGCCTCGTAGATGCCTGTTGTGTCCGCTGGGTCACTAATAAGGGTTTAAAGCACACCTGTGAGCGCTGCCCCTGACGTCTGGCTTACTCAGGACTAATCTAGCCTTCATCCTCCCTCGGGGCGTTAAGGAGATGGCTCCTTGGGAAGGGAGTGAGACTTCTTAGCTTTGGTCAGAGCTTACCCAGGCCCTCAAGGTCCCGCCTCGGGCCCTGGGTTCTCCTGTGTCCCAGCCACCCTAAGATCACCCTTCCAGCTGCTCCAAGACCCCTCTTACAGCCTTTCAGCCCACAGCTTCCAGGCATCGCGCTCCCCCAGAAAACTGAAAACTAGTCCAGGAAACAGTCTCCGCCTACACTCATGAAGAGACAACCATCCCCACAGGGGCCTGCTCTTGTGACAGAGCCAAGCAGACCTGCTGCTCCCCCCGACCAGCCCCTGGGTCCCTGGAGCACAAAGCAGGGCTCCTGGGACACCCCTTGCCCAGAGACTTCTGGGGAAACCCAGCACCAAAGGCGAAGGGAGAGGGCCCTAAGCCCCGCAAGGGGAGTCTCTGCCCTTTGGGGCAGCACCACGCCTGCTGGTAGGAAGGCCAGCCCAGCCACCATCTCCACCTTCTCAGGAATACCCAGGCCCCGGAGGGCACTCCAACCCAACAGCACGGGGCTCTCAGCATCTTCTGCTGACCCAGCAGGGCAGGGGAGGGTGGGGAGAAGGCAGACCACAGAAGCTGCGATGGGAGAAAGGCTGCGGTGCAGCGGTGGTCTGCAACTCAACACCCACGGCCATGAGGGCATCCCACACACAGAGCACCTCCTAGCTTGGAGACAGAAGACTGAGGACAGCGTCTGGGACTGCCTGGACAGGGGCCAGGCTGCAAGAGGCTGCGGACAGGCGACAGGACCTGGGGAAGCTCAGGGCCCGGACACCTCAGTGGGGGCCTGGGGACTGACCATTCAGGATATCGGAGTGAAGGGGAGGGCAGAAGCTGGCTCCCGAAAGAGGCCAGCAGGTGGACAACAGCCCACTGAGAAACATGACCACAGGCAGGCTGGCTGTCCACATGGCCGCAACCAGGCCGAGACCCTAGAGGTCTCATGTACCCAGGAGGACGTCGGAGCCTCGGGGAGTCACGGGTGTGTGGGGCGAAGAATACAAAGTTGGGACCCACCTTTGTCTCAGGGGCCCCAAGCCTCAGTGGGCGCGAGAGGGGCGGTGGCAGAGGGGGCAGGAAACACCGCTGGGAGAAGCACAGAAGGAACATCAGAAAACATGCAACAAGACGGAGAGTTTTCTAGAAGCTTAGGGGGCCCAGCACCGTGAAATGCACGAAGGTGGAAAAAAGGAGAACGAGAAAGAGAGAGCCTGGGGTTGTTATCAAGCCTGCAGCCACAGCCAACTGATCCTCAGACAGAACAGCTCGGAGGAAGGCTGCACCTTCCTTACCGCAGGACGGACAGGCCCGGTCGAGGGCCAGCTGCTCCCCGGGGTTTTATCATGCAGGAACGCCTAACCAGATGCTCTGCCACCTTTTAACCTGGAGAAGCTCAACATCCAACGATCCTCTTGGAGAACTGGGAGAATGCCGCACATATTTCAAGCTCTGCACTTGAGCGTGAACCAAATCCCCGAGACGTGTACTGAGGTCGCTTGGTGAGCCTGACTTACCCAGCCTGGATGAGCTCATTCAGCTTCGTCGCATTCTTGTCATCCATGCCTTCAAACAGAAAGAGAAGCAGAAGTTACGACCACGACACAGTGGGGGTAAAAACCATTAAAGGTCCCCAAATGATGATCTTCACTACAGCATCCAAATCCTTTCACCAAACATTCAAGGTCCTCAGAATAAATCCCCAACGCTTGCACAGCCCCTCCCCTACAGTCAAAAGCAGGAGGTGAATGTTCCAGAAGGTGCCCCACTGTTCCCCCCTCGCATCTACGCACACTCCCGCTCACCAGTATCACCCGTACATGATCCCCTCCTTCTTAGGGGTCACACCCAGGCCCCTGCCCATCCCACCTGCCTTGTTCAGAAGGCCTGCCTCCCTGTGGGTGCCCACCATGCCCTGTGCACCCCACCCCTGCTGTACTCCTCACCCCAGTGCCGTGTTTACGTGCCATGATGAGACCATACACGCAGGTTACTGCACACAGGCTGGGCACACAGACCAAAGACCAAAACCAAACCCACTGCCGTTGAGGTGACTCCGACTCATGGCGACCCCACGTGTTACAAAGTAGAACTGTGCTCCATGGGATTTGCTTGGCTGTAATCTTAATGGAAGCAGATCGCCAGGCCTTTCTTCCGTGGAGCCACTGGGTAGGCTTGAACCACCAATCTTCTGGTTAGGTAGTCTAGCACAAACAGTCTGCGCCACCCAGGAATGGCACACGCAGGGGTCGGCAGATCCTATCTCCTTCCCGGCTCTCTGTCTGCCTACACCCCTCCCAGCCCACTGCCCACTCTGAGGTGGGGAGTCTAGAGATCAGGGCACACCCTCATGTGCGAGGGGACTTATTCGCTAAAGCCACTCATTCAGTCTCCAGAAGGGTCCTTACAACGTCCACCTGACAGAGAAGTTGAGGCCTGGAAAAGCTGCATGGGTGCCTTGCTGTCTGTGGTCACCCAGGCAGCAAAGGGGGAGCTGAGCGGTGCTGCGCATGAGCCAGCAGGAGGCCGTGACACGCCTTCAGGGGGCTTCTGCCGAAGCGTTTATAGGACATGGGATCACATGGGACCCATCAGAACAATCCCAAGGTGAGGGAACTTTACAAAACACAGGCCCGGACCATCTAAAACATAAACAGCATGAGAAACAGAACACGGGGACTGCACGTGACAGGGTCCTGGTCACGGGACCTGCCCTGTATGTTAGGTGTATCAGGCAGCATATTAGGTAAGATTACTGTATCTGTTTCACACGTGCTGAGTGTCTGGGGGTGTGGTTATCTAGGAGAATATCCTTCTTCTCAGCAGCACGGGCGGAGGTGTTTAGAGGGACAGCACGTTTGTCAGTAAGAGTCAAATGGCTGAGCAAGGAAAAAGTGTGTGTGCACGCACCCAAGCGTGCAGGTAGGTGTGTGCATGCCTGAATATGTGCGTGTGCATGTGTGGGGGGAGAGTGCAAACGTGGCAGAATATTAACGGCACAGCTAGGTGAAGGGTATGTGGTGTTCTCAGTCTTCTCTAACGTTTCTGTAGGTTAAAACTTCTCAAAACCAAGAAATTGGAGGAAAACAAGAGGCCCCAATGGCGACGGGCACAGCTGGGCTGCCAGGAGGACACGTGGCGCCTCTGCCGTGGGGGCGGCCCCGCAGACTGGCTGGCGGCGCGTACTCACAGCCCCCAATTTTCTTGCGCAGCTCGCCGTAGCAGATGAGCCCGTAGAGCTCCTGGGATGACTTCTTCAGTCCGCGCGAGAACACTGCGGGGGAGAGCAGAGCTTCAGGAGGCTGCACATGGCCCCGGGCCAGCGGCACACGCGCACCTGGGTGTCGGCACCGACAAGAGGCTCACTGTGGCATCTTCCTTTGATTACTTGACCCTGGCTACGCAGGGCGGTAACCCCAGGGCAGGCTGGGTGGAAGGCACAAAGGAACCTGGTGCTATCTGTACAACTTTCAGAATGGGTAGCGCTGGAACACTGTACTCAACAAGCAGATCACATGTCCCCTAGGCAAGAAAAGGGAACACTGGGCACGGCTGGTTTTCGTGGGGGCAGGCGAGGTGGTGGGGCAGACACGTCACTGGGTGGATCATCAACTACTCTGTACGCACAGCACCTCACACAGGACTCAGGCCGCCTCGACCGTCCTCTCCTCCTCTGACCACCAGGCCCACATGCCACGGCGTCGAGGGCCAGACAGGAGGAGGAAGTGCAGCAGGATCGCCTGTGACCCACCAAGTACCAACCCCCTTCTCCCTTAGCAGCAGCCCCCGATCTGACTTGGGGAGCAACACAGACAGTGAAAGCAGCGTGTCTTCTTGTCGCTAGATGGGGCCACAGAACAAAACCCTGGCCAATGAGGTGTGGACATGCTGTGGAAGCTTCCAGAAAGGCCCCTTGAAACGAGTGACTCGGGCAGCACAGCTGCTGCCCGGGGCCACCTGGATACACGCGTGGCCAGCAGAGCAGAAGGATGGGGCCTGGGTCCCTGATGCCTCCCCAGGCCTCCAGCTCCAGGCGTCACTTACACGGGAAACAAACCCTTGTGTGGGGAAGCCACTGTGACGTGAAGCGTTCTACCCTGTACAGCCAGACCTCACAATGACGCAGGAAGCCCAGCAATATCACAGACCAGGAGCCTCTACTGCATCTCTCGGGGTAGTGACAGGGTCACCTAACTCCCACACTCTCACGCCTGTACTCCTTGGCTCTCCCTCAGCGGCTGCTTTTCAGAGCCCTAACATTCGCTGCGTGCGTGCGTGCGTGCGTGGAAAGGAAAAGCTGAACACATCAGTGCGCGGGGAGCTGGGCTCAAAGAAATGGTCCAGACAAGTGTTCTGAGACAGGACAGCTCTGAAGAGTCTGTGATCTCCAGCACCACACACCAACTGTTTTGGAAGAATTTCCCAAGAAAAGGACCCTCAGATTCCACCAGCTTCTCAGAGGAGAACACGACTCAGAACAGTTACAGACCCATGATTTGATGGATAAACACAACAGGTGATCCGTGGGCGCAGCACAGACAGAAGTGGTGCTTCTGCTCACAGGTGGAGATGGGGAGGCAAACCACCCCAGAACCCAGTGACAGACAATGCCACCAGCACATGGGCAGAGGGATCCCGGAGAAGTCGATGGTTGGGGAAAGGGCGCTCGAGCCGGAAGCCAGCACCGCACCCGTGATGACCTGGTTACGTGGATGGGAAAGGGGACTACACAAATCTAAAATCCAAGCACAGAGGGTCTGAGCTTCTGCAGAGCCAGCCCCACACCCGAGAGAGTGGCCTGTGAGCATACGAGCTTCAAGGCCCTGACAGCACCTACACTCGGACAGGAGGGCCTGGCTCTGACCCCTGCGCCCACAGCCGACCCTCTTCCCCCTCAGCAGGTACACGGGCTGTGAGCTGAGGACCCAGAACCTGCAGCCACTCGGAGCCATGGAACACACCAACACATAGCAGCAGTGGAGCCACCGGAATTAGGGAGTGGCCTCCAGACAGCTGCAGGCGGCAAACAGTCGCCAGGGGCACCCCCGGGAAGAGAGCCTCGAGGGGCAAGGGAGCCTCGAGGGGCAAGGGAGCCTCGAGGGGCAAGAGAGCCTCGAGGCAAGTAAGCTCCCAGCCATGGAGCCAGACGAGGCTGGGTAGTGAGTCCGCAGGCCTGCCGGAGCCCTGACCAGCACCCCGTCCTCCCCCAGCAGCAGGGCTGCGGTGCACTCACCGTTGTCGAAGTCAATGTACTTGGTGATCTTGTGCCAGGTGCGGTAGTAGAAGTGCCGGACCTGCTCCTTGTTCTTCACCATGCTCGTGGGCTTGCCCTTCTTCCTGTATTTCAGGGCAATGTTGTTCTGGATCGCCTCAAAGTCCTTCCCGTGCTGGAAGACACAGCCCACGTAAAAGGGGTTGACAAACAACAGACCTGAGGGCGACACAGGTGCTTTCTGAGAAAGGAGAAGGGGTGGGGACCAGCTAGGGACAAGCCAACGGCCCTCAGTGCTCTCTGTGCATGGGCCATGAATCCCAGGTTTAACCAGGATAAAGGACGAAGCAGCGGCAGAAACTCAGGGACAGAACCGTGACAATATACAATGCCAAAGAGGCGAGGACGCTGGGCCAGGAGAGACAAAAAGCTGACCGTCTGGACAAACGGGTTCACCTTTAGAGTGATTTACAGATCACAGCGTGAGACACCTCCCTGAAGACGAGACACACGATGCAGGAGTTCAGGGTACTGCGTGTTTGGCGTCTTAGATAAAAGGATGCATCGATGCTCAGAGCCACTCTACTGGCTGTGATAATGCAGAACATGTCCCACACTCTGACAGGGACAGCAAAGCTGAGCGTCCAGCTGCCTCTGTGGGCCGCTCTCCCTTCAAGGCCCTGGGCAAAGGCGGAGTACGTCTTAGACAGCGCGTTCTCCGTCACTGCCGCAGAGAATCAGCTGTGTGGTCATCATACTGAAGCCAAGCCCATCAGCAGTAATGGGACAGGCGAGTGGCAATGGCACCCCAGGAGCAACAAGCACACCAGTGACCACAGCTTGGTCTCTAACACCACTTCCCAACAGGAACCAGAGCTCCTTGGAGAAACAGCTCGTTCCAGGTCTGGAGCGGGGAAAGTACAAGGGGAGTCTGGACTACCTTGGGGTGCCAGAAAGTGAGGATGTGCTTGAAGAATGAGAGAAACCCGTAGAGAGGACATAGGAGCTGACTTGAGGGTAATCTGGGCAACAACATAAACCAGATACAAATGCGTTACGACCCAGAGGATAAAACAGAATAAATAACACCCCTGAGTCTGCACCGACCCAACAGATCACTGAGGAAGTACATAAGTGGGGGAGAGGGAGAGTACACCCACCCTCCTCGGTCACTTTTAGGGCTCGAACCTGCTGATCGAACAACCACGTGGTGAGAAAGACGGCAAAGGTGACGGAGAGGAAAAGACGAAGCGGCCAGCATGGCGAGGAGGCAGCCACCACTCCCCTTCTCCAACATCTCCTCACCTCATACAGCCCCTCGAAGAAGGTGTTCTTGTCCTCCGTGCTCCAGGACTCCCACTGCCGGCGCACCTTCTTGCCTTCCTCCTTCTCGCCTCCTGCAGAGCCTAGGTTCCGGGAAGATGGGCGCGAGCCCCCCGCAGGGGCAGCAGGGGCAGCCCCAGGCCCATTTCCAGATGATGCTCCGCCACTGTCGGCTCCTTGGGAGAGAAAGCAGCATGCAGTGATCTGCTCCAGGGAGCCGGGAGCTGGCCAGACCCACTGCCTGGCAGCCCTCACACGTTCCTCAACCAAGGGGAGCTGGGAGTTGGGCACACCCACTGCCCGGCAGCCCTAACACACTCCTCAACCAAGGGGAGGCAGGAGCTGGGCACACCCACTGCCCGGCAGCCCTCACACGCTCCTCAACCAAGGGGAGGCAGGAGCTGGGCACACTCACTGCCTGGCAGCCGTCACACACTCCTCAACCCAGGGCATTAGCAGGACAGCCCCTGGGACCCCGTGTGCCTGGCAAGGCAGCTCAGCAATGACATGGTCCCAGCCTGACCTGCCGACGCTTGACAATAACGTGCTTACAGTGAGAAAGAGGAGGGTGGTTAAGCGGAACCGTTTAAAATGAGCATTGAGAAGGCAACTCGGTGTCCCGGCCACACTGGAGGCTCCAGGGTCTTTTCCCTCTGAATGGAAACCGCTCTCCAACGGAGTGCGGTTCTACTGTGACACACAACGGGGGCCGTGCATCACAGTCAACACGACAACAACTGGTGGTGGAGGTGGCTCTTCTCCAAATGAGGTTCTGGTTCACAGAACTTCTAGCATCTTTTCAAACAAGCAAATAGAAACTCAAACTCAAGAAAACACTGAAGTGTGCGTGAAGCACCGTCTTCTCTTAGACACGCTGCTGTTAGCTGCTGTCGAGTTGCACGACCGCACGCGTGACAGCGAAGCGTGGCCAGTTGTGCGCCGTCTCCGCGATAGCTCGTATGTTTGAGCTCAGCGTTCCCTCGTTTGCACTGACCCTCTGCTCCCATCAATACTTCAGAATACAAATCACTGAATGCCTAATAACCTTCAAAATCTTAAAACTGCTTATTCTCGACTTATCTCCACCATCAAAGCCTGGTGTTCCGAGAGTGACCTGGTAACCTCGTAACTTCTCTGAAAGCATCAGCTCCTCTCCGCACGTGCAGTCCTTCACGCAATGCTGGGAGGAGGAGCTAATGCAGTAAAACAGGAGGCTGTGGGGACCACGCTGACCCCGGGCTGGGATGGAGACCTCTGGGCTCCTGGAGAACAGAGGCAGCGAGCAGGAGTTAAAGGGCACAGAGAGAGCACTTTTATGACCTGACCCAATGTTCCCACCCCTCCCAGTTCCTCCTCTCCCGGTGGGAACAGGAGGGAGCTCCCAGCGTCTGCCTGTGATAACCAGTATCCGTTTTTCAACTGAGTGCAGGATCATAAAACAGTAAAAAAGCCTCAAACTCTGAGACAATCTTACAACAAGGACAAACACAAGATAACAAAAATAAAAACACTTCAGGAAGCAAAAGCCAAACAAACACAGACTACTGTTAAAATATTTCCTAATGAAATCATCGTGGGCTTTTCCTACGGATTCTACTTCCTGGTGGATCCAGCGAGGGCACTCAAGGGCCCACTTGCAGATGGGGGCACAGGGTCCAGATCCCTCACCTTCTCGGCGTGGGTCTGCCCGGAATAGGGGAAAGGCACACAGGTCCAGAGGAGACGGTGAGAAATAAAACAAATGAAAGGTTGAAGTTTGTTAATCCATACATGCCTGCAAAGACCCGCTGGAAAAACACACGAGAAACTGGCTCCCAGCTGGCAGCCTGGAGACGAATGGGACGGAGACTCGCTCTCCACGGCTGCCCTGTACAGCCTGCAGACTGTGTGCATGAATGGGTACCACTCTCTCAACATAGAGAGTGTTTGGAAACAGTTCCCATCGGTCAGCCATCAGAAAGCGGGATGTGTCTGTCACACACACAGAACACCGGTCAGCTCTAAGGAACACCTTTGGTTCTTGTGTTGGGAAGGCGTATCAGTGCAGCTACGGGCCCAATTCCCGAGACATCGTGACCAGATATGCAGAAATCTCTACTTCATTAGCATGGCATTGTCTGATTGTAAGCACTACCCAAGAGAAGCTATTTAAACGTAAGTATTAGTGGTTTTTGCTGTTGTTAGTTGGTGTCAAGTCGATTCTGACTCATGGTGACCCCACGAGCTACATAGGATTTTCTTGGCTGTAATCTTTATAGAAGCAGATCACCGGGCCTTTTCTTCCGTGGTACTGCTGGGTGGGTTTGAACCGCCAACCTTCAGTTTAGCACTCAAGTGCAAACTGTTTGCCCCACCTAGCGACCTTCTAATATTGGTTAATTAAAACTAAATAAAAGCTTACTTTCTCGATCACACTGGCCATATTTCAAGTACTCAATGGCC
The DNA here is from genome assembly GCF_000243295.1 of Trichechus manatus latirostris. Taxonomy (NCBI): domain Eukaryota; kingdom Metazoa; phylum Chordata; class Mammalia; order Sirenia; family Trichechidae; genus Trichechus; species Trichechus manatus. The sequence continues at coordinate 1,302,514 of NW_004443960.1, read as the reverse complement.
ACACGAGGCACATGGCTCCTATGTTGGAGAACAGAGTACCCCATCCCTGTAGAACGTGCCACAACAGTGCTGTGCACATGAGTGCTTGGCGTTCACGGTCTAAAGGCCCCGTCACAGAATGAAGGACGATTGAGCGCAAAGCCTCTCCGGTCCCAGCCTGTTTTCCACCAGCTCCATTCCCACCCGGCACCTAGAACAGAAATGCCATCCCAGTGTTCTCTGTGCCACCAAGTGGGCTAAGGAAGCACTCGACACATGATCCGCCCAGAGAGGTCCTGGTAGAACGTGACAGTAACCACCCAGGAGTGGCTGACCATTTGCAGTCCCAAAAAACTCAGGTGAAGCCAGAAGGTGACAATTCGGGGCAGAGAGAGCAGCAGGCAAGGAGAAGAGAGGAAGGAGAAAGGCAAGAGATGAGATGAGAAGACATTTTCGGGCAAGACTGGTCAGCGCGGGGTTTCCTCCGGGGCTGGGAGTGGGTGCGAGAAGCCCGACGAAAAGCAGAGGGCCGAAGTCGACACTCCAGCTCTCACTATGCGTCTGAGGCCGCGAAGAGGCTTCACCACAGTCTGCATGATGAGAGGTCAGCACCCAGGAAACCCAGAGGAAGGTGTGTCCCAGCGCAGGACCCCAACAAGGCGCTCTCTGAGAGCACAACCCACGTCTCACATTCTTCCCCAAGCCCAGCACCAGACTTCATGCAGCCGCCGCTCGGGGCCACAGAGCAGACAAGGAGCCTCTCTGCAATGCTGGCCTGGTGCTCGCCTCTGCACCAGTCCTGCCTGCCCTGGAAGCTCATCTAGTCCACAAGGCAGGTGTTCAACAAGCGAACAAACGCCATTCCCAATCACTCATCGTTCCATCGGCCTCTAAAGATCCCATCCCACTGTGCCCACAGGGACCCCTCTCCAGGACCACCAGCCTTGCTGCCGTCCTCTTCCATGATCTGAAGATGACCTGGAACCACATGGTCCCCAGGACACATCCTGGTCATCTCTGTGTGCCGGAAGTCACCCCCACTGTCTCCTCAATGAGGACGGCCTTTCTCTGGCCAGGCTTCAGGTCTGAGGCGCCGTGAGATTCTGCATCCCCCTGCACACTCTGCCTTGGCCCTGAAGGCTTCCCCTCCTTTCAGAAACGTGGAGAAAAACACAACTAAAATCCCACCGTTTCTATCAAAATGCATGCCCTCTTCATTGAGCAACGTGAAGACTTTCTAACGGTTCTGGGAAGGCCGTTCTCCCATCCCGACTGCCCCCCGCACACGCGGGCACAGGTCTGCTTTTCTGGCCTTTCTCACACTGCCCTTCGGCGCTAAGGACACCGGGGTTACCTAACGTGCTAAGATGCTTCCGCACACCAACATCCACGACAGAGCTACCGTTCGCCTGTGTGATTCTGCTATCTGAAATCATTCCTCCTCTACCTTTATATCGTCGTATAATCCAAATTAAGACACAGTGTACTGTGTAAAGTCAAAATCTTAAAGTATACTTCATTGGCAAAAAACAATTCCACAGTCAGGTACCATACAAACTACATTAATTCTGAAAGTAAAATAAATGAGGCAATGAGGAATCTGAAAATTAGCTCAGCTCTGAAACCCATATTCAAGTGTTGTCATGTCAGCATAGGTATGCGTGTATGCACGTGTGAACGTACGTACACGTGTTATGCATACGCATATGTGTACGTGCATGCGTACGTGCAGTGCAATGGATCACTTTTCTACGGCCTTTCTCGCCATAGTCTTGTAATTCCCACCAAATGATTGAGTGGAACTATACAAATAAGGAGGTTGTGGCCCACCAAGGGGATCAGACAGCTTGATAATAATGTAAATAAGGTGTATGGAACTCCTGTGGGGGTGGGACCACACAAATAAGGTGTATGGAACCCTAACGAGGGGATTGGTCAGTTTTGCCATCCTGCTAGGCTTAAAAGAGAGCCAATCCCAGAGTAGAGGGGGACCTCACTACGAGCAGAGCGCGTCCTTTGGACCCAAGGTCCCTGTGCTGAAACTTCCTAGACCCATGAGACAGAAAGCTGTAACATGGGACACGGCACAAGATGGCAAGACACGGCGGCAAGTGCAGCAGAGAACCAGCAGCAGCAGAACCAGGAAACCAGCAGAAGACAGCGCAGTGGGCTTCCCGGCCCATGGAGCAAGGTGGTTGCAGTGGGTGTGCTGACCCATGGAGCAAGAGAGCTGAGCACCTTTGGGCAGGAGGCTTGCTGGCAGAGGAGGCTGCCTCCAGGCACTTGGCAGAGGTAGGCTCACCAACCCACAGAGTGAGAGAGCTGAGCGCCCTTGGACAGGAGGCTTCCTGGTAGAGTGGGGTGCCTCTGGGCACTTGGCAGAGGTAGGCTCACCAACCCACAGAGTGAGAGAGCTGAGCGCCCTTGGACAGGAGGCTTCCTGGTAGAGTGGGGTGCCTCTGGGCACTTGGCAGAGGTAGGCTCACCAACCCACAGAGTGAGAGAGCTGAGCGCCCTTGGACAGGAGGCTTCCTGGTAGAGTGGGGTGCCTCTGGGCACTTGGCAGAGGTAGGCTCACCAACCCACAGAGTGAGAGAGCTGACCCATGGAGCAAGAGAGCTGAGTGCCCTCAGACAGGAGGCTTGCTGGCGGAGTGGGGTGCCTCTGGGCACTTCTCATCAGAGCTAAACAGCTTTGTGACACTTGCCTGAGCAGGGCAGAGGACAGGCCAAGAGGCTGAGGGCCAGAGAAAGGCCTGCCTGTGGGCACAGCTGAGAAGCTGTTCTGACTAAAATTGTTCCTGATGCTGAATTGTAACCTGTTACTTCCCTAATAAACCCCATCATCGTGAGTATAGTCTGTGAGTTCCGTATGGCCATTGCGATGAATTATTGAACCCAGCAGAGAAGGAGAGAGCGCCGTGGGAGGGATGGCTAGTGTCAAAATTGGTAATAAGGGTGGAGAGGAAGCATGTCTGACCTCTGCCTCACAGGAATCAGCCTTGGGCTGATGGTGATTCTCTCCTCCCCCTTGTGAAGTTAGACGAAGTCAGACAACCCCGAGACTGTTTTTACAGTATACACGTGTCATACGTGTGTGTATAAACGTGTATGCACTTGCACACTTCTAGACTGTGTTAGTCGCCAATGAATCTATTCATTTCCAACTCATGGCGACCCGAGGTACGCAGAGTAGAACTTCTCCATAGGGTTTTCAAAGCTGTGAGTTTTTGGAAGCAGATCACCAGGACTGTCTTCCAAGGCACTGCTGGGTGGGCTTGAACCATCAACCTTGCAGCTAGTAGTGGTGCGCTTAACTGTTCACGCCACCCCAGGACTCCTGTGTGTGTATCTACATGTATCTGTATCTTTGACGTTCGACACAGTTTGTCCAGCTCGGTGCCTTTGTTCAGAGGCGCTTTCTTCTCCATCCCACACCATTCCGTCTTGCCTCGTCTGCAGAAGCATGGCCACGTCTCCTGACCGACTGCCCGCATGGTCTCTGCTGCGTGTCAGGAGCACGTGTCTGGGTTGGGGTGTCTTCCGCTGCACGTGGCCTCACCTGGGGTGCACAGCTGTACGCTGGGCAGAGTCAGTGGTAATGTCTCCTTGCTCCTCCTCCTCTTCTACTAGCTGTGCAGGTTTCTGGAACAACTCAACGTCTCAACATGGGCCGCAACGTGCCCAAAGAACTCTTCATTGTGTCTTACTTCCTGCAACACCATTGACTGGATTAGACTGGGCAGGAGGGATCCGAGAGCCTGGCCTCAGTGGTCTCATGCCGGGGCAACACGGCCAGCTGTCGGAGAGTAAGCGAGGGCAACCTCAGAGACAGGCAAGAGGTGGACCGGCAGCAGGGAGACACACAATCGCTGTCTGGACAAGGCACGCGGCCTTCTGTGCTGCCCCCACCCTGGGGCTCTCCGAGAGGAGAAGGCTAAGCAGAGGCCCCCGGACAGAGAAACATCCCAACATCAGGTGCTGTGCCGTCCAGGACATGCTGCTCTCTCCTTCTGACCTGGGATCATCCAGGTGCACTCTGCACAACAGAACCTTCATCCTGAATTCAGGTAAGGGCAGCTCTTAGGGACCATCTCCCCCGGTGGGAACCAAACATCCAGGCCCGTCAGGGGGTGTGTGCGTTGTCACACGACCGAGCCAGCCATGTGGGAGGTGGCAGCTCTGCGGTCCAGTCCGGGTCTCCCGACTCCTGGGCCAACCCTCTTTCCAGCATGGCACCAGTCTCCCAAAGGCCAACTGTGCCAGGGTGAGAGATCTTCTGAGACATCCTTTAAAAACACCGAGTAGCTACAAGCGGCCCAGATTACGCGAGGCATCAACAAGAGTAAAACACGCACCATGGCTTACTGACTCCTAAGCACCGGCACCGCTACACCAGGCTACGTCGCCTATTTTGGTGGACGCCCTTCCTGACGGGCTGCCCTGTCCTCGGGTTCTCGCAGAGGGGTTAAGGCAGCAAAGGAAACAGAGGGTCTGACTCTGCCCCGTCCCCAGATGTCCACCAGACTAATTAGCCCAACAGGGCACCGGTCAGGGGCATTCCTAGGACCTCTGCCCTCCCCCACCATACACAGGTGGGACCCCCACCCCACCCACCTGCCCAGCCTGGGTCTCTAACCTCACGCTATGCATTTCCCACAGTGGAAGTGCTGGGAGCCCGTTACATGTTGTTAGTAGTTGCTGAGTTGATTCCAACTCACGGCGACCCCATGTGTGCAGAGTAGACCCACTCAATAGGATGTTCAAGGCTGTCACCTTTCAGAAGCAGATCGCCAGTCTGTCTTCTGAGGAACCTCTAGGTGGGTTCGAACTGCCACCCACCGGCTGCTTAACTGTTTGCGCCACCCAGGGCCTCCCTAACTAACTTAAAAGGCGTGTCATTCACCACGGTGAGATGGGCACTCGTATTGCCCCATCTACAAAGAAATCACAGCTCCAAGAGGTGGATTCACTTGCCCAGTGTGCCCCAGATCACGAACTGGCCGAACAGGGAAGGGCACGGGGTCTGTGCCTCCTGGTCCTGTGTCTTTCTGGATGCAGTCTCCCTAACTCTGGGTCTCGGTCTCCAGCACGGGCCTGGGCCACTTCAGGCGTGTGGGAGGGCCAGAAGGATGTCTGTTTGGATCGAGCAGCCTCACTGATCTCGAGTGCTTTACTTAAACAAACTCTGGTTTCTGCACCCATTTACAAAACAAGTGACAGCGATATAAGGTGCCTGCTCACAGGAGCTCGGTCTTAGTTACCTCTCTTTTACCAACTCCAAAAGCATGTACTCTCATCATAAGAAACGGTTTTCATTGATGTCAACCAGACTGTATTCTTCTACAGAAAGAAGACAGAGTGACGAGGAGAAAAGCCGACTGAGGGTTCCCTTTTCCCCAGTCTCTTCCTCTAAATCCTCAGCTAGGTTCTCCTCCCAGTAAAACTGAAGCTGGCAATCAACCAGAAGGGAACACCGAGGACTGGGCTTCATTAAGCACAACAGAAATCACATTATTTTTAGGTGAAACTGTTACGATGCAGTGTTACTCGTTTCCTCACTGGCCCACATTCACCAGCCTGGGTGGCGACTTCTCTAAGCAGAAAAGGAGATGGTCCTCTGAGAACCATTTCCAAAAGTTAACCAGAGAACATGGTGGCCTGATGTGGCCTCCCGGCCTCCTCCTCAGCGGTCAACGCCAGCAATGGCTGAGCAGAGGCCGCCCTGAAGCTCAGGAAGGCGAACGTCTCGGGCACAGTGAGGTGCGTGCACAGGACCCAGGAAGCCCGTGAGCGCAAGGTGGCCAAGAGGAGGCCAGGTACTGGTCAAGAAGTTCCGTGAAGCCAAGGGGACTCGCTTCCTACCACTCTCCTAAAAGCCATTAGGTTTCAGCTTCATTATTTACTTTAAAAATGAAAATCCTTGCTTGCTAAAATAGGCAACCCCAAAGTCGCAAGGAACATGCAGTCTAACAAACTTGCATTTCACTAATACTAAAATATAACACAAAGTCAACTGCTGCTCCACCCACACGCTGGGACAAGAAGCAGGAGTGGAAGTGCCATTTGAAAACTCAACGATGAGAGGACAAGGGTAATCCAGGAGACCGGCTCCATCTTCCAGGCCCACGCAGCCATGTGAACAGAACTGCCCCCTTCCCGTTACTGCCAGGGAGCTCACCCAGCTTGAGGTTTTAGCACCACTTCACCTTTCCAGGGCACAGGATGCTATCATGTCGACACCTAAGTTCACTTTAGCACCACATTTCAGTGGAGTGGAGCAGCTGCATTGTCCCATGTCACAGATGAGGACACCCATCTGGTGAAAGAGCAGACTATGGCCAGAGGACCAGGGTGACAGGGCAGAGCAGGGACTGGCTGGACTCCTGGTCAGCCTAGCGCTCTGAAGTCGGAAACCACAAGCTCTCCAAGCCACTGAAGGCCCCGACAAAGGATGACACACACGTCCCTGTGACTATGAAAGAAAAGTTACTTTTTACAGAACAAATAAAGCCAATAAAATAACGTTTTTCTAATCCATCAACAACTTTCACACCCGAATACACTCGCGGGAAGCACATTTTAATTTCTGAAACGTATTCTCTAAGTCACCTTTTACTTATACCTTCCTCATTTCAACACACTTTTGATAAAAATTAGTAACTCCACCATTCCAGAGGCTGAACTGAACGGGGAACATCTGGCCCTGACCTCCAAAACGGCTCCTCTGCCAACTCCTGAAATATTTACTTTTTAAAACCATCAGGGCCAGCCAGCAAATTTAAATTACCATTTTCCGGGGAACTGAGTGAAAGCCTTTTTCTGGTGAAATTTCCTGGAAAGCGACATTATTTTTACTATTCATACCAGCGCCACAAACCCGTTCGGAAACATAGAGGGCAGAAATATGAATCAGTAACAGCAGACAATGAGGCAAGGGCACCTCAGGAGCGACAGGGGCCCTTGGCTTTCATGTGCTTGTGGGAGGGCACCCAGGAAACGCTACTGCTCCCGGTCACCTTGCCAGACCACAGACGCCTTCCCTGCCTCATGCCCCAGGTGAGAGCCTCTCGAGGCACTGAAGTGAACCCCAGCTGAAACTCACAGGCTACATCTGGCTGCCCCTCATGTGCTTGCATGCAGCGCACCTGAGCTGGAGTCGGACCCTGTGATCCTTCACTTCCAGCCTCTTACTGCCCTTCCATCCACCCATCAGCCTGGAAAGCCCACTCCTTTGTTGCACCCCCACCTCGGACATCTGGGAAAGACACAACAGGTATTTCTTCTATTTCCAAACTATCATCCACTGCTTAAAGCAGCCTACCGTACAAAACCATCTATCATTCTTTGCGGGGGGGGATAGAAAAAGCAGCCCATAAGGAATGTATTATGCTTGCCCAAAGAAAGGATCCTTAAAACCAAAAGCCCATCGTCATCAAGTCAGGATACTTACTGCTCCTTAAAATAGTTCAGATACATAAAGTCATAGCCTCTGGCCCCTCCACAGTGGGGGTTTGACAGAGGGCCACCCTTGTGTGGGTACGTGGTATGGAGGATTCCTGGTATGGAGAGGGGCTGGTATTGAGGGGATTAGTATGCAGGGTGCCTGTTATAGGGGGTACCTGGAATGGATGGTGCTTGGTGTGGAGGGGATTAGTTGGGGGGGGGGGTGCCTGGAATGGAGGAGCTTGTATGGAGGGGTCCTGGTATGGAGGTAGCTGTGTGAAGGGGTCCTGGTGTGGAGGGGTGCTGGTATGGAGGGAGCCTTGTGTGGAGGAGGGGTGCTGTGGAGGGGGACGGGTGTGGAAGGGGGCTGATGTGAAGGGAGAGTGGTGTATAGGGGCCTGATTTGGAGATGTGGGTTGGGGTGCTCTCTGGGCCCTGGAAGGAACCAGGTGGGACACCCCGAGAGTGGGCTCGGGGCTCACCGTACCTTTGCCCCGGGCCCCGGAGCTGCCGCTGCCTCCGCTGCCTGCACAGGACGCGTCCTTCCTGGGCCTCTTGCTCTGCGGCCTCACGCTGGACCTGAGGAAGTGGTGCTGGTCCTGGGGGGAGCCCTGAGGGGCGCAGGGCGCCGGGGGCCCAGCGCTACCGCTGCTGAGGGGCTGCTCGGCCTCCTTTGTGCCGCTCGTCTCCTCGGCCGCGTCCCCTCCGCCGGCGCCCTCTCCTTCCAGGGAGTCCTCATCGGCCGCGCGCTTGCCCAGCTTCTTGAGCCCGTCCTCCCCGCCGCCGTCTCCCAACTTCACTGTCATCCTGGGCGGGGGACAGGCCCGCGGGCGGCGGCAGGCCCGGGGCGCGGGGACAACTTTAGCCGCACAAATTCCCTCTCAACATGGCCGCCGTTGTTTGTTCCAATCCCC
>NW_004443960.1:1291874-1293799 GCF_000243295.1 Trichechus manatus latirostris | reverse complement strand
CGGGCGCGGGGCTCCCGGGGCCCGCGCACCTGCCCCGCACGCGGGCTCCCGAAGGTGGCCCCGGAGCAGGGGCAAGGGGCCCGGATGGACCCTAGGGGCGGAGGGGCACAGGCTGGCCGACCCGCAGAGGGGACTCCTTGGTGGCCTGCGGCTGCCTGTCCGCTTTGAGGTTTGAAAACAAACATGCAGAGGGACCATGAGCTTGGGGTTTCTGGGAATCCTGCGTCCCAGGGTGTGGGGCTTTTACAGCTGCTGCTGCGGGTTTACGGATTAAAAAATGCTTTTACAACAAAGGAGCCTGTTGCATCTAACAGGTTGGAGCCACCCGAGAAAGTGATGGCCCCCGGTGATTTCCAGGTCCAGGGGCAGGAATGAGCACAAAAAAATTGTTGTCAAAACTCTTGGTAACAATAAATAAAATTCCTGCATTAGCTATGCTACCCGCACCATATAAAATGTCAACAACTACAATAAAATCCAGCGAGAATAAAAATGTTTGCAGCCCAGACAGCAGATGTGATCAAAATTGAACTATGAGAATTGGACATGTCAACATTTTGAGGCCAGAAATATTCAGTAATGTGTATGAAAGTTACATATCGCATTCCTCAACAGATTTGGATCCTATGCCCAAACTGTTTGATCCTATGCACAACACAACTGTTTGAGGAGGGGGACAATCCATTTAAAGGGAAGAGCTAGGCACTAATGCTAACGATGGAACACAGTAACGTGGGCAACGACCTCCTATAGAAAGGTCTGGAAATGGGTTTAAAAAAATCCTAATAATACCACTAGTCTGGTATATTCTGCCACAAAATGATCGCTAGCAGTTTTTATCTACTTAAACTGACCTTACAAAGCACTTGAATTGCTGAGAGTTAAAAAAAAAAACCTCTGTCAAAGAATAGAGCCACATAAGACAAGTACCAAACTTAAAGCACTTCATTGCGTAGGATTTCTCGTTAGCACTCTCAATTTACCCATTTCTTTCTTAAGAAACCTAAAAATATCCCAAAGGGCCTTTCTTTAGGTTATTAATTGGAGAGCCCTACTTCCCAGGGACCTATGATGCCAGAGCTACCCACAACCAATCTAGAACCCAAGCAAAACATCCGTCAGACTCAACAGAATAACTCGTCCATTTGCCTGATGGAACGTTGGAACACCCTAAAATCCTATCTATTCAGAATTAAAAGGATATTAGCATAGTTCAGCCTTTTCCCCTAAAGGGAGAGTAAAACAAAAGAATGGAATCCTTTTACTGAAAACCTTCCTGACCATTCAGAGGTGAACTCCATCTCCACCCTCATCACAGCTCGACACCATGCGTCACGTTTCGGGATGGGAAAGGCAAAATTTGCTCCCTTTTGGGAAGATTTCTGGCCGATACAAAGAACGGTGCCGACGCAACACTGTGAGAGGAGGGTTGCCCGAACCGCCCAGACAAAGCCCTCTACTGCCCGGGGTTGCACGGCTTCAGGGCTCCTTCGGACCCGGCCAGACGGCTTTGGGAGGTCACCGGCCGCTCTGCCCACAGCACCTCCCGACTGGGACCCGGGCCCGCCATGACAGCCCCTGGGGCGGTCTGCCCTCCCGAGCCCCTGGTCACCTCTTTCATCAACGCCTCGCGGCAGCCTGGCTTCCCGATTCCCCGGGGGCCTCCCGCCCGCGGCCCGGCGGGCGCCCGCAGAACCGGCCGGGCAGCCCGGCCCCTGAGCGCCCGCTGGAGCGAGGCCGCGACGCCGCGCTGGTCCTCCCTCCTCAGACGCGGTGGCCGCGCGACGTTCGTCGGGCTCGTCCCCTCAGCGGACCGGCGTGCGAACAAGGCTGCGGACGCCGGTGCTCCCGCCCCTCAGAGTCCCGGGGGCTCGGCCCGCCGCGCTCACAGCAGTTCCGGCTACGGCGGCCGACGGGGACCTCCG
>NW_004443960.1:1283743-1291774 GCF_000243295.1 Trichechus manatus latirostris | reverse complement strand
GGGGCGGGGCGAAGCTTGCGGGGTCGAGCACACCCTGGCTTTCCGGCGAGCGCGCCCCCCGAACCGCGCTCCCATTGGCCAGAAGCGGACGGGCGCGTTCGCACGCACGGGAATTGGGCGGGGGCGAGGGGCGGGCATGAGACGCGCGTAATGTTGTGCCGACGTCCTCGCGGCGATGCGGAGCTGACGCGTCTCTCCGGATTGGTGGAGCGACAGCCAATAGGGTCAGAGCCCGGGCTATGATTGGTCCGGGCCGTGTTGACGGATGCGTGAGAAGAAAACACCGCCTTAACTCCGAGTCTTGAATCGGGCGCGAAGGAGGTTTTTGACCAAAAAGTGTAAAAATGCGTCTAAGCGAGATAAACACACCCTTTATTGGATGGAGCGAATCTTTTTGAGCTTCTTTAGAATAAGTGGCTGTGCTAGGCGCTTAAGTCATTTTTCTCCGTAATGGCGATAAAGGAGTGTTTTTAAAATGGTAGTGTGTTGTTAGGTGCTTTCAAGAAGGTTCCGACTCATAGCAATCGTATGTACAACAGAGCGAAACACTGCCCGTCCGGTCCTCGGTCCTGAGCCATTCTCATGATCGTTGTTATGCTTGAGCCCATTGTTGCAGCCACTGTGTCAATCTATCTTGTTAAGGATCTTCCTCTTTTTCCGTCACCCTCTACTTTACCAAGCATGATGTCCTTCTCCAGGGACTGGTCCCGCCTGGTAACACGTCCAAAGTATGTGAGACGCAGTCTCACCATCCTTTCTTCTAATGAGTATTCTGGCGGTACTTCTTCCAAGCAAAATGAGGTTTTAAAAAGTAGAATTTCCTTGTGCGTTCGACCCAGCAGTAGCTACATTATCCTCGTATTTTTGCACGTTTCACAGTGTGGATCTTTTTGCAGCTTTTTTGCTGTTGTGACTAGTTTTTCGTTTTCATGATGGTGATCGCTTTCAAAAAAGTATGGGAGGCATTGGTTTGCTCTTCAGAGTTAGCTTAGCCACATCTGACCGCTCAGACCAGGCCAGACGTCGCTAACGTCTGTGGGCATACAGCCCATGGCCATGAATCAAGATGGTTTCTGGTGGGATGAACCCGGATCTTTGGCAACCATTTCTTGACAAATGGGTCCATATGGCCCCAAAGCATTCATAAATGTAATAAATGACTTGAAAACTTCAAGAAACTCTATAGAACCAACTGGCTTTTCTCAGAAATACTCTTGAACCACAGCCTCCGTTTTAAAACAAGACAGAAAGCAGAGCCAAACAAATGGCCTGGGATCAAGAACTACCAGGCATTAAGAAGACCCGGCATTAAGAATAACCAGAGATGAAAATATCTCCAAGAAGAGTAGTGTTCTAGGAAGCACTGATATTCTGTTTATGGTGATGGAAATTTTAGCAACCGATATTGGTGATGGCTGCACAATATGATCCATGTAATTCATGTCACTACATTGTACACATGAAAACTGTCAAATTGGCAAATGTTGTAATATATATACTCGTGTGCTGTTGAGTTGATCCTGACCCGTAGCGACCCTACAGGACAGAGCAGAACTGCCCCATAGGGTTTTCTAGGGTGTAATCTTTACAGGAGCAGGTCACTAGGTCTTTGTCTCTCAGAGCCACTGGGTGGATTCAAACTGCCTACCTTTCGGTTAACAGCTGATCACTTTACCATTGCACCACCAGGGCTCTTTACATATATTTACAACAATTAGAAGAGAAGGAGCACTGGTGGTGCAATGATTAAGCGCTCGGCTGCCAAACGAAACATAGGCCATTTGAATCCACCCAGTGGCTCCTCGGGAGAAAAACCTGTCAATCGGCTCTCATCAAGATTACAGCCTTGGAAACTCTATGGGAGAGTTCTACTTGGTCACATGGGGTCTCCATGAGTCAAAAACCAACTTGACAGCACAAAGCAACAACATCCAAGGTAGAAAGATTAAAATGGAAAAGAAGAATGGCATCCCATTTCTCCCACAGTCTCGTCCTCTACCTCCTAAAAATCCCATTGCTGTCCAATTGATTCCGACTCATAGCGACCCTACAGGACAGAGAAGAACTGCCCCGTAGGGTTTCCAAGGAATGGATGGTGGATTCGAACTGTTGACCTTTTGGTTAGCAGCCAAGCTCTTAACCACTGCACCACCAGGGCTGCTAGGACATTGCAACAGTGTCAGTAGCTACACTCTCTAATACTTATGAAGCCCCGCTGCACCTAGATGTGTTACAGCTTCCCTTTTTCTGCTTAGCACAGCATATCCTGGTGCCTTGGCAGGGGCGGATTATCCAGTAGACATGGTAAACACAGTGCTTACCTTGCTTACCAGATCATCTGTAGTGAACAATTTCTTTGATGTCGTGAAGCCCATGTGAAATTGTTCACTACAGATTAGTAAGTAAACACAAGTAAGCCAGTGCTTACTTGTGTTTACTGGGTTGTCCGTCCCTGTAAGGAACTGTAAACTTGAAAAGAGGCTTTGATTCTGTAGGATGGTGCTGTGGGGTTGGGAGAGAGACAGATGCCGGCCATACCTAGAAGAAGAATGTTTGACGTGGAGAAAAAAATGTGAAATTGTTCACTACAGATGATCTGGTAAGCAGGGTAAGCACCATGCTTACCTTGCCTGTTGGATAATCCGCCCCTGCGCCTTGGCCCGCGTCATTAATCGTTGAGAGGGCTCAGACCCAAAACCCGTTGCTGGCGAGTCGATTCTGATTCATAGCGACCCTATAGGACAGAGTACAACTGTCCCGTAGAAGGAGCAGCTGGTGGATTCGAACTGCAATCTTTTGGTTAGGGGAGAAATTGCACCACAGAACCGCAGATTTGCAGTCCGCGGGCGGTCAGTCCCAACCCTGGAGCCGCACGAACATTCCCGATTGTCTTCGGGTCTTTCCGGCCCCTCGGCTCCTCTCGCTCATCTTCGGCTGTTTCCGAGTTCCGCGCGCAGCCGTTGTCTCGGCAACGCGCGCTGCGGCCCGGACTGAGGTGAGCCGCCTCCCTCGGAGAGGGGGGCCGGGGTTGGGGTCAGGTGCCGGGGCTCCAGGCGCCGGGACGTGGGGGCCGATGTGGGGGTCGGGTTGAAGACTCGGGGGTTGGAGTGGATGTGGGGGTCGGGTTGAGGACTAGAGAGGGCCGGAGTCGGGACTTGGGAGGCTGGGGCGCAGGAAGGCGGGACCGGGGCGGGCCGGCCAGGCCTCCGGGTCCCTGTCGGCGTCACCCCGAGTTATTTCCCTCCCCAAATCCCGCGTCCCCAAGGGTATCCGAGGAGGGAGTTGAGGCGGAGGAGGGGGCCAAGGATGGGCGAGGGGCCGTTAAACGTCGGCCACCTCTCTTTTTCTTTGCATTGCTGTTTCAACGCGCAAAGTGGATTTGATTCACTTTTTGTACTTTTTCTGTCGCGGGACGGGTTAGGAGTGGGTGGCAGCCCAGGGGAGGAACCCTGGTGGCCCAGTGGTTAAGCGCTCGGCTGCTAACCAAAAGGTCGGTGGTTCTTCCAACCTATGGAGCTGCTCTGCTGGAGAAAGATGTGGCAATTGGCTTTTGTAAAGATTACAGCCTTGGAAACCCTATGGGCCAGTTCTACTCTGTGCTTATAGGGTCGCTGTGACTCTAAATCAACTCCATGGCAATGGGTTTGGTTTTATTGTTATAAGGAGCCCCGGTGGTGCAATGGTTAAGCACTCAGCTGCCACCCAAAAAGTCGGCACTTCAACCCAACCACTCTGGGGAGAAAGATGTAGCTTTCTGCTTCCCTAAAGATTTACAGCCGTGGAAACCCTATGGGGCATTTCTGCTGTGTCCTCCAGGTCGCTGTGAGTCTGAATAGACTCGATGGCAACGGGTTTGGTTTTTGTTTTGGCAGCCCAGGTGTCTAGCAGGAGAACCCCGATGTGGGCCGAGGGCTGTCTCCTCACCTCTCTGTGCTAGGGCTACTGCTGTCAAAGGACAGTGTCAGTGACCCCTGTAGGAAGATCGCCAGCATCACAGAGAGTCATGCAGGGCTTGGCACACTGACTGTTGTCACTCCAGGCACAATGCTAGGTCTCCAACTGCTATCGGAGTTGATGGCCACCCTTTTGGGATTCACCGTGGTGGGGTGGTGGGCAGCACCCTCAGATTTCAAACTTAACACAATGCACTGGGAGAGAATAAGAGAAATGAAAGCATTGTGGGCCATTTGTCCAGCGTCCTGTTACTTACAATGACACCTATGACCCTGTGAATCGAGTAGTGTCCCCTAGATGCAGCTAAATGACCCTGCACTGACTGCAGGCCCACAGGCTGTGGCCTCGAGGGTGAGGCTTCACCCCAGTGCCCACCCCATCCCCACACTCAGCTCCCTGTTACCTGAAAGTCCCCCTTTGGGGCTTCATTCCTTTGGGTTCTGTTACAGAATTGCTCCAAGGAGTGTTGTTGTTGTTGGGTGCCATTGAGTCAATTCCGACTCAGCGACCCCATGTGACAGAGGAGAACTGCCCTATAGGATTTCCTAAGCTGTAATCTTTATGAGAGCAGATCGCCAGGTGTCTTATTCCGCAGAGCTGCTGGGTGGGTTCGAACTACCAATCGTTTGGTTAGTTCCTGAGCGCTTAACCACTGCACCACCAGGGCTCCTAGAAGGCCTTATTTGAATGAGCTTAACAGATTCTTTCCCAAAAATTTCTTAATGGGGGCACTTCTAGAGGCTGTGAAGATGCTGGACACATGGAGCTGAGGGAGCAGATCATTTAGAATGAGGGAAAAAAATTTATTCCTTTCCCCAAAGCCCAGACCTTTGCCCAACGTTTTTGTATTTTAGAGACCCAGAGTTTGTCTTAAGGAAAGGACGTGCACTTGTTTCTGAACTGAAACTCCATGGATAGATTATCGTTGAGTATTTTATTAAGGAGCCCTGGTAGTGCAATGGTTAAGTGCTCGGCCACTAACCACAAGATGGATGGTTTGAACCCACACAGCCACTCAGGGAGAAAGCCCTGGCAATCTGCTCCCGTAAAGATTACAGTCTCGGAAACCCCGTGGGGCAGTTCTCTGTGCTGACGAACATCTTCCTGGGGGAGTCACAGCCTGAGGGCCCGTGCTGTGCAAGGCAAGGAAGGTTCTAGGCTGGGGTGCTCCAGCTGGCCCCTGCCCTGTGGAGCAGATCATGGGGTGGGAGGCTGCTTCATCAATCACACATTTGCAGTAAAGTTCAAATGCAGAGATTGGGTGAGTCCAGGTTCATTTAGGGTGTTGGAACAACCTGGAAGTCATGTCAGGGGCGCTTCCAGGAGGGAAGGAGGTGACCTAAATACCCGAAGGAGGGCGGAAAGTCATTATTAGCTTCTAAGGACCCACCTGGTCTGTGGTGGTGCAGACAGTTAACATGCTCAGCTGCTAATGAGAGGTTGAAGGTTCAAGTCCACACAGAGGCATCTTGGAAGAAAGGCCTGGTGATCTACCCCTGAAAAATCAGCCATTGAAAACCCTTTGGAAGAGGCGGGACCAAGATGGCAAAGTAGTCAGACACTTCCGGTGGACCCTCTTACAACAAAGACCTGAAAAAACAAGTGATTCGATTATATATGGCAATCTGGGAGCCTTGAACATCAAAAGCAGAGTTGAGGAACTGGACTGAGTGGCAGGGGGAAGGAGAGATGGTTCGGAAGCAGCAAGGAGTTGTTGGACCTGACCTGGCGAGAGCCTGAGCCCTTCAAGCCTGATCAGCTCAGGGGTGAGCAGTGAGGCAGGCAAGCAGCCATGTTCAGGAGGTGCGTTTTTCGCACAGGGAGAGACCCAGCCACTGAGAGTCTACATGGCCACCCAAAACCAGTGAGAAGCAGCCCTCGATCCGGCAAAAGATAAGTAATTGCATACGGCCTACCGCACGGATCAAAAACACTTCCCTTAGGGAAAAACCTCTCCCATTTACCTCCCTGCTCCCTGCTCTGCACTGGATCCTGGACTGGCTTCAGCAATTGCCAACTCCCCTGGGCCGGAAGTAGGATCTGTCACATGCATGGAGCCATTCTCCCTGCCTTGGAGAATGAACAAGTTAACAAATGGGAAAAAATAAACTGCCGGCTCCCCTTACCCAGGAACCCAGGGTAGGCACAGCTCCTTTGCCTAGGCACAGGCATAAGGGATCGACGGACTTTGAGTGCCTTTCCCCCTGCATAGACTTGTGTGGGCCCATCTCAACAGCGTAGGCCCTCATGACCGCAGTACAACAGGGTGTATACTGGAACCCTAACTTCAACTGTTTCAGCTGTGAAGTGACAGGTTCTTGACAATTGACAATGCTCTGCCCATTAAGCAGGGTCTTTACCTACCCACATCAGGGGCCTGAGGACTGAAGGCTCCACCCACGCCACCTAGCCACCTGCGATAGGGGCCCATGAATAAGAGGTGCCCCCCAGTCCTTACAGCCAACAGCATTAGGTGCTCATGGTCTGGCTGCAAAACCCACCCCCATATGTGCTCTAGGGAACAGGGACACCCTTCCTCCTGGACACTTGGGGGGGTTGTCAGCCCCATGCCTTTCTCAGAGTGTGTCCCCCTGCTGCAGCCAGATGCCTGTGCCTACACCAATCACTCATGCCTGTCTAGGACTGTAAGTGAGAGTCTACACCACACACTTGGTGGCTGTCTACCTGGGCACATGAGCTGAATCCGCAAAGGAGGAGCACGCGGACTCCCAAGCTCACATACCTAGTAATAGATGGAACCACCTGGTGACAGAACATTAGAGCTTCAAAGGTGCCAATAATCAAACTAGCTCATATGAGCAGCCTATTTGGGCATATCAAAACAAAACAAGAAGCTAGGACACGGTAAGCAAACGTAAAATAAATATAATAACTTATTGATGGCTTGGAGATAACAGTCAATATCAAATCATATAAAGAGGCAATCTATGATGGCTTCAGCAAGCTCCCAAAAAAAAGAATCTAGGAATTTTCCAGAGGAGGAAAATTTCTTGGAATACTGGAGGCAGAATACAAATGGCTAATATAAAGAACTCTTCAAGAAATTAGGAAGGAAATTAAGCAAAACACAGAACACACAATAGAGGAAATTAAAAAGATTAGAGAAGAGCATAATGACAAATTGAACAGGCTGCAAGAATCCATAGAGAGACAGCAATCAGAAATCCAAAAGATTAACAATAAAATTTCAGAATTAGACAACTCAATAGAAAGTCATAGGAGCAGAACTGAGGCAATGGAAGTCAGAATTAGTGAGACTGAAGTTAAAGCACTTGGCACCAACTTATTTGAGGAAAAATCAGATAAAAGGATTTAAAAAAATGTAGAAACCCTAAGAATTATGTGGGACTCTATCAAGAGGAATAACCTACGAGTGATTGGAGTACCAGCACAGATGGAGTAACAGAAAATACAGAGAGAATTGTTGAAGATTTGTTGGCAGAAAACTTCCCTGATATCATGAAAGATGACAAGATATCTATCCAAGTTGCTCATCGAACCCCACATAAGGTAGATCCCAAAAGAAAGTCACCAAAACATATTATAATCAAACTTGCCAAAACCAAAGATAAAGAAAGAATTTTAAGAGTGGCTAGGGATAAATGAAAAGTCATGTACAAAGGAGAGTCAATAAGAATAAGCTCGGACTACTCAGCAGAAACCACACAGGCAAGGAGGCAATGGGATGACATATAAAGCCTTGAAGAAAAAAGCCAAGAGTTATATATCTAGCAAAACTGTCTCTCAAATATGATAGCAAAATTAGGGCATTTCCAGATAAACAGAAGTTTAGGGAATTTACAAAAACCTAGCCAAAATTACCAGAAATATTAAAGGGAGTCCTCTGGTTAGAAAATCAGTAACATCAGATAACAACCCAAGACTAGAACACAGGACAGAGCAACCAGATATCAACCCAGATAGGGAAGTCACAAAAGTAAATCACAGCTAAAACACTGAAAATAGGGAAACAGATGCCAATATGTAAAAGTTGAGACTATTAAAACAAAAAAGAGGGACTTAAAAAATGTAGACATAGATTTTTCATATGGAGAG
>NW_004443960.1:1279080-1281160 GCF_000243295.1 Trichechus manatus latirostris | reverse complement strand
AGATTGAAAAGGTAGTTTAAAAACTCCCAACAAAAAAAAGCCCTGGCCCGGATGGCTTCACTGGAGAATTCTACCAAACTTTCAGAGAAGGGTTAACACCGCTACTACTAAAGGTATTTCAGAGCATAGAAAAGGATGGAATACTCCCAAACTCAGTCTATGAAGCCAGCATGACACTGATACCAAAACCAGGTAAAGACACCACAAAAAAAGAAAATCATAGCCCAATATCCCTCATGAACATTGATGCAAAAATCCTCAACAAAATTCTAGCCAACAGAATTCAGCAACATATCAAAAACATAATTCATCATGATCAAGTGGGATTTATACCAGGTATGCAGGAATGGTGCAACATTAGAAAAACAATCAACGTAATCCATCACATAAATAAAAACAAAGGACAAAAACTACATGATTTTATCAACCAATGCAGAAGAGGCATTTGACAAAGTCCAGCACCCATTCATGATGAAAATTCTCAACAAAATAGGAACAGAAGGGAAATTCCTCAGTATAATTAAGAGCATTTATATAAAGCCAACAGCCAGCATCATCCTAAATGGAGACACTTTGAAAGCATTCCCCTGGAGAACAGGAACCAGACACGGATGCCCTTGATCACGACTCTTATTCAACATTGTGCTGGAGGTCCTAGCCAGAACATTCAGGCTAGAAAAAGAAATAAAGTGCATCCAAACTGGTAGGGAAGAAGTCAAAGTATCTCTATTTGCAGATGATATGATCTTATACACAGAAAACCTCAAAGAATCCACAAGAATACTACTGGAACTAATAGAAGATTTCAGCAAAGTTTCAGGATACTAGATAAACATACAAAAATTAGTTGGTTTCCTTTACACCAACAAAGAGATCCTCAAAGAGGTAATCACCAAATCAATACCATTTACAGTAGCCCCCAAGAAGATAAAATACTTAGGAATAAATCTAACCAGAGATGTAAAAGATCTATACAATGAAAACTACAAGACACTACTGCAGGAAACCAAAAGAGACCTGCATAAGTGGAAAAACATACCTTGCTCATGAATAGGTAGACTCAACATTGTAAAAATGTCAGTTTTACCCGAAGCGGTCTACAGATATAATGCAATCTCATTCCAAATTCCAACGGCATTTTGTAATGAGATGGAGAAACAAATCACCAACTTCATATGGAAAAGGAAGAGGCCCCGAATAAGTAAAGCCTTACTCAAGAAGAAGAACAAAGTGGAAGGCCTCACACTACCTTATTTTAGAACCTATTATACTGCCACAGTAGTCAAAACAGCCTAGTACTGGTACAACAACAGATACATAGACCAATGGAACAGAATTGAGAATCCAGCAGAAATTCGTCCACCTATGAGCAGCTGATATTTGACAAAGCCCCAAAGTCTGTAATTGGGGAAAAGACAGTCTCTTTAACAAATGGTGCTGGCATAACTGGATATCCATCTGCACAAAAACTGAAACAAGACCCATACCTCACACCATGCAGAAAAACTAACTCAAAATGGATCAAAGACTTGAAGATAAAATAAAAAATGATAAAGATCATGGAACAAAAAAATAGAGGCAACGCTAGGAGCCCTAATACATGGCATAAACACAATACGAACCATAAGTAATGATGCACAAGCACCAGAAGAGAGACTAGATAAATGGGAGCTCCTAAAAATCAAACACTTATGCTCATCAAAAGACTTCACCAGAAGAGTTAAAAAGACAGCCTACAGACTGGGAAAAAAATTTTGGCTATGACAAATCTGATCAGGGTCTAATTTCTAAAATCTATGAGATACTGCAAAAACTCAACGACAAAAAGACAATGCAATTAAAAAAATGGGCAAAGGATATGAACCGGCACTTCGCCAAAGAAGATATTCAGGCGGCTAACAGACACGTGAAGAAATGCCCACGATCATTAGCCATCAGAGAAATGCAGATCAAAACTACAATGAGATATCATCTCACCCTAACAAGGCTAGCATTAATCCAAAAACACAAAATAATAAATGTTGGAGAGGTTGTGGAGAGACTGGAACACTTACACACTGTTGGTGGGAATGTAAAATGG
>NW_004443960.1:1276846-1278506 GCF_000243295.1 Trichechus manatus latirostris | reverse complement strand
GCAGAACTCAAATTCTGGTAAGAAGACCAGACTTAATGGTCTGACTGAGACTGCAGGAACCCCGGAAAGCATGGCCCCTGGATTCTCAATCAGCCTAGAATTAAAACAATTTATGAGGCCAACTCTTCAGAGAGGGATTGGACTGGACTGTGGGACATAAAGTGATACTCGTGCGAAGTGTGCCTCTTAGCTCAAGTAGATACAAGAGACTTAACAGGCAGCTTCTGTCTGGAGGTGAGATGGGAAGGCAGAGAGGGTCAGGAGCTGGCTGAATGGACATGGGGAATCCGAGGTGGAAAGGAGGACTGTGCTGTCACAGTATGGGGAGAGCAATTAGAGTCACATAACAATGTATATATAAATTTTTGTATGGGAAAAAATAAAAATTAAAAAAAAACCCTTTGGAGCACAGTTCTACTCTGACATGCACGGGGAGTCACCGTAAGTCAGAATCAAACAGTCGACTCAACAGCAACTGGTTATTTTTTAAGGGCAGGGTGTGGGGGGAAGAGCCTTTCTTCTGCAGTAGCACTGTGAGTGTTCACCCTGTCAACCTTTAGGTTAGCAGTCAAGCTCAAATGGTTTGCGCCCCCCAGGGGCCTCTGATGAAAATATACGTGGTCTTTATTATGATTGGGACAAAATTTATGAAGGCTTCCACATGTAGTCGAAACTACAGGCAGTGTCTGGAAGGGCTTTATTCGTTTTTTCTGCACAGTAACTGTCCTTCTTTTCCAGCACAGCCTGGGTCACATGGGCCCCATCCTTTGCCTCTGATTTTATCATTCTCCCTGCTGGAGAGCTTGTCAATGGAAAGTTGCCTGCATCAGTCTGAAGGGGCCTTTTTAAGTTCCCGAATGTCATACGATTATAAGTTTGTGACGCTTCGCTTTCCTAGTTCTGTTATTGTTGGGTGCCATCGAGTCAACTCTGACCCTAGCGACCCCAGGAGACAGAGTAGAGCTGCCTCATGGGGTTTTGTAGGATGTAATGTTTACAGGAGCAACACATCTTTCTCCCGTGGAGCCGCTAGGTGGGTTTGAACAACCAACCTTTTGGTTAGCAGCCGAGAGCTTAACCGTGGCGCCACCGGGCTCCTTTTCGTACTCCCAGCTGCAGCCGTTTTGCTTGTCTTGTTTACAGCCTGCAGGAATTGGTAATTTTTTGTCCCCTGCAGGTCTCACCGTGACTGTATTTCATCATGGCCCTCTACTTTGATCACCGCGTAGAAACCCCCGAATCAGTCGGCTCACCTTCCCACATAAGCTGGCACCCTGTCCATCCCTTCCTGGCAGTTGCCTCTGTCAGCAGCACCTCGGGAGGCAGCGTGGATGTTTACCTGGAACAGGTGAGCCCCGGAGCAACTGCTGTGGCTTCAGTAGCTTCTTGCTCTTGTTTCTTTTTTGTTCACGTGTGTGCGTGTGTGTGCATGTGGGGTGTGTGCAGTGTGTGTGGGGAGAGTGTGCAGTTGAGTGTTCACGTGTGCTTGTGCAGTGTGTGTGTGCGTGGAGGTGTGCAGTGTGTGTGTGCATGTGCGTGTGTGCGTGGGGGGTGTGCAGTGTGTGTGGGTGTATGCGTGTGGGCGTGCGTGTGCACGTGTGGGTACGTGTGGGTGTGCAGTGTGTGTGTGGGTGTGCAGTGTGTGTACATGTGGGTGTGC
>NW_004443960.1:1249331-1276352 GCF_000243295.1 Trichechus manatus latirostris | reverse complement strand
GCGTGTGGGTGTGCAGTGTGTGTGTGTGCACGTGTGGGTGTGCAGTGTGTGCGCACGTGCACATGTGCACATGTGTTCAGATAGCTCTGGTCTGACTTTCTCATGAAGAGAAAACATGGCGGCCATTATCAGTTCCCAGTGAGGCCAAATTCCCGATGTTATATAAGCCTTAATACGAGGACAAAGAGCCCCAGGGGTGCAACGATTAAGCACTTGGCTGCTAACCGAAAGGTCAGTAGTTTGAACCCACCCAGCAGCTCTGCGGGGGAAAGGCCTGGCAATCTGCTCCTGTAAAGATTTCAGCGTAGAGAACCCTGTGGGGCAGTTCTGCTCTGTCCAATGGGGTCGCTGTGAGTTGGAATCGACACAGCAGCACCCAGCAATAGCAGCCCTGTCTTCTAGCTGATGTCTGCTCCTCTGACGAGCCAGAAATGCTTAGAGCAACCACTGCTGCCCTAAGAAGGGATTCCCCTCTCGTCCCACTCAGGGTGAGCACGCGCCCGACACCCACATCGAGCGGTCATTCCGAGTGACCGCCCTGTGCTGGCACCCTATGCGGCTGGTCCTGGCCGTCGGTTGGGAGACGGGGGAGGTGATCATGTTCAACAAGCAGGACAAGGAGCAGCACGCCGTGCCCCCGACGCACACTGCTGAGATCACCGTCCTCACCTGGAGCATCAACGGCAACTGCCTGCTCTCCGGGGACAGGGTGAGCAGACCGCTTGCTGCCGCTGCTGGGGGCGGTGGTGGCCTATGACAGGTTCTGTTTTGTTGTGGTGAAACGTATATATAACCAAAAAATGCCACTTTAACCATTTTGAAGTGTACACTTCAGTGACATTGATTACATTCACTGTATTCTGCAAACACCACCACTGTCTACTTCCAAGGTTTTTCCTCCCCTCGCAGAAACGCAGTACCCCTTCGGCAGGCACTCCCCGCCCCACCCCAGCCCTGGCAACCACCGATGTGCCTTCTGTCTCTCTGCGTTCACCTGTTCTAGATGTTCCATATGAGTGGGATCATGCAATCTTTGTGGGTTTGTGTCTGGATAGTCCATATAAGTGGGGTCATGCAATCTTTGTGGGTTTGGGTGTGGATATTCCACGTAAGTGGGATCATGCAATCTTTGTGGGTTTGTGTCTAGATACTCCATGTAAGTGGGATCATGCAATCTTTGTGGGTTTGTGTCTGGATATTCCACATAAGTGAGATCATACAATCTTTGTGGGTTTGTGTCTAGATACTCCATGTAAGTGGGGTCATGCAATCTTTGTGGGTTTGGGTCTGGATATTCCATATAAGTGAGATCATGCAATCTTTGTGGATTTGTGTCTAGATACTCCACATAAGTGGGATCATGCAATCTTTTTGGGTTTGGGTCTGGATAGTCCACGTAAGTGGGATCATGCAATCTTTGTGGGTTTGGGTCTGGATATTCCACGTAAGTGAAATCATCCAATCTTTGTGGGTTTGGGTCTGGATATTCCATGTAAGTGGGATCATGCAATCTTTGTGGGTTTGGGTCTGGATATTCCACGTAAGTGAGATCATGCAATCTTTGTGGGTTTGTGTCTAGATACTCCACATAAGTGGGATCATGCAGTCTTTGTGGGTTTGGGTCTGGATATTCCAAGTAAGTGGGATCATGCAATCTTTGTGGGTTTGGGTCTGGCTTCTTTCAGTCAGCACCATGTCTCCAGGATTCCCCCATGTCATAATGTGTATGAGAACTTCATTTCTCTTGATGGCTGATTAGTCATTGTCTTAGTTGCCCAGTGCTGCTGTAACAGAACTGCCACAAGTGGGTGGCTTTAACAAGTAGAAATTTATTTTCTCACAGTTTATGAGGCTAGAAATCTGAATTCAGGGCACTGGATCTAGGGGAAGGCTCTCTCTCTCTCTTTCTCCTTTGGCTCTGGGGGAAAATCCTTGTCTCTTCAGCTTCTGTCTCTTGGCTCCTTGGCAGTCTCCCATGGCATCTGTTTTCCCCCATCTGTGCTTGCTTTCTCTGCTCTTTTATGTCTCCAAGAAACTGACTTAAGACGCACACGACACTAATACTGTCTCATTAACATAACAAGGAAAACCCACTCCCAGATGGGATTCTAACCACAGGTATGGGGGGATTTACAACACATATTTTTGGGGGACACAGTTGAATCCATGAGAGTCATAAGCAGACTTGACACTGATTACAAACCTCTGCATTCCCGTGGCTGTGCGCTGATGGACACAAATTGGGAAGCATGTTGAAGACCAAATCACGTGAGCTGTGTATCTGCCAAATTCAATTGATCTTATCAGATATAATTACAGACTTTGTTGTATATTAGAACCAGGGTTTGAAAATTTCATTCTAAAGTGTCACTCTGCGGCAAAGGTATGTCTGTCATTTTTAAATGAGCTTCACTAGGAAACTGCATTCCTCCAGGCGGGGCAAGTGCCTCAGGTACCATCACATGCACGGCACTCCAAGTCGCCAGTGCCCGCGAGCCATCTCCCTCCTTCCCTAGCAGTTCCCTAGCCCTGCTCGTCCAGCTCCGGGGCTCTCACTACTGAGATAAATAAATGATTGAAGAAGTAAATAAACGGGGGAAAGAGACAGATGTCCTTGCAGAAGAATTCCAAATGATCTATGGAGACACCTTGTCCTTTGTCTTTATGTGTGGACTGCATGTGGTGACTCCCTCCAAGGAGCACAGAAAGAAAGAGGGGCAACTTTACTGTGGGGGTCAAGTCAGCGTCAGCAGTGATAGGTCATGCTGAGAACACGCGGCCCTGACATGACAAGCTGAGAAGGGCACTGCAGCCCTGTGGTCCTCCTCGCCAGAAATTCATCGCTCTGGCCTCCTCATGACAGACCCCAACAGGGGGTCATTCCACACAACACCTGACTGGCGCTTCTCACAGCTGTGCCCGTCGCAAAGGACAAGGCAAGGACAAGAAACTGCCAGAGCTGCAGGGAGTCTCAGGAGACACGTCGATCCCAAAACAGAAAGGGGACATTAGGGGAAATAGAAAGTCTGGGTAAAGTATGGCTGCTAGCTGATAAAGACATCCCAATATGGGTTCACTCACATAACAGTTGCATGACGCTCATGTCAGGAGTTAGTAACAGGAGAAACGGGTGCTGCGTGGAGCTCTATTCACAGCTCTTCTGCAAATCAGAACCTATTGGAAAACTGAAATGTTACTTAATACAATGGACATATAGTGCCGGTATCTCTAGGGAGCAAGGATGTGGAGAGGCACGGGGAGGACTTTGCAGTTCTGACTAAACACTTTTGAGTTGCTTAAGTTTTTCACTGAGCAGGTAGTTTTGTAGGTTAAAAAAAGGAATAAGCCCATGATGTCTTGCACAGCGTAATGTGTGGCTTCCACCAAACACTTGCTGTTGGATGTTTCCAGCTTGGTGCTCTGCTGTTGTGGCGGCTGGACCAAAGAGGCCGGGTACAAGGGACGCCCTTGCTGAAACTCGAGTACGGAAAACACCTAACACACTGCATCTTCCGGCTCCCCCCTCCCGGCGAGTAAGTGTTGTTGTTGGGTGCCGTCAAGTCGATTTCCGACTCATGGCACCCCCGTGTGACAGAGTAGAATGGCCCCATAGGATTTCAAGACTGTAATCTTTACAGGAGCAGATTACCAGGTCTTTCTCCCGTGGAATCACTGGGGAGGGTTTGAACTGCCAACTTTCAGTTAGGAGTCGAGCACTTAACTGTTTGCACCACCACGGCTCCTTTTTGAATAGCTCTGTTATTGTTATTGTTGCTGTGTGCCGTCAGGTCAGTTCCAACTCACAGCGATCACATATGACAGTAGAACTGCCCCAGAGGGTTTTCTAGGCTGTAATCTTTACAGATCAGATGGCCAAGTCTTTCTCCTTCGGAGCTGCTGGGTGGGTTCGAACCGCCAACCTTTTGGTTAGCACCCAAGTACTTAACCATTATGCCACCAGGGCTCCTTAAGTAAGTAGGAGGTTCCAGTGGCAACTGTGTGTGTGTTTACATGCTCACTGGGGCCAGGGGTGCTGGAGGCAGAGACGTGGTTTATCGGGACCCAGGGAAAGTCATAGCCCTGGCAGAGGTGATGCAGCCAGTCTGTAGTGACAGCATCTTCCTCCATGGGGGTGGAGGGTCCATCACACCACATGCCATTGTTGCTTTCAGGGACCTCGTGCAGTTGGCAAAGGCCGCTGTGAGTGGTGACGAGAAGGCGCTGGACATGTTCAACTGGAGGAAGAGCGGCTTCGGAAGCTTCCTGAAGATGGGACCTCAGGAGGGGCTGTCGTTCTTTGTCAGCTTGATGGATGGTAAGAAACCTACATCATGGTTACAGGGCATTGTCTTAGTTATCTAGTGCTGTGGTAACAGAAGTACCACGAGTGGGTGGTTTTAACAAACAGAAATTTATTCTCTCACAGTCTACGAGGCTAGAAGTCCCAATTCAGGGTGCTAGCTCTAAGGGAAGGCTTTTTCTCTGTGTCAGCTCTGGGGGAAGGTCCTTGTCATCAATATTCCCTTGGTCTAGGAGCTTCTCAGCTCGGGGACCCCAGGTCCAAAGGACGTGCTCCGCTCCCGTTTCTTCTTTCTTGGTGGTAGGAAGTCCCTCCCTCTCTGCTTGCTTCTCTCTCCTTTTATCTCTTGTAAGATAAAAGGTGATGCAGGCCACACCCCAGGGAAACTCTGCTTACATCATATCAGGGCTGTAACATGAGTAGGGGTGTTGCATCCCACCCTAATTCTCTTTAACATAACCTAGTCTTGCCTCATTAACCACAGGGAGAGATTAAGATTTACAATACATAGGACAATTAGATCACAAAATGGAGGATAATCATACAATACTGGGAATCATGGCCTAGCCAAGTTGACACACATTTTTGGGGGACACAGTTTAATCCATAACATTCTACCCTTTGGCCTCCCAAAATTCATGTCCTTGCCACGTGTAAAATACATTCACCCCATCATATCATCCCAAAAGTCTTAACTCCAAGTCCGCATTCTATCCTGGGGCAAAATTCCTCTTCATCTGTGAACACAAGTTATCTGCTTCTATCACAAATGGGAGAAATTGGAGGGAAAAAAGGAATAACAGGCCCCAAGCAAGTCAGCAGACCACATTACATTAGCTCTCCAGCCTTGAAAATAATCCTCTGTTCTCTGAGACCATTTAGGCAATGGCCCTGCCCCCCAGACTCTGGGTGTTGGCCACACTCTCTGGATTCTGGGTGGAAGTCCCTTGGCCCTGGGCTTTGGCTCTGCTTTCCAGGCCCACTGGGACAGCAGCTCTTCTCCCTCACGTTTGGGCAGCTCCATCCTTCTAGTCCATCTGAGTGGCGGCCCTATCCCCTCAGCCCCCGCAGGCTGAGTTCTTCTGCCCTTTGAGCATGGCAGCCCTGCCCCCTCAGCTTTGGGCAGCGGATCTGGCCACATCCCACTGGCACTCATGAAAGGCAACCCCACACTCCATAACCAAGTTGGTGAAGATCTGGCTCTTTGAAACCTAGGAGGCTGTGGCCCCACCCTTTGAAACCCCAGAGGCCGCAGCTCCACTCTTTGAGATCCCAGAGGCTATGACCCTACCCTTCGAGACCGAGGCAGCTCTGATGCCTGTGTTCCTTGTGTCTTTAGCTTCTGCATCCTGGTTCCTTGGCCTCTCAGCCCCTCGGGACTCTTGGGCCAGCCCAGTGTTTGCCCTGCTGGGGCGAGTGTTAAAGCTCTTTAGCTTTACTGATAAGTGCCTGGAGGCACCCCACTCCCAGTACCAAATTCTGTCTCAGTTGTCTAGTGCTGCTGCAGCAGAAACACCACAAGTGGATGGCTTTAACAAACAGAAATTTATTCTCTCACAGTTTGGGAGGCCAGAAGTCAAAATTCAGGGCACCAGCTCCAGGGGAAGGCTTTTTCTCTCTGTCAGTTCTGGTGGAAGGTCCTTGTCATCAATCTTCTCCTAGTCTAGGAGCTTCTCAGCACAGGGACCCTGGGTCCAAAGGACACTATCTGCTCCTAGCTCTTCTTTCTTGGTGGTATGGGGTCCCTGTCTCTCTGCTTGCTTCTCTCTCCTTTTGTCTCTTATAAGATAAGCAGTGATGCAGTTCATACCCCAGGGAAACTCTCCTTACATCAGGTTCTCCTTAGATCTCCTTAGATCAGGGCTGTGACCTGAGTAAGGATGTTGCATCCCACCCTAATCCTCTTTAACATAACCTAATCTTGCCTCATTAACTACAGGCAGAAATTAGGATTTACAACACATAGGAAAATCACATCAGATTACAAAATGGAGGACAGCCACACAATACTGGGAATCACGGCCTAGCCAAGTTGATACACATTTTTTGGGGACACAATTCAATCCATAACAGACATCAAGCATTTTAGGGATGCCTGGTAATGGGGTTAAACTAACGGATAATGTTTCAGCAAAAAATAGCAACAAGCTGCATGCATGCCGGTGTTAGAGTGATACGTTAGCTGTTGTTGTTGTTGTCGGGTGCCGTAGAGTTGATTTCAACTCATGACAACCCCGTGAACCAGAGTGTAACTGCCCCATAGGGTTTCCTAGACTGTCATCTTTATAGCAACAGATCACCAGGCCTTTCTCCTCTGGAGCAGCTAGCGAATTCACACCCCTGACCTTTCTGTTAGCCGCCGAGTACCCACCCCAGGCCTCCTTGCTAAGTTAGCTAGCTTCCTGCAGCTGTGTGTCCCGTATCCACAGAGCCACTTCACTCTGTTCTGATGGAAACAAATGGAGACTGCCTTGTCTCGGAAGGTCTGACATGGTGACTCGTTCTGTCAGCAATTGCACGTTGACCCCTCACTGTGTGGCCAGCACACAAGGCACCCCCGTTGTTTGTTCTGTAATCACCTGTTACATGCCAGGTGCTCAGCTCAGCTCCAGGAGTGCGAGGTCTTACTTTAAATGTTTTCCCAAGTAAATAAAAGTGGCCGCTCGAAATGTCATTGTTTAACGTAGGAGCCACACCGACAGGACGCCTGCTCTCGCCTGCAGGGACAGTACACTACGTGGATGAGAAGGGCAAGACGGCCCAGGTGGCATCCACGGACAGCCCCGTGCAGATGCTGTTCTACATTGAGAAGCGGGAGGCGCTGGTGGTGGTGACAGAGATGCTGCTCTTGTCTCTGTACACGGTGATGCCCGAGGGCGAGGCCGAGGAGGTCATGAAGGTGCGTGAGGGCGGATGGGCGCGTGTCCCAGGGTTGCTGCCACCAAGGTGACAAACGGGCTAAACACCACACGCGCGTGTTCTCTCGAAGTTCTGGAGGCAGAGTCCGAAATCAGGGTGTCAGCAGAGCCGTGCCTCCTCTGCAGGCTCCGGAGGAGGATCTTTCCTTGTCTCTTCCAGCTTCTGGTGGTTGCTGGCAGTCCTTGGCTTGTAGCCACATCATTCCATCTCCGTCTCCCCAATCATGTCCTGTCCACCCTGTGTGTCTCTGTATCTTGTCTCCTCTTTTATAAGGACCCCACTCAGATGGGATGGGGCCCACCCTGCTCTAGTCGGACCTCAGGTTAACTTAACTGATAACCTCTGCAAAGACCCTCTTTCCAAACAAGGTCATATTCACGGGTTCCAGGGGTTAGGACTTCAACACGGCTTGTTTGGGGACACATTCAGCCCACAGCAGCAGGGTCCAGAGGAAGCAGCATCAAGGAACTGGCTCCCTCTCCCAAAGGTGCTGTGGAGCTCAGAGGCCAGACTCACTGAACTGACTTCCCAGCCACTTCCTTGTTTGTCTCTCAGGACGGGAGACCTGTTGTCTGTTTAAGGGCAGCTAACGTTGCTCGTTGGTGTCGTCATCTGTCACGCAGCACTGGGTTTGTAAGTGAGGGAGGAGAAGAGTGTGAGACTGTCCGTGTCGCTAGACCTGTGTGGGAGTGTTGAGAGAGACTTGGCTGGGATGAGGAGGAGGGGCCGGTCTGTGGCCAGCAAGAAGCCCGACACCGGGTGTGAGACCAAGACCAGCCTCCCCCACCTCGCAGCACCCCACGCGCTGCACAACAGAAGCACGGGTGGTGTGTTACCCCACCTCTGCCCGTGCCGGCGTAGGGCACGAGGAGGCCAGTGCCATGGGAGGCCGGGCCCCAGTGATTGTCACCCAGCGCTTGTTGGTGGGGACTTCATGCGTGCTCTTTGCACGTCTGCCTCTAGCCCACACGCCACTTCAGCGTGCCTGCCGGGCGTGGCTGCAGTTACCCTGTTGGGGAAGGTGTGCTAACGTGGCTGCTGGAAAAGGACCATGACGTGTGTGGTGGTGCCCCAGGGGCCTCGGCTCGGGCAGCGTCTCCACGCGAGCACCTGCGCCCTGTCCTTGGGCGGTAGTGCGCCCTGCAGGAGGGGCTGGCGACTGGGACCTGCTGCCACCAAGGGCCCTGCTGGCCTGACCCACTGCTTCCTTGGTTTATACCTAGGGGCCCCGCTCCTGGGAGAGGCCGGCCCTTTCCCCGAGGGCGTCCTAGCCGATTAGGTCGCAGGTCTGCTTGTTTCCCCAGTGTCAGTCTGGTCACGTCTGCCCTGCAGCACGGCAGTGGAGAGCCTGACCTTGGAGTCCGACTTTGGTTCAAATCCCAGCTCAGCCTCACGGCCGGGGGTGCTGGGCAGCCGCCGTCTATTCCTGTGCGGCAGGGACGGGAGGAGCGGCCAGGGCATGGTCGTGATTCCACTTCGGAGTCGCTCTAGAAACATGCTCGCTGACCGGTGCCTGCCACATACTCTGCTCAAGGTGGCCGCCGTCACCGATGACACCGCGTGCCGTGCGCGAGGTGGCCGCCGTCACCG
Organism: Trichechus manatus latirostris; assembly: GCF_000243295.1. Classification (NCBI taxonomy): domain Eukaryota; kingdom Metazoa; phylum Chordata; class Mammalia; order Sirenia; family Trichechidae; genus Trichechus; species Trichechus manatus. The sequence continues at coordinate 1,267,543 of NW_004443960.1, read as the reverse complement.
ATGACACCGCGTGCCGTGCGCGAGGTGGCCGCCGTCACCGATGACACCGCGTGCCGTGCGCGAGGTGGCCGCCGTCACCGATGACACCGCGTGCCGTGCGCGAGGTGGCCGCCGTCACCGATGACACCGCGTGCCGTGCGCGAGGTGGCCGCCGTCACCGATGACACCGCGTGCCGTGCGCGAGGTGGCCGCCGTCACCGATGACACCGCGTGCCGTGCGCGAGGTGGCCGCCGTCACCGATGACACCGCGTGCCGTGCGCGAGGTGGCCGCCGTCACCGATGACACCGCGTGCCGTGCGCGAGGTGGCCGCCGTCACCGATGACACCGCGTGCCGTGCGCGAGGTGGCCGCTGTCACTGACGACGTTGCGTGTGAGGGCTGCAGTTTGCTCACCTGTGCGTCCTGAAGATGGTGGCGCCCCTCAGAGGTCGTGTCACCTGCACGGTGCTTCCTGCCTCAGCAGGTCCCTGAGGCGACACTCGCTGGGTCTCCCTGAGATGCAGAGACCAGAGCCCAGGCTCCAGGAATCCCAGTCTCGGTGAAAGCGCGGTGCTCCCTCTGGGTCATGTCTCCCTCCCACAGGTGAAGCTGAGTGGGAAGATGGGCCGCCGGGCTGACATCGCTCTGATCGAAGGCAGCCTGCTCGTCACGGCCACTGGGGAGACGGTGCTCAGGTGAGACCCGACTTTGCAGTCGCGCCCCTGATTGAAAGCCCTCCGGGCGTGGTCACTTTGAAGGGGACTTTTCACTCCAGTGTCACACACGTACAGAAAATGCACGTCCAGTGACCAGCTCCCAGACCAGGGGACAAAACGTTGGCGAACCCCCACGTCCCTGCCCCACCCTGCAGTTCCTGCTGGGGGCTCTCCACCCTGCCGGGCCCACCCTGTCCTGACTTCTGCCTGGTTTTCTTGAGCTGTGTGTACGTGGAATCACGTAGCGTGTTCTTCTGTGTCTGGCGGCTTTTGCTCGGTCCAGTACTGGGGGGTCTCCACGTTGCTGCACAAGGCTGGCGCCCCTTGTTGCCGTCGTGCCGTAGAGTTGCACACGAGCCGTCTCACACCAACGCTGCTCTCTCTGATTATAAGCCGGCACAGACGGGCCCCAAGGTCAGGTGGCCCTCCTCTCACTGAGGGCCAAGGGGCCACGTCTTCCCTGATGGTTGAAGTCTCATCCTCAGGGTCAACAGCACCCTCTGAGCGCAGGGACATGCCCTAACACAGCCCCCCTCTGGGCTCTTTCTTCCCTTGTAGGTTTTGGGACTTAGAACGAGGCGAGAATTACATACTGAGCCCAGAGGAGAAGTTTGGTTTTGAAAAAGGAGAGAATATAAACTGTGTCTCCTACTGCAAAGGCAAAGGTGAGCTTTCCTGGCCCGTGTAAGAGAAGTTGACAGCCTCGGACCTCGCAGCGGCTGTGGATCCATCATAGTGATGCCAGCTGTGTGAGTCGTCAGTTACACCGAGCAGGTGGCAGTAAAGCTTTGTTGCCCACATGAGGCCCTCAGATGTGGCCAGAGTGTGGCCGGCCTGAGTGTGCACATGGTCAGCTCTGGTCCCTCCTGAAGCCCCACGGAGATAGTGTGGGAAATATGCACACGCGCGTGTGTGCACATATAGATACGCGTGCACATACACGTGCACACGTGCAGATACACACGTGCACATACAGCCACACATAATGCACACGCACACGTGTACATATACACGTGCACATGCAGGTGCACACGTGTGTGCATACAGATACGTGCGTGCGCACACATACACGTGCACATACAGATGCAATCACGTGCGCACACAGGTGCACACATGTGCACACACAGGTGCACGTGTGTGCATATACACGTGCACATAAAGATGCACACGTGCACACATGCACATACAGGTGCACACATGCACACACAGGCACATACAGATGCACATACTGTGCACATACAGAGGCACGTGCGCGCACATACACAGGCACATACAGATGCACGTGCGCTCACGTGCACATACAGATGTGCACGCGCACACAGGCGCATACAGATGGACACACTGTACACATACAGATGCACACGCGCACATACACAGGCACATACAGATGCACACGCGCACACACGTGCACAAACAGATGCACGTGCTCACACACGTGCACATACAGTTGCGCGTTCGCACACACGTGCACATACAGATGCACCGGCGTGCACACACAGGCACAAAGGACAGAAAGAACAGACAGGAGATGACCCAGAGCCGATGTCCATCCAGCAGACACTTATGTAATCCCCGGGTGGGCAAATGGTTTGTACTTGACTACTAACCTAAAGGTTGGCAGTTCGAACCCACCCAGCAGCGCAACAGAAAAAAGTCCTGGTGATCTGCTTCTGTAAAGATTACAGCCTAGAAAACTAGGGAGTGCAGTTCTGTTCTGTCACATGGGGTCACCATGAGTCAGAACCAACAGCAACAGGTTTGTTTTTATTTTTGGTTGGTATGCTAGGCTGAGCACTGGTCCAGCACTGGGGAGCAGTAGAGAACAAGGCAGACAAACCCCAGCTTTCGTGGAGGACAGAGAAAAGAGCAACCCCCTACACGCGCACACACACGCACACACACACACATGGATGGAAAAAATAACAGCAGACCCCCTAAACACACACCCACACACACACCCACACTATATTGCCAGGTGACACTAAGCACCTGTGAAGAAAGGTACAGCCAGGGAGGTGGCTGGAGGTTACTGAGGGGAGAGGGCTGACATTCAGAGAGGTGGTCAGAGCAGGGAGCTTGCTGCTGTTTCAATCCCATTTTTCTTTTTTTTTTAATTGTATTTATTTTGTTGTTGTTGAGACTACGCATAGCAAAACATACCTAATTCCACAGTTTTCACGTGTAAAATTCAGTGACACTGATTACATTCTTCAAGTTGTGCAACCATTGTCACCCTCCTTTTCTGAGTTGTTCCTCCCTCATTAACATAAAGTCACTGCCCTCTAAGTTTTGTATCTAACCTTTCGAGTTGCTGTTGTCAATTTGATCTCGTATGGGTAGACCTTAAAAGAGCACCGTGCTCAAGTCAGACATTTTTTACTAGTTAAGCTAAACTATTCTTTGCTTTTAACGGGACTATTTTTGGTTTAAGGTTTAAAGATTATCTCAGGGCAATAGTTTGGGGGGCTCATCTAGCCTCCATGGCTCCAGAACATCTGGATTCCATGAGAATTTGAAATTCTCTTCTTCATTTCCCCCTTTTGGTCAGGATTCTTCTATGGTATCTTTTTTGATCCGTTTTTCACTGGGTTGGTGTGAGCTCTGTTCTCACCCATAGGTCTTCTGGCAGCTGGCACCGACAGAGGGCGCGTTGCCATGTGGCAGAAAGCCCCAGGCCCCCAGAGCAGCCGCAGGGCAGAGGGCAAGGACAGGTGGGCCCTGCAGACGCCGACCGAGCTGGAGGGGAACATCACACAGATCAAGGTACAGCCCTGTGGGAGCTTCAGCTGCCCGTTTTGTCAGTTATCCAACCTAAGACTATATAAAAATGACAGCAAGAAAGATTTCCAAAGGCCTTTTGGGTGTCAGGATTATAGAACATGACCAGATCTGTGGAGGAAGTGTAACCTTCTCGGATCTGAAGTTATAAATGCAGAGCAGAGAGTGACAAGTTTGAGTACATAAATATTTATTCAAATTGGGCAGTGAAGAACAACAAAAACTAGAACAAAAAGGGAAGTGATCTGGGTAAATATTCCCTCTGCAGGATGTGTAGGGTTAATCTCTGTAACACCACACCTTCTGGAGCCTTAGTGCACATTGTTTTCTTCATGTGAGTGCCAATGCTGGCATGCAACTTGTAGTTGATAGATACTTAATGTGCTGGCTGTGCTTTTTGGGGGGTGTTGCTTTCCCAGAAAAGCTGTTATTCTAAGCTGATGGGGTATCTTTCCCTCAGTGTTGGCTTAGAATGAAGGCCATGTGGAAAACAACTCAAATTTATAAAAAAATGTAAGAAGTGCAGTGGATAAATTGATGAAGGAGAGCACGGATAATTTACCTAAGAGTAGTTAGAATACAGGAGAAACGTGTGAAACCTCGCGCTGGAGAGAGAAATGCCCGAGAGCGGGGACGTTCTCTGTTTTCCGGTTCTATCCAGTTTACTTGTTTATGACCTTGACATTTTGGAGGGTCACAGCCATATGTTTTGTAGACTGCCTTAATCTGGGCTTGTCTGAGTTTTCCTCGTGGTCAGATCCACATGGTGCTTTTTCAGCAGGAAGACCCCAGACTGAGGCTGTGTCTTTCCCACTGGGAGGCACAAGCTGTCTGTATGTCCCGTTTCTGAGGGTGCTGGTTTAGCTGTATGGTTAAGGGGTGTCTGCCCGGCTCAGGTTCAGGGTATTCCTGCTTCCTGAGTAGTGAATTGTCTGGTGGGAAGACACTCCGAGATCATAGGCGTGTCCTGCCCTTCATCACCCTGTCCCCTCTGGTTTTAGCAAACACGGATGCTTCTTCTTTGGAACAGTCATTCTGTGGTGGCCACTGGAAGGACAGCAAGGCTTTTCAGCAGACCTGAGTCGGACTTCCCACCAGGTCGCCGCTGTCTGCCAAAGGGCAGGACTCAATCCTTTTAGGGCTGAGTTTCCCCATCTGTGAAATGGGCCAACAAGAATGTAAATGCTCGATTACTAACCTAAAGGTTGGGGATTCACACACACCCAGAGTTGCCTCAGAAGAAAGGCCTGGCAGTCTGCTTCCAAAAGGTCACAGCCTTGAACACCCTGTGGAACACAGTTCTGCTCTGCGCGCATAGCGTCACCACAGGTCGGAATGGATCTGGTGGCAACTGGTTTTTATGTCTCGCTTTCCTCACCTGTGAAATGGGCCAGCAGGAACGTCTCCCACGTAGGCTGTTGTGAGGGTCCAGGGAGAACATAGGTGTTGATCATTAACCCCCTTCCTGACCTTTGCTGGGGCTCACTGGGTGTTGGTGGTTGTGACTGCACAGTGTGATCATCCGAGGCCCCGGACACGGGTTCAGTGACGAGGAAAGAGACCAGACAGATGTTGTTGTCGGTGCCGTCAGGTTGATTCCGACTCCTGGCGACCCCGTGCGTCACAGAGTCGAGCTGACCCACAGGGCTTTCTGGCCTGTAATCTTTAGAAGCAGATTGCCAGTTCTTTCTCCCACGGAGTTGCTGGGGGGTTTGAACTGCTGACCTTTCGGTTAGCAGCCGAGCACTTAACCGTTGAGCCACCAGGAATCCTTCTGTAAGTTTTCCTAGAGGAAACAGTGGTATCTGCATGGCAGCACTTTGTGACTGGGGTGATGGTCCTGATGTCTGATACCTGGTACAGAACGGGCACTGGGCGTCAGCTCAGACCCGGCCAGTCAGAACAGACCTCACCTGGAGGAGCGCCTAGGGTTCTGCCCGCTGATCACAGTGCTGAGGATCAGTGTGTTTTTTTATTGTGCTCTAGATGAAGGTTTACAGAGCAAACTAGTTTCTCATTGAACACTTAATACACATATTGTTTTGTGACATTGGTTGTCAACTGCACGATGTGTCAACACTCTCCCTTCTCAACCTAGGGTTCCCCATTTACCAGCTTTCCTGTCCCCTCCTGCCTTTTCATCCTCGCCCCTGGGCTGGGGTGCCTCTTTAGTCTTGTTTTGTTTTATGGGCCTGTCTAGTCTTTGGCTGCAGGGTGAACCTCAGGAGTGACTTCAGTACTGAGCTATAGGGGTGTCCAGGGGCCATACTCTTGGGGTTTCTTCAGTCTCTGTCAGAACAGTAAGTCTAGTCTTTTTGTGGGTTAGAATTTTGTTCTGCAGTTTTCTCCTGCTCTGTCTGGGACCCTCTGTTGTGATCCCTGTCAGAGCAGTCGGTGGTGGTAGCCGGGCACCACCTAGCTGTGCTGGACTCAGTCTGGTGGAGGCCGTGGTAGTTGTGGTCCATTAGTCCTTTGAAATGATCTTTCCCTTGTGTCTTTGGTTTTGTTTTTTCTCCTTTGCTCCAGGTGGTTGGGACCAATTGATGCACCTTAGATAGCCACTTGCTAGCTTTTAAGAGGGTCTGGTCTTTTTTGTGAGTTAGAATTTTCTTCTACATTTTTCTCCTGCTCTGTCTGGGACCCTCTGTTGTGATCCCTGTCAGAGCAGTTGATGGTGGTAGCCGGGCACCACCTAGCTGTGCTGGACTCAGTCTGGTGGAGGCTGTGGTAGTTGTGGTCTGTTAGTCCTTTGGGCTAATGTTTCCCTTGTGTCTTTGGTCTTTTTCATTCTCCCTTGCTCCAGACGGGGTGGGACCAGTGGAGTACCTTAGATGGCTGCTCACAGGCTTTTAGGACCCCAGAGTCTTTTCTGTTTATTGTGGTGAATTAGGTACAAATTTTGCCATTTTAATCATTTTTAAGTATATAATTTAGTGCATTATTTACGCTCACAATGTTGCGTAACTGCCACCACTATCTAGTTCCAGAACGCTTTCGTCCCCCAAACAGAACTCCTCTTCCCACCAATAACGCCCTGCTCCCCTCGCCCCCCACCGCCCCGGTGACCTCTGTCTGCTGTCTGTCTCGACGCGTTTGCCTGTTCTGGATAGTTCACGTGAGTGGGATCACACAACGCCCGTCCCTTTGTGTCTTATTCCGCTAGCATCACCTCGTCAGGGTTCGCCCACACTGTAGCGTGTAGCAGAACTTCTTCTCCCGATGGCTGAGTAAGACTGCCCTGTGTGGACGGACCACATCGCGTTGGTCCTCACCTGTGCTGGACGCTTGGGTGGTGTTCCCTTCTGGCTGTCACGGACAGTGCTGCAGGGAGTGTTTGTGGACACGTGTCTGTTTGAGTCCCTGCTGTCCAGTCTCCCGGGCGTATGCCCAGGAGTGGAATTGCTGGGGCAGATGGTAGTTCTCTGTTGAACGTGCTCAGGAACCTGAGTAGCAGTATTGTTTAAATTTTGTACCGTGTGCATGTTTCATCTTTCTAAAAAAAATTTAAAAACCATTCTTTAAACAAGAAGGCAGCGCTGCGTGCCCTCGTGTTTGTGGACGTGGCTTTGACCTCCCCTGTGTGCCCCCCGCCCCCGCAGTGGGGCTCCAGGAAGGGGCTGCTGGCGGCGAGCAGCGGGAGCGCTGTGGTGATCCTCAGGGAGCAGGCCATGGCCGCCCACTTCCACCAGCAGGTGGCAGCAGCGCAGCTGTCGTCCAACCTGCTGCACGTGGCCTTCCTGGCGGCCGGCACGACCTACAGCCTGCGCACGGACATGCACGTCAGTGGCGTGTTCGCCACCAAGGTGACTCGGGGCTGAGGGGCGGGGGTGGGGGGGCCTCCACGTGCATGATGTCACTGGGGGCTGGTGGCTGGGGTGACTGGGGACAACCCATAGCTTGGATGCAGGCTGGTCCACATGTGACTTCATCCTCACGGCTTTCCTTGCCGACTCGCCTGTGAGCCAGAGCCATAAAGAAAGCAATAATGAAGCTCAGGGCGTTCACACACGTGAAAATCAGGCTCAGTCGTCCCTCCGAGGTTGGCGAGCTGAGGTTGGGGGACCGAGGGCGAGTTCCGGGATGTTTAAGGAGGAGAGCAGGGGACGCAGGAATGTGGAGTGGACCTGCGTCCGTGCCCCACATTCCCCTGATGTCGCTTTTTGACCTCTGTCTTCCCTTCAGGACGCCGTCGCCGTCTGGAACGGGAAGCAGGTGGTGATCTTCGAGCCTTCGGGAGCCACGTTGCGAAACGCGGGTAAGAGTCTGTCTACTCCAGCAGAGGGGACGCGGGCTCCCTGCAGGGCTTGCCTGTCCCTCGAGTCCTTCCCTCACTTTATGCCTGGAGTTCTCACGTCCCTCATGTTCTGCCACGTGTCCTCCTAATAATTCACACGTCCCTCCCTCCTGCTAGCGCAGACGCATGCCCTCAGGGCTGGGGTGTTCCCTCACTTTGTGGCATTGAATAAAGAGGAGACCCCACGAATGGGGGGCAGGCAGGGATCCCAGGGCCTGCGTGAGTGCCCACTGCTGGTTGTGGCCTTGGGGAGTCCCCGCGTCTCGGGTCACACTTCCCCACCTGCGCGATGCCGCTGATGTCACCTTCGTGGAGCTGTAGGGGCTAGGCCCGTCAGGAGGGAGAACACTGGCCGGGCTGGGAGCCAGGTGAGCAGCCGCTGCCACCGTCACAACGTCCACCTTCCATTCCAGGGACCTTCCCGTGTGAGTCCCCGGTGCTGGCGATGCACGAGGAGAGCGTCTACACCGTGGAGCCACACCGGGTCCAAGTGCGAACCTGGCAGGTAAGGCACAGGCCGAGGGCGTGTGGCTGTGGTGGCTGAGCTGAGCTTAAAATGCCACCTCCAAATGTAGCCACAACCTGTCTGTGGACCCCACGGGCTAGACCCGACCTACCGCTGGGGTCACTGTAAAAACGGGTCCAGAGGCAGCCAGGGCGGCGCTCTGTCTCTGTGACAGTGTCTCCCAGAATCCCACTCGAGTGTCCATTACCTTAGAGCCAGCTGTGTGGCGCCTCTCTGCTTGGCCTCAGAGGTATGGCTGCTTTCACCTGTCAGACATCCTGCTCCCTCAAAACCCTGCTTCTCAAACGTGTGTGGTCAGCAGGCGTTCACAGGGCAGCCGCTCCTGGGACTCTGCCCCACCTGGGGCCGGTGGGGCCTCAGCTGCAGCCGAGGGCTCAGTGGCTGGAGAGAGGCGAGGCTTGGGCAGCGACGAGGCGCCGTTGCCAGCCTTGCTCACACAGGGGAGGTGGGAGGAGATGATCGCCAGGTCCAACATGCATCCTGGGGCCAAGCAGCGAGTGGGGGCTGCCAGAGAAGGAAGCCTGTGTTTGGACTGGCCACGCCCCGCGTGCGCAGGAGAGCAAGGCCAGGATGGAGGCGTCCCCCCACATAGTACAGATGGCAGGTAGGAAAGGGTGTAAGAGACTATCTGAACAGCGTTTACTGTTGTTGTTGGGTGCGGTGGAGTCGATGCTGACTCATAGCGACCCCGTGTGACCGAGCAGAACTGCCCCGTAGGGTTTCCGAGGCTGTAATCTTTACGAGAGCAGATGGCCAGGTCTTTGTCAGAGCCACTGGGCAGGTTCAAACCACCACCTTTTCAGTTAGCAGCCAGGTGTTTAACCGTGGTGCCACTAGGGCTCCTGCACAGTGAAGTGCCACAGAAGCAGCGTTCCTGAGTGCCCTGTCCTTCTCCCCAGGGGACTGTCAAGCAGCTGCTGCCCTTCTCCGAGACTGAGGGCAGCCCCTGCCTCCTGGACACCTGTGGGAGCTTCCTGGTGGTCGGCACAGACCTGGCGCACTTCAAAAGCTTCGAGCTTTCTCGAAGGTACAACTCCTGTCTGAGTAAAGGTAGTGAGTTTTGGAAATTGACAGGAGATAGTGTGGTGGGTGGGGAGAAGCCAGGGGTCTCCACTTAACGTCCCACCTTGATCTGAGAAAGGCTCCAGAGCCACCCAGTGCAGGGGACGGTCTTTCTAGGACATTAGGTGAGATCTGCGGAGTCTGAATGAAGCATTTTAAGCAATCCCAGTGGGCCACCTCTGATTGTTAGCTGCCGTTGAGTCGGCCCTGACACCTGGCGGCCCCACCTGTGCAGAGTGCAGCTGCTCTACAGGGTTTTCAAGGCTGTGACCTTTTGGAAGCAGGTCACCAGGCCTGTCTTCCGAGGCGGCTCTGGGTGGGTTTGAACCACCAGCCCTTAAGGCTGGTAGTCAGGCGCTGAACTGTTTGCACCACCCGGGGACTCCTTGAGCTGCCACTAAACACCCAGCATTTCTGTGTCAGCAACAAGCTGGAAACAGCTGGACAGCGAGCTGCCACTAAACACCCAGCATTTCTATGTCAGCAACAAGCTGGAAGCAGCTAGACAGCACTGGCAGGGGACTGGTTAATAAAGTACAGCTTCTCCGCCCAGCGGAAAGCCGCGCACGGCCCAGCGCAGGGATCCCCGTCCTGGTGTGGAAGATCCCAGCTCGTACTGCGCAGTGTGTGTGACATGTACTTTTCATGTAAAAAGATGAAGGGGGATAAGAACACATTCATATTTGCTCACAAACATATTTGAGTTTTAATATCTCCCCCGTGTTCTGAGTTTGGCCTGCGCCGTGGTCCACACGTAACACGCGGCGTCAAAAGCCCCCGACGTGTCGGTGGAACGTGTCTGTGCAGGGAGGCTTAGGGTTTTTAGGGCACGGGTCCTCGCCCGTGACCTGTCTGCAGGCAGTGAGCGGCCAGCACCCAGGGGACACGGCACCCTGCCTCACTGACCTCCTTTCTCCTCCACAGAGAGGCCAAAGTGCACTGTAACTGCAAGAACCTGGCCGAGCTGGTCCCCGGCGTCGGGGGCATCGCCTCGCTGCGCTGTAATGCCAGCGGGAACAGAATCAGCCTCCTCCTCACTAAGGTGAGTGCCAGGCAGATGCACCCTGCGAGGGGGAGACCCAGCCGGCCGCGGAAGGGCAGGCGTGCACACGCAGGAGGGCCGGCCATCCCCTCCTTGCCCTGGCTGCTCATGCATCACCCTGGCTTCCGACCTGCTGTCGTGGCTGCTAACCGAAAGGTTGGCGGTTTGAGTCCACCCAGAGGCGCCTTGGAAGAAAGGCCTGGCAATCGATGTCAGAAACATCAGCCACTGAAACGCTGTGGAGCACACGGTTCTACTCCGACACACGGGGGGGCGCCACTGGAGTCAGCGCAGTGGCAGCTGGTTTGGGTTTTTAAAGAAACAAGCTTAACAGCACTTTTGAGGTCACCCCCATTTCCCCTCCCAGCCCTGCTGACCGCCGAGCTGCTTCCTGTGCCTTCTGGGGATTTCCCGTCACCTGGACCACACACTACACGTCCCTTTGTGTCTGACTTCTTTCACTCAGCATCCCACTTTTTAGAATCTTTTAATTTTCTGAAATTATAAACTAGTGGTTCAACAGCTGTTTTTGTGGGATGAAGGGCAGCTGACACTCACATTTGCCTTCCAAGAGAAGGTAAACCCTGAGAGCCGAGCGGCCCGTGTGCATCCGTGACACCAGGGCGTGGGTCTCTGGACTGTGGCGGGCAGTGGCCCTGAGTCCAGCCCTGGGACTAGAGTCTGGGCGGCCGGTAAGCTCCCCCTGTCTCTCCCCCAGGCCGACAGCAGCCCCGACTCCAGGATCTGCTTCTACGACGTGGAGTTGGACATGGTGACCATCTTCGACTTTAGGACCGGGCAGATTGACTGGAGAGAGACATTCTCCTTTAATGGGCAAGAGACCAGGAAGTGAGACTGGGCTGTGGGCTTTGTTGTTGGGGATAAAAGGCTAGAAATGGTAGACAGTTATTTCTCAACTTCCGGGCAGGTTGTTGCCAAACCACGCGCCTAACGTCAGACCTCCTCTGCAGCTTAGCTGTTGTTGTCAGGTGCTGTCGAGCCGGCTCCAACCCGTAGCGACCCCGTGTACAGCAGGACCAAACACTGCCCTTCCCGCGCCGTCCTCACAGTTGTCGCTATGCTTGAGCCCCTTGTTGCAGCCACCGTCGGTAGTAAAAACAAAAACAGAAAACAGAAACACACTTGGGCAGTTGGGAGAGATGTGAGTCTTTAATCTCCGCTTTCCAGATTTTCAATAAGGTTTGGAATTAACTTAGCGGACACTTGAGCTTCTGAAGGGAGGACTGTGTTAACGTGTATGCAGACATGGCCCTCGAGCCCCCAGAGGAAAGTAACAGGCGGCTCAGATCCATCCGCGCGTCCAGGTCAGGAGCGCCCTTGTCTTCTTAGATGATGTATTCCCAGAAAAAAGTATTCTTTCTTCAGCGGGTTGATGTAACATATGTTTAAAGCTCATCCTGCTGCTAAGAAAATATTCATAGGAATTTAAGTGCTTGTAACGTTGATTTATGGTTTGCATTTGATTTCGCATGAAATAATGCACAACAGCAAAGCAGGCCGTGGTCAGAAGGACACGGGTTGGGTCTGTCCCCGGTCATTGAAGAAAGGGTGTCAGTGGTGTTCAGAGGGGGCCTACACACAGCAAAGCAGGCTCAAAGGAGAAGCGCAGGAAAGGGGGCTGCTGGGCTAGCAGCAGCCATTCACGGGAAAGCGGTGGTTTTTAAAATGTTGGGTCCAGCAGCTGTTTTTCTGTCTGTTTTTCTCACTCCGTCACTGTCACCACTGTTGGCAGCTCCTCCTTCCCAACAGGCTTCCCGCTGGCCGTGCCTTACAGCACCCCCCAGCCCCCTTCCTCCTCAGAGCCCCGTCCAGGCCCCCCTTCCACGGGGACGGGGCTGTCCCTCGTCTCTCCCATGACTCCCAGCTGTATGCTTTAGTCTCCACTTCCCACCCAACTTGGCCCCAGTTCTCTCTCCTCAAAATGCAGCCCCTTGCATCCCTCGCCATCACCTCAGAAACCCACCCTCACCAGCCTCACCCCCGAGCTCCCTTGGCAGCTGGGTCCAGAGCCCCGGAACTGACTTTCCCCGTGATCCCACCTCTGTGGCCCCAGCCCCTACCCCTGCTCTTGTCCTGAGATGTCTGTGGATCTGTGCAGGGCCCCCGTTCACGGGCCGCCATGGCCTCCGCGGCTCTCACGCCCCTCCTCACCCTGTTCCCCTTCCTGCGCGTCTGGCAGCAGAAGCCCCTGCCCGTGGTCCAGGCACCCAGAGGTGCACCACATGCCCCTTTTCATCTAAAATTCTGCGCCGGTTGTATCTGGGCAGGGCACGGCCACGCGGGCACTTGCTGTGTCAATGAAGGAACATCTGTGAGGATCTCCCTTCCTGGGGGCGGGTCCTCATCCTCCACTGCCATTGAGAGCCCATGTGGCCACAGCGGCACCCCTGTCCCATGCCAGCCGTGCCCGTCTCTGAGTGCTGACCCGCCTTGACCCCAGACTCGCTGTCTCCTGACAGCACCTCACAGGGCTCTGAGTTCTAGGCCACAGACACAAAGCTTTAGAGACAGATGTGCAGTGCCACACGGGGACGCTGCTGGGACCGGAGCTGTGTCCCCAGACGGCTGGGGGTAGGGCTGCTGGTCCAGGGCTCAGGGCGGCTTTGAGCTTCAGGGACTGCCCGCTGGTCCCAGTTGCTGAAAGCATCGCACACCGACCTCTGGCTGACCAGGCCGTGCCGGAACGCTTCCTGCCAGCTTCCAAGACCCGAGGGCAGGGCATGTTCAGACGGCCACTGCCTGTGTGTGCTTGGAGCAGACCTAGACATCACTTCCCCACTGAGAGTGTCCCAGGGCCTGTAACACCCTCAGGAAGTATGTCTTTGTCTTTCAGGAGCAGCGTCTTTGCCGATGAGAGCCTGACGTTCCATGTCCCCGTGAGCCACTTCTGGGACCAGACTGAGCCACGGCTGTTTGTGTGTGAGGCCGTCCCTGAGGCACCTGGGGCCCAGCCGCTGGCCACGGAGAGACAGCCCCCTACTGCTGACGACACCGGCCCCACGGTACACCTGGCCGCGCATGTGTGCGTGTGTGTGTGAGTGCACGTGTGCATGCGTGTGGGTGCAGACCTGTGTGCAAGCTGGGTGCCAGGCTCAGACCTTTGTGACGCAGTTCGCCGGAGGGTTACCCGGAAAGCGGATTCTGAAACGTTCCCATAAACTCACAGTGGGAGCTGCGAGCGTGTCTGTCCTCTCAGGCTCACTTCAGAGGTGGCCCCCCTTCCTCTGGTCTGTGCGGAAGGCTGTTGTCTGGGTTCTTCTGTTACCTCAGCTGCTACGTGTTCCTTCTCTCAGGGCTCGAACAGAGCTCGTTGTTGAGACAGTTTATGTGAACGGACCCGTTAATGTCAGCACCCCCTATGATTTCATCTCTGGGGCAGCCTGCTGTACCGGCGTTTGGTCCATGACCTTCCGTGACCTTCCGTGACCTTTTATAACCCTCATACAAGGGAGCTCCCTATTGACTCGGGAGGCAGGCACCGCCCACTCCCTGCTGCCTCGCCCGACCGCCGCCCTCACCCTGACCACCATGCTGCCCAGCTCCTGCAGGGCCTTCCAGACCGCCATGCCGACAAGCTGTCAGCCCCCAGGATCAAGCCCGGGCCCCACACCCCCTAGGAGGGTGCTCGCTGACATGCTGGGTCCTGTGTCTCGTGGGCGTCAGACGCCTGCGCCTGCATCTTGATGGCCCACCTCATTCGAAAAGGACTTTGTTACGTCAGGTCCTCAAATAAGTCGGTTGAGGACCCCCTGGAACCTCAGAGGACCTGTGTCTGCCCAAAGCGCTCTTTCCCAGGGCTGGACATGGCGGAGCCTCCTGCGGATTCGCTGGGGGCAGCGTCGACACTTGAGATTTTCAGAAGCAGATCCATCCAGCCCTTGGTTCTGAGCCTTTATGTGGTAACACGTGACGGGGTGCAGCTCTGTCATTGCCAGAGGCGCCTCCATCAGGCGGTGGATGGCACAGTGACCAACTCAATCACAAGGAGTGGAAGGAGGAGAAACACAGGTGCTGAGCGTCCTAATGTGTGGTCAGCTGCCCGCTTGTCTTTGTGAAGATGAGGGGGTGTTGTGGCCCGGCCCGTGGCGTCTGTTTCCTGTGGAGAAGGGGCTGTGCGAGTGTGCGTGGTGCGGGAGAGAACCCCCAGAAGGCTGGGTTCTCTGCTGTGCGCTCCCTGCTCCGTGAAAGCAGAGAGGAGTCGGCTGCTGTCACTGATTTAGAATCCGAGGGGAGAATCCGAGGGGACAGCTCTTCAAAGGCAAGAGCGAGCTCTGTAGAGCTTGATTCCATAGCTTGGGGCGGGGGTCAGCCTTTGCTTCAAGAAAACCAGCCTGTCAGAGGGCCCGGCAGCTCTCTGGCCCGGTGAGGGCATCCTTCCAGAAGGCTCGGCAGTCAGAAAAGACGGTTATGCCACGTGCCCTGAGGGGAGAGTGGGTCATCTGTGCCCACGTCCGTCTCTCCCTCCATCCTCTGTGTGTTGTCCGATGTCCCAGCAGGGAGATGGAAATTAGAAGCACGGTTGCAGTCACTTTGCCCCGTGGAAGCCAGCGCCCCCGTCCTTGTCTCCACAGGCGGATGGCATGGTGTTGTCCTTCTTTGTCTCCGAGGAGCACGGCCTTCTGCTGCAGGACAGCTTCTCCCGGCCAGCCGCCTTCCAGGCGCTCCTGGGCGTCGAGGTGCCCTATTTCTACTTCACGAGAAAGGTGCGATGGGGCGCTGGTGGGCTCCCACCAGCCTGGGCCGCCCGCGTGCGGGAGGGAGTTGGCACCAGGGGTTCATGAGGGCAGGGCTCCCCTCTCAGTGGTTCTCCACCTGCTTAGCTCTGTCCCCTGACGTCCCAGCAGATGCTGAGGGCTCCCGGGTGAGAAAATGAGGAGCCGTGTCCTTGCTCCTGGAAGGGACAGAGGCTGTCCTATGGGCAGCGGTGCAAGGCAAAGGGGTTCTTAAGTCTGACGGGAGGCCAGGGCCCTGTGGCCGCTCTGCCTGGCACTCTCCCCGACGCACTATGCCTTTCCGCTTTTCTCTTTCTATTCTGTCTTTTAAAAAATTACACATTTCTGTGTTCACCATAGGAAATTTAGATAGTAGAATTCAAGAACAAAGACAATACAGATCGTCATAATCCCAACCACCAGAGACGGTCCCAGGCTGGCTTCTGTGTGTGCGTTTCCAACACATGATTGTTTTAAAATTTGTGATCAAATGGGCTGATTTTCAGCGTGCGTGCATGCATACACACGCGCACGCACACATGCTGAGCAGTTTTGAATGCCTCACTTGCCTTCCCTGGGACCCTCTCCTCGTCCCCCAAGTCCCTCGAGACCTGAAATCAGAGCCTTCTCTGATCCTTAAATCTCCTGCTAACGTAAGGGTGTGTGGCCTATCTACTGGGGGACATTTGCCCTGGAGCTTTCTGAAACCAGACGGAAACGCTCCAACTGTGAGTGAGGCCTCCAGCTTCCTCGGCGATCCGTCCTTCTTAACCTGCGGAAGCCACCAGAGTCACTTGCAGCGGCTTCTCACAGGCACCCTGGCTGCTCCCCAGACCCCGAGACTCGGGCTCACAGGGTTCTGTGTCAGCCACTCTAGAGCCTCCACGAGGCCGGAGGCCATGGCCCGCATCCCTCAGAAACTGGGGCAGGGCTCACGTTTTTTCTGTGGGGTCTTTTCTCCCACAGAACATGGGAACCTCTCTCTACAGCCTCCACAAGGCCGGAGGCCATGGCCCCCATCCCTCAGAAACTGGGGCGGGGCTCACGTCTTTTCTGTGGGGTCTTTTCTCGCACAGAACGCAGGAGCCTCTCTCCTCGCGGGAGCAAACGCGCGTGTCATCTCCCCGTTTCTTTCCCCACGTTTAAGTCAGGAAGGCACGGATTATGTAGGCGTGACCTTGTCTGTTTGTTTTTTATGAGGTGACTTAAAATCAACCCTAAAAACAGGCTCTCTGTCCTTTTCTAGTTTTCTACAACTAGACTGTGTGAGTTTTGTACCCAAAGGTGCGTGGGGGTGGGGCGGGGGGACGCTTAGCCTGGGGAGGGGAGAGTTAAGCACAGAGGAGCCGAGACCGAGTGAAGTCCTGTGTGGGAACCTCTGCTTGGCCACGGAATCCAACATGATTGTACTCCGCAGACTCCGTCAGTCAAAAGCAAGGATATAAATAGGTCTCGCCCAGATTTTTCCCAGGGCTGTTATTTATTTTAAATGGATTTGCCGTAAAGGGCTTGGGGGTGTCTTATTCTCCTGGTGCTGATGTAACACAGATACCACAAGGGGGGACTTTAAAGAGCAGGAATCTATTTTCTCACAGATTCGGAGGCTAAAAATCCAAACCAGGGCCTCAAGGGTGTCAATTCCTTGTGTGTTCTTGTCCTAGCTGCTGGTGCCTGCTGGCCATCCTTGGTGTTCCTTTGCTTGTAGACAGCCCTCACAGGGCATCTGTCTTCCCCCATGTCTGTCTGTCTGTCTACTCTGCTCTTTCTACAGCTCAGGAGTGATGAGGTTTAGGACCCACTGTCCTCAGGTGTGACCTCATCAACCTAACAAAGAAAACCTCTGTTCCCAGACGGGATCACATCCACAGGCACAGGGGTTGGGATTTTAACATGTTTTGGGGAACACCATTCACTTCATGATGGGGGAGGGGGCGGTGGCTACTCCTCAATTTATGAAAATTACGTGATGAGGTGGTTCTCCAGTTCTAAGGCTCTGCTGAAACCTCACATATAACAACGTACGTGTTTCAGAACAAGGATGAGCCTGGGCACAGTTGGCTCACATTTCCCTGTGCCACCAGGTAAAACAGCTGCATGGCCATCACAGTGTGGAACGATGGGTAGGCTTTTCCTGCAGTAAAATGGACTGGTTTTTGTGAGGATTGGAGACATGTCTGTCTGATTGGCCAAATTCTGTCGAGGTAGGTCTTCTTAACTCTGTACTGCGAACGTCTTTGCACCCCGAGGTAGGTCTTCTTTTTTATTTATTTATTTATTTATTGTACTTCAGGTGGAGGCTTACAAAACAAATAGTTTCTCATGAAACAGTAGTACACTTGTTGTTTTATGACATTGGTTAACAACCCCACAACATATCAACCCTCTAACTTCTCAACCTTTTTTTCTGGTGAAAATACACATAGCCAAAGATACACCATTTCAAAAATTTCTACATGCACAGTTCAGTGACATTGACTACGCTCTTCCAATTGTGCTGTTATTCTCACTTAAGATGAAGGCTTATAGAACAAAATTGTTTCTCGTTTAACGGTTACTACAAATGTTGCCCTATGACAACGGTTAACAATCTCACAACACATCAACAATATCCTTACTCAACCTTGGGTTCCCTATCACCAGCTTCCTTGTCCCCTTCTGCCTTCTGGCCCTTGTCACTGGTCTCCTGTACCTCGTTAGTCTCATTTGGTTTTACGGGGCTGTCCACTCCCAGGCTGAACGGTGAACCTCGGAGGTGACTTCACCACTGAGCTAAAAGGGTGTCTGGGGGCCATACTCGGGGTTTCTCCAGTCTCCTTTAGGCCAGTAAATCTGGTCTTTTTCTTCGTGAGTTGGAATTATGCTGTACATCCTTCTCCAGCTCTGTCCAGAACCATCTGTTGTGATCCGAGGTAGGTCTTCTTGACTCTGTCCTGTGGACGTGTTTGCCCCCCGAGGTGGGTCTTCTTGACTCCGTCCTGTGGATGTCTTTGCCCCCTGAGGTGGGTCTTCTTGACTCCGTCCTGTGGACGTGTTTGCCCCCCGAGGTGGGTCTTCTTGACTCCGTCCTGTGGACGTGTTTGC
>NW_004443960.1:1226267-1248628 GCF_000243295.1 Trichechus manatus latirostris | reverse complement strand
GAGGTGGGTCTTCTTGACTCCGTCCTGTGGACGTGTTTGCCCCCCAGGCTGGAGTTTCTCTCAGCCTCGTTCAGTGTTCATTGCGTGTTTTAATTTCTTTAATTTCAGAACTCAAAAGCTGTCAAAGGTACTTCTGCATTCTCTGCATTGTTTTTTCCGTTATTTTCACCTCACAGACTTTGATTTCCTCCCTGCATTTACACGTCTTTTCTGTTTTCTCTCTCATCTCCCCACTCCCATCATGCTGCCCTCCTCATAGCTGTTGTTCCTGAGAGGCGGGGTGTATAGCGCAGTTGTAAGTACTCACCGCGCAGCATGGCCCTCTGGCACGCACTCTGTGGCGCCCCGAGACCTCCTGTTTCATGTACGGCTGTCTCTGTCTGTGCCCCGATGCTCTCTGTGTCGGCTGCAGGGTTTGGGGGGAAAGTGTGAGACGCGGTGTGAGCAGTCTTTACCGAGCAGCTCGCCACACACACTCTGGGCCTGGCTTAGCAATATGACCACGACGAGGCACCTCCCCGGGTGGTTGGACGTAACACAGGGAGTACTGAGTTTACCTGCATTATTATCTGGCCCCTTACGGCGATTGTGGTGAACAGCCACGCAGTGCCTAAAAGCGGGCCTCACTCAGGTCCAGGTGCTCCGAGGTCCCGCTGCGTGCACATTCCAGGGCGTGGGTGAGAGGGGTAGGTCCTGACTTCTGGAACCTTGTGACACGGTGACAGCAGCCTCTCCCCCGAGAGCTTGGTGGGGACCAAACGGACACGTGGGGAGTGCACAGCGCAGGCTGGCGCCTTGTAGCACTCATAGTGGGCACGCTTGTGTTCCTGAGAACTCTGGGGCCTGTGCTCACACGGGGAGGAGGAGTCAGCTCCTCGTTGGGGCTGACATTGTCATCAGTGGGGAGTCGGGCCACGTGCTTGCTACTCCTTCACTGGAGCCGGCAGGGGTCCTCCTCACCGCGCCGCTGTGCACACTTTCTCACGGGTTCCCACTTCATGCAAAACTGCCCAAATGCCCCCACCCCCAGTGGCTGCCCAGCGTGACCTCCTACACACACCCCCGTCCCCAGATGTCTGCCTCCTGGCCTGTGGGCTCCCAGACAGCCTCCGCCGCGTTCGTCTCTGAGTCAAAGGGTCCCATCCCCACTGTGTCTCACAGAGCCAGCCAGCACCTAGCTGGCAAAGTGCCACCGACTCCAGGCAGTCCACCCATCGGGGCTGCTGGCTCAAAGGAGCAGGGGCTGGGAGCCAGCGGGGGGTGTGTGTTGAGGGCAGGAGGCCTGGGCTGCCCCCGAGGGCCATGGGGGAATAGCTGGCACTAGGCAACACCCGGAGGGGACACAGGGCCAGAGGCCAGGCGTCTGGACCCCATTTGAGTGTGGGGAGCACGCATGCATCCAGAAATTGGATCCCACAGGGAGGAGTACAGACACTACAAGCAGGGGTGGGGCATGTGGGGGCCTCCAGCAGGAAAGAGGGTGGGCTTGACGAGGGGGAGGACAGCAGCTGGTCCCCGAGTCGGGTGCATTCCAAGGGGCCAGATACAGAGGTACTGGGGCTGGGAGCGGCCAGGCCGGGTGGCTAAAAGGAGGCTGTTGTGTGAGGCGTGGTGTTAGCGCCAGGCCCGTGGAAGTGCTCTCCTCTTTGTGTGTCTGTTTGGGGAGCGCTGTACTAGGCTAACAGCTCTGCGAAGCACCGTGGAGGGGAGATGCCAGCCTGGGTTAGTGCTCGGGACCCTACCTGCAGGAGTGCTGCACCTTCCTTCCAGTACCTCACGGGCCCCAACGCGCCTCTGCCTGGATGATATACAGAAACCTGGTGCCCTTGAGCTGACCCTGACTTACGGCAACCCTGTGTGTGGCAGAGTAGGGCTGAGTTTTCAGAAGTAGATCACCAGGCCTTTCTTCTGAGGCACTTCTGGGTGAACTCAAACGTCCCACCGCTCGGTTAGCAGCCGAGTGCATCAAGCATTCCATCGCCCAGTGACTCCTGCTGGTCGTAAACGTGACCGTTGCTGGTCGTCCACAGAGGCCCCCTCTGCACGTGGTTTCTCACTCAGCCCTCGAAGGCCTGAGCTGGCGGTGATTGCAGCTGCCGCGTAAAGATCGAGTTCATACGAGGACACAGTTGTCTGTCCTGCTGTCTGAACTCCCAGCCCCAAACTCTGACGAGTTCCCGTGACCCCAAAGATTCCCACTGCTTTTGGCGGGACTGGTGTCCATGTGTGCCTGCCAGTGGGAACTTGTCCCCTAATCAGCATGGATCAGAGGAGGGGACGGGGTGCGGGTGGTGGCGTTGGGTGTGAGCTGACAGGTGAAGGGTGCTGTTTGTCGCTCAGCCCGGGGAAGCAGACCAAGAGGACCAAGCAGACACTGGGCATCACGGGATCCCCCAGATGGTGGGCAGGAGGCCCCTGCGGGACTTCATGGGGCTGGAGGATGGCGACCGGGCCACACGGGACGCCATGCTCAACTTCAGCTTCTTCGTCACCGTCGGGGACATGGATGAGGCCTTCAAGTCCATCAAGCTCATCAAGAGGTAAGGCGTGGATGCTCTCCGCATTCCTTACCGCCGGGGCGTCTCTTCCCCTTGAGTTAGACGCTGAAGTTGCTCAGTCCTCTGTGACTGTGTCAGGGTGGCTCGTGGTCTTTACTCGGTCCTCTGTGACTGACTGTGTCAGGGTGGCTCGTGGTCTTTACTCGGTCCTCTGTGACTGTGTCAGCCTTGTGGTCTCCGCACGCTGTACCACCTGCCCCAACTGGCGGCTGCCAGGCCTTGCTGGTCCGTCCTGCAGGTGAGCCATGGTGGCAGGCAGCCACACTTGGGTCCTCTTGGGGTCTTTATTTATTTAACCATTTCAATTTATTTTAAACTGTTCTGGATACTTCCTGGTTGAAAGTTCAGAGGTTGCTAAACATTGATGATACTTGTCCCCTGGGAACCGTTTCTGCTGAGCAGAAAAGCTCTCGATAAACAAACTCTGGTGACCACAGAGTGGAAACACAATGAAAACGGCTCCAGAAGAGCCATGAGCCCAGGGCTGTCTGCGGCCCTTCGTCCCGGTCCTGGGAGAACACAGGCAGGAGTTCCTCACGGGCAAGGGACGCGTTTCCACTTCCAAAGGGCAGAGAAGTGTAACCAAAACGGGGAGGGGGGTGAGTAATCAAGTGCCTGGGGCCATGCGCCCTCACCCTGCGGGGATGGTTTCTGCAGCACGGAAAACAAACACTAAACCCACTGCCGTGGAGTCAGTTCCGACTCAGAGCGACCCCGCAGGACAGAGGAGAACCGCCCCACGGGGTTTCCAAGGAGCGGCTGCTGGATTCGAACTGCCGACCTTTTGGTTAGCAGCCGAGCTCTTAACCACTGCACCACCATGGCGCAGAAAGCACCCCTCCAAACAACACGGGACCCCAGCCTGTTGTCTTTCTAGAACATTCTCTACGGGGCCCTGTAGACGAGGGGCCCTCGGGTTTGGGGGTGGGCCGGGGGCTTCATGGCAGGGCACGGTCCTTCTCCGCACACATTCCAGCTGATGTAAACGTGACCACACACTGACCAACCACATGGCCAACAGCTGAGACAGTCATATCTGTGATAAAAGCAGGAACAGTACAGTGTCTTAAATATTTCACTCATGTTTTTGAAAGTTATTGTTAACGTCTGACTGGGAAAGTCCATCCCAGGAATGCAGTTCGGTAGAGGAGGGCATCCGTGTGTGCTCATCCGCGTGGCATGTGCCCGTCCCCGCGGCGTGCGCCCGTCCCCGCGGCGTGCGCCCAGCCGCATACCGTGTGAGGCCTCACCCTGGGTGTTTCCACACTGCGTGCCGGGTCTGTGGGAGCCGGCCTGTCCACGTGCGGTCATGTCGCTGTCCAGGGCTGGTGGAGAATGCCAGCCCCCGCTCACCATTGTCTAACACTGCACCACTGGAGCAGCCTGGGTTCCAAGTCCAGACTGAAAGAGAGGGCAGCCTGGGCCGGAGGAGGGGGCTAGAGGGGCCAGCCTCAGCCCCCCGGCTCCCAAGGCCATCTCCTCACCTCATGCCTCTGGGTGGCAGTGGGGTCGACCGTACAGTGTGGGGGTGGCATCCGGGCTGGACCAAGGGCTGCTGGGCGCTGGGCCCTTGGGGCAGTATTGAACCCTGTGGTGTAGATCTAGGGGTGTTCTCTTCAACCTGGGGCACTATGGTTGATCCACCTTGTAGAGGGTTAGGGTTCCTGCGTGGTGTCAACAGTTAACACACTCGGCTGCTAACGGAAAGGCTGGCAGTTCAAACCCACCCAGAGGTACCTTGAAAGACAGGCCTGGCGATCTGCTTCTGAAAGGTCATGGCCTTGCAAACCCTGTGGAGCGGTTCTACTCTGCACATGTGGGGTCGCCGTGAGCTGGAATTGACTCGACAGCGACTCCCACCGACAGTGACTAGCTTAGGCGGAGTCCCTGGGTGGTGCAAACGGTTAACGTGCTTGGCTGCGAAAGGCTGGAGGGTCCAGTCCACCCAGAGGTGCCTCGGAAGAAAGGCCTGGTGACGTACTTCTGAAAAACCTCAGCCATGGAAACGCTATGGGGCAGGGTTCTACTCTAACACACGTAGGGTCGCCGTGAGTCGGAGTTGACCCGACGGTGAGTGAACTATAGTCCAGGAGGAGGGCTGCTTAGTGCAGCGGCACCAAGGCCTTTTGTAGCCACAGGGAACCAGGCGGGAGGTGGCTGGGGATTCTTCTGGGGAAGAGTGAGCCAATCTCTCTGGACTTTTTTAAGCCAGGAGATTTGGTCCAAACTGTCCCTCTGCGGCTGCCCACCTGTCCCCAGACCTCAGAGAGCCTATTGGGGTGGGGGTGGGCTCCTGAGCACAGGTCACCGGGGATAGGAACAAGGGCGCGAGTGCCCCACGTGCTCCAGCCGGCCTCGCCGCCGCCTGTCCCAGTCTTGTCTTACTCGCAGTCTGCAAAAACGGCAGGAAAACAGGCCTGATTCCTCTCACCCCCGTGGCGGAAGGACAGAGGGACAAGACACATGTTCAAAAGGACAGTGGTGAGAGGTCTGCGCTTTATTTTAACTTAGAAAAATAACCAGGAGCGAAATGTACACCGCAGAACGGCTCTGCCAGAAACCACAGCTCTCGGGGTGGGAGTCCGGATGCTTCTGGAGCATCTCCCTGGGCGTTCCATGCCACCAACGTAGCCTTCCACCAGCGATGCCCCTCTCTGCAGGCGCGGAATAAATTAAACCCTAGCCAGGTGGGGCGGGCGGCCCCTCACCTGCACCCCGGTTCTCATCCTGCCCGTGGGACGCGTGTGAATGTGAAGCGATGGTGGCGGCAGCGTGACACTTTGTCAGCAGTGGAGCACGCAGAGACTTCCGCGTGCATACCCTATACATACCACATATAACACAGTGACGTACACGAGTGTCCAACACACCTGCGCACAGGGGACCCTTACCCCTGCCCATCTGCACAGCAGTGAGGCAGGCTCTGCAGGCCCCCGTCTCCAGACAGCCCCACTGTTAACAGTGGACACTCGTCAGCAGGGGCTTTCAACAGGGGGACTCCACATAGTCGTTGTCCATCCCGCGGCGGAAGCGGGCTGCGAGGGAGCGGCGGATGACGATGACGCGGGGTGCCATGCAGTCCTCCCTGCGGTGCAGAATGTTCCAGATGAGGACAGCGGCTGCCAGGGTGGCCAGGAGGCAGGCGCCAATGTTCAGGTAGCAAGACCAGGACAGGCTGGTATAGGAGCCGATCCTGTAGAAGGTCACCAGCCCGATGACCAGGACAAAGCCTGCAGGAGAGAGAGGGCTGGTCAGAGATGAGGAGATGGACCTCGGGGCACTGGTCCCCCACACCTCCACCCTGGGGCATCTCCCTCAGGCTGAGAGGCCTTCGTCATGCCTTTGTTGGGTCCCCTGGCCTGCGGTGGTGCTGGAGGGGGTGCCTGCACACGAGCCTGTGTCTCAGCAGAATGCCGGTCCCCCCCGCGGAATTGCTCCTGGTGGCCGTGAGTGGTCGGGTGGCCTTTCCGCATCAGCCACGCCGGCGCCCGCCACGCCGAAACCTTTGACAGCTCGACAGCTCGCGACCCCCTCGAGGTTTCATAAATAACTCAAAGTGGAAGCCCACACAGGTGTTTTAATGTTGTATCAGAAACAGCTCAGATTTGCGTTTAACTGAGCGCAGATTCCTGTTCAGAGGAGTGTTCTCGTTCTTTGCTTTTGCTTTTTAGAGGAAATAGAGGTTTTCTTTCACAAATCCAGACAGCCCAGCTTCAGTGTGCTTAGGGAAAAGGGTGGGGTCGCGGCCCCCTGGGGGCAAGCTTCCGTCCAGTCTGGCGTGGGACTTGAGAGGGCAGTGGGATGGGGCCAGCTCTGGGGTGGGGTCCCGAACAGCCGAGGGGCAGACCGTGGGGACACAGACCGCGTGGCCCCCAGAGCACACTCAGACATGGGCTCAGCCGTGCAGGAGGGGCAGTGACACCGGCCGCTCCCAGGAAGGCCCTGTGACTTGGTCCCAGTGAGGAAGCAGGCAGGAAGGAAGCGCGAGCGAACGTGGCGTCTCTGCAGGCTGAACCGCCGTGCCTGCCGCTGCGGCCGCTCCCAGGAAGAATCTGTTTGCTTTGGAAACGGGAGCTGCTGAGCCAGGACCCACGCCGTGAGCAGACGCTGGTGTGTCTGCAGGCACGGGGGCAGGGTGCCCCGGAACCCAGAGCGGGCGGAGGGCCCACGGCTTTAGGAAACTGGGGGCCTGGCCAGGCTCTCTCCCCTGCAGGACAGCGCCCACTGTGGGGCAGGGGCGCCTGGGGGAGCCTCCCTCAGGGAGCACTCACACTCGTTTGAGCAGAGAGCCCAGAGCCTGTGCCTGGAGCACCCAGGGAATGTTCTGGAACTGAACTGACGACTCCTGTGTGGGTGCCATCCACAGGGCTTAGGGAAGATCAGTGTGTAACCCTAGTGAGCGTTCGTGAGGCCGCCACCCGGCCTCAGTGGCCCCTGCGGTGCAGGCACAGGGAGATGGCACTCGCCCAGGCCTCACGGCCGAGCCTCTCCAGCACACATACACTGGCGCTCTGATGTTCTCTTATCCCCAGAGTCTGCATCAAACCAGCCCGGAGCCCCCTCTCCTGGGCGTTTCCCTGAGGCCCCTCCGTGCTGCGCCACCACGAGGGGACGAGGCCGCAAGGAGGGGATGCAGGAGGAGAAAGGAAGGAGAGTCTCCAGAGGACTAGATGGGAGCCTACCCCAGTGTGTGCCTCACAGCGCAGAGCCCCGGAGAGCGTTCCAGCCTCCACACCCCATCCTAGCGGCTCCCTCCAGGGCCCAGGGGGTGGAGGGAGTGGGATCCACGGGGGCGCCTGCTTCATCAGGTGTGGCCTGTCCACGGGCTCAACCCCAGGCCCTCCAGCTGCCCACATCCCATGCCCCTCGGCCCGTGGCCCCATGGCCCTGCTGCCCACGGTCCGTGGCCCCCCAGGGCTCACACCCCAACGAGAAAGGCTCCGTGTGCTAGGGCTAGATTGGCCAACGGACTGCAGTCAGCCAGCTCACACCCCAGACAGGCCTCAGGAAGGAGAGAAAACCCTGGCGTTCTGGGCCTGCCACGCTCCCTGAGCTGGACCAAAAGGGGAAAGGAGGAGGTGAGAGAGACAGACCGAGGAGACTGATGCAGAGCCTGCTCTGTGATGACGTGTCGGACAGACAGACGGCACGTGCACACCCAGAACCACGGCCTCGCTCTGTGGCCTGCGATGGCCTGGGGCCTGTGCTCCTCGCAGCAGCCACCTTGGGGTGTGGGGTCAAGGGCTGTTGGCCCACCCTCCTGACCAAGGGAAAGTAGATGAGAACACGGGAAAATCCTCAGAGAAGCTGGAAAGAAGCGCCACTGTGCCTGGAGGCTGAGCGGGTCGGGGCTGTCGTGGTTGTAGGTTTGCCCTCACATCACTGCAGCTGGGGGCAGTGGGCACCGTGTGAGCCTGGTCCCAGTCCCAGGAGCCCCCGTGGAGCAGGCTTGCGAGGAAACAAGGCCGTCTGCTCACCGCAGAGCAGACGGGGGCCCTCCTTGCAGGTGGTTACGCTCTCCCACCAGCTGCGGACCCTCCGGGCCCCTCGGGGACTCCCGAGCGTCTGTCCTTTCCCCCCTTGGGGAGCATCCTCCCCCACGCCCACCCCCCGCGTGGGGACCCGGCGGGGCCTGCACAACAGGTAGCGGCGGCGGCGTTTCCTGTCCCGCGGCAGGATATCCTGGCGCCCTGCAGTCTCTCCCGACTGTTCAGAACAGGCCCAGGCGCCGGAAAGAACCTCGCTCTAAAATTAGCCCCGAGAAGAAAGCGCATGCCGCTCCGGGACTGTTTGTCAACGGAGCGCGTCTAAACAGGGCCCTGTTTCCTCGCTGGGAAAACAGCGGGGGGGCGGGGGGTGACGGCTGGGCCACCAAGGGCAGGGCGGCCACGGAGTCAGGGACGGTGGAAACAGCCCACCTGCCCATCGCTGTCTGAACAGAGCCTGGTCCGACCTTCCAGGGGCTGTATGGCCTGGGACTGCTAAGGGGAGGGCAGCGTGCACCTTCCCTGCCAGGACAGTCCCCAGAGGCTGGGCGGCACACCTTCTTCTTGGGGCCCCACAGGACATCCAGGCTGCATGCCAGTTCTTTTAAAATGCCTGCGTGATTTGGAAATAGCTCTGTCTTGTTCTGAAATAGCAGTTTGCAAGAAACAAGGTTCCATCTTGGTGTGTTCAGGCCCACGGCGTCCCCCTCGTCATCCAAGTGAGAGTCTGCAGGAGGTTTCTTCAGACGCAGTGAGCCGTGTGACTGTCACACTGAACCTGTTTTCAGAATGAAGAGCTTGGTGCTTCTGTTTCTTTTCTGCCACTAACATGTCTCTCTTCCATCCAGCTACTCAGATGTCAGTGTCAGTAAGACCCAGGAAGGCAGTCTCTCTCTCTCTCTCTCTGGCCCTCGTCTCTGAGGGCACAGTGGGCAGAGTGGGCGATTTTCCTAAGTGGGCAGACACCTCATGAAATGTGCGTCTTCACCTGCAGTTTTGTGGAGGGGGGAGGCAGGCAGGGACCAGGAGGTTCTCCTCACCCAGCTCAGGACCACACTTCCCCGCCACACCCATCCCTCATCACCCTGAGCAGGGGCAGCGGGTTTGCAGTCGGGTAAACTGAGGCACGAGCCGGCTCAGGAATTGGCCAGAAGTCACGTTGACAGTGTCAGGACCAGATGCCGTTTCAGCACTTTCCATGAAACTTGGCGTGGGCCGGGGCTGAGTGATCACATCAGCCACAGCGCTCTCACGCGAGGGGGCAGTGACCCTGCAGCCCACGCCGCCCTGCTGATGGCACAGGAGAGCACAGGCTTCCTTCCCTCCGCCCCTCCATTCTCCGCCGTGGGTCCTGCCTCCGTGTGTCAGAGCTTCCTGGGTGCAGTCCTTAAGAACTGTCAGCTGGAAATCCTCTGTTCCTAGAATGTCCGCGTCACACTTCCTGCCTCTCCCCCCGTGGGGTGTCGGGTCTGCACCTCAGCCCCAGCGAGGACCAAGGACAGAGAAGGAAAGGCGGCCGGCTGGGGGCCGGGCCCCCTGTGGCCACATGCAGCGTGGCTTTGCCCAGCCTTGCCTCCACAGCACGTGGATGGAGCATCCCCCTGGCCACCCAGGGAGCAGTGTGGGCTCACCTGCGTGCAAGGAGCCGGGGCTGGGGTCCCACGCATGCTGCGGCTCCCGTTTGCAAACCAGGTGACCCACACCTGCCATAGCAGCGACCACTGTCCCCGACCTGCCTCCTTGTGCATCGCCCCTGTGCCCAGTGATGCAAGAGCCCACACAGCCCCCGACCCTCACGCGCTTGTTGCCCCACGTGCCCCATGGAGTTTAGAAAGGAGCGGGCGCACACCCATCAGCACAAAGCTGCGGGGGGGTGGTCTGTCTTGCTCTCGGCCGCACGATGCGGGGGATGAGCCAGGGGTCACTAAGTGGGAGCCCGTGGCCCCTCCCAGGTCGTCCAGGCCCAGGTCCTCCCCATGGTGCACAGCCCGCCCACCCGCCTGCCCCCAGGTACTCACTCGCCAGCTGGAACGCGGCGGCCATGGCCTCCTCCCAGCATGGGGACTCGGGCGACAGCAGCGGCAGGCCTGCCAGTCCCAGCACGAACGTGAGCTGGCCCGCCGCGAGCGCTGCGGTGGCCACCAGGTTGCAGGCGCGCATCATGTCGAACTGCACTGCGGGGAGAGAGGCGGATCAGTGCGTCCACACCCCGCCCCAGCGTGCCCGCCCTCAGCGGGACAGCATCTGCATCCATGCAGAGACGCTCTGCAGAGCTGTCGGAGGCGTCTGCCGTTCTCTGGTGCCAGGCGGCCCAGCCCCACATGCATGAGCCCGTGCGCCTCCCCAGCCACAGAACGCTCGACGCCACCCCGCCCGGGCTCCCACCCCGCCGGGGCAGGCCTTCCGTGGCAATTTTAATCATCTCAGGAAAGCGTGTTCCTGGTTGGACACATTTCGCACTTTCTGGGCCTGCATTCCGCCTGTGCCCACAAAGGAGAACACGGAGGGTCGGCACACTAACAGAGCTGGGGTCCAGTTCACTGTCATTTCACAGCATCTGGAAATGCCAGCGCTGGCCTGGAGGGGAGCACTGGCGTGCAGGCGCCACGCCCCCAGAGGTGGATGTTATCACCCCCCGGGTGATGGCCCTTACGGGGAGTCTGAGTGACTTGTCTGTGGTCACTCGCAGCCACTGAGGGCTAGAGCCGGATCCACGGCCCTTCTTCCCCCATTCTGCCTCAGCCCTCTGCCCCGTCTGCACAGAGCCAGGACGCCTCCTCTCGTTGCCCCCACCCTGCCCCTGGCACTCTGAGCGAGGTGGGCACACAGGGGTGCTGCCCACAGGGAGTGGAGCTGGCCACGTCTCTGTAGCAGGGAAACCTCTTCCCCCTCAATGAGATCCAAACAGAACCCCAGCTCAGCGGTGATGAAACAGCATTTCGACGGTCCACGCCGATGGTCCACGCCGACGACATTCGTTTATAGGTCTGGTTTACTTTCAAGGCCCACAACACACTGCGAGCCTGTCCAGCAGCAGAGCTGGGACATCAGGGCGCTGCGGGAGAGGAACAGTCTGTGGTGGCCCTCAGCGTCGAGTTGGCTTCTGTAGCGTGTTTTGAAGGAACAGTTTTGAGAAAATCCTGATCCACACCCGGCCCCATGTCTGCTCTTCCTGGGCGTCCCTCTCCCCTCTGGCCCTCATGTGACCGTCACCCGCGTGGCGTCTGCGTACTCCAAGGGATCCAGCTCCCGTGACAGATGTTGCGCAAAGTGGCACCCTTAGCATCTCTGGCTGGGACTCGGGACAGAACCCTGGGACCGTCCACCCCACAGCTCAGACTTCTCAGCTTCCCTGAGAAGTGCTAAGCACGGGTTCCGGGTGCCTGGGAAGACGCGTCGTCTCTGTGAGTGTGCCTGTGTTGTCCGGGGTCCACACCAAGGCCTCACGGGGCTCTCTCTGGGTTTGGTGAGACCCAGGGCAGGTGTGGGCGGGCAGGCTTGGGCTCCTGAGGACCTGACGTGGGAGCAGGCTGTGAGGCCGAGAGGACGCCCTGGACACCCTGGCCTGCGTGCCGAGCCAGTCACCTTCCTGGGCCGCTGGGGACCGAGCCACATGACCTGCAGCCGAAGCTGATGGAGAGAACCTTCTGTTCCCTGAGGAAGTGTTAACTTAGGGCAGCTTCATTTTTATGCTGTGCTGAGTCACGGGAACTTGGGGAACATCCTGTCAGCGGCCAGCATCACCTTTTCAGCCTCGTTCACGAGAAGCTCCTGTTGGCATTTCTGTTGTTTTGAACAGATACTCACTGCTCAGAATCCATGGGGCCACTGCACGTGCGCACTGGGCTAGTAGTGGAGGGGCTTCAAATTGCCCAAGGAGCTCGTATGGTGGCGGGGAGGAAACAGGGCGGGTGGGGACAGATGAGAGCAGGTGGAGACAGGTAAAGGCAGGTAGGGGCAGGTGAGGGCAGGCGGGGACAGATGAGGGCAGGTGGGGACAGGTGAGGGCTGGTGGGGACAAGTGAGGGCAGATGAGTCCCTTGAGGAACTCTGAGGAGGCAGGTAGGCAGGGTACAATGGGCCTTCAGAGGTAGGAAGTCAGGCCTGTTGGGGAGCTCTAATGTGGTCACGGAGAGCTGTCTCAGTTGGTACCTTGGGGACACCTCACACGGAGTGAAAGGGAAGGAGGGGCTGGGCTTTGTGGTGGGAGCCCATGAGAGTTCTGAGTAAGAGGGGAAGGTCTGGTGGTATCCAGGCACGGTTGGCAGGAGACGGCCTGTCCCCTTGGCCTTCGGTGACACGGCCTCAGCCCGTGGACGGCAGGGGTTGGGCAGGAAGGGTTGGTGCACAAGATACCCCAAAGGCAGCGCCTCCTTCCCCCAGATCTGGCTGATGGTGAAAGGTGGAAGCAGGGACTGGAGCCCCGGAGGGGTGGGTGGTCGTGGTGGGTGGACAGACTCAAGGCTGAGGCCGAGGGGCTGAGGGGGCAGGCCGAGCTGGGGGCCAGGTGGGCGCCTTTCCCTCAGGGGGCTCCGGCATCACGTCTCGTCCTGGCCCCGCCCCTCCCACTCTCTCCTGAGACACCTGAATGTTGGGCATACGGGAGACCCGGAGACATGCGTGTGCTCTGACCTCAAACAGGGGGTGTGGCTCCCAGACGGGACAGGGGACCCTCAGCTGGGCAGTGTGTGGTGGCTGGGCTGCGGTGGGCAGGTGGGGCCGGCCCCCTCATGCACCAGGCTGCACTTGTAACCCCATCGCTGCTCCCCTGTGACCTGTGACATGGCATGGCGGTCCCTGCACACGGTCCGTGGGCTTCGCGTCCACAGTGGGCGTAGGACAGGTCTGTGGTCGCCTGTCCCACATGCACACAGCCCCTCGCCGTGCTGTTTTACGGCCTCTGGGAAGCCACCCGAAAGCACCCACAGCCCTGTGCCCAGACGCTTTCTTAGGAAGAGGCAGTTAGGACATCCGCGATGCCGTCGGGTGGCTTGGAAGCCCAGGGTGCCCGGGCCGTCATGGGGCTGCATGATGGTACACATGCCTGCTTAGGCGATGTGGTGCCAGTAACAGGTCCCTCCTGGCTTCCAGAGCAGCCAGGGGGTCCTGCCATGCAATGGGGAGGGGGAGCTGAGGGTCCCCACCTGCCTGCGTCATCCCCACTCCACGCTCCAGCCCCTCCACCTTTGGTCTAAATCAGGCCTCTGTGACCCCATACTGCTCACTGCCTCGGAGACCCCGACAGGTGTGGGAACAGCCCAATTCCGTAAACTCCCTGTGGACTTTACTCCTTAAAAATACGTGTTCTCAGCCGAGACACACGTGTTTCCCTGATGTGAGGAGGACCATCCCCAGGAGGAGCCCCCATCCTCCAGGCCAACCGCTCGGTTGGCGGGGTGGGGCAGGCGGTGGCCTCCAGCCCAGGCCAGAGATCTGAAGGGTCGGCGCACGCCCCCCGCCACGGACCCCGAGACTTACGTTTGACGGTGCCCCGCGCCTCCTGGAAGCCGGCCGCCTCCGAGCCCCAGCTCAGGGCCTCACACTCGTGCTCGTCGGCCAGCGCGGGCTTGGCGCCGGGGCCCGGCCCCCCGCGCGCCCTGTCCGGCAGCCAGCAGGCCCTCCAGAGCCCCACACTGCGCCGGCGCCCATCATCCAGCGTCTGGTGCACCCAGTTGGGAGTGAAGGCCGCCACATTGTTAAGCACCAGGGAGACGAGGGCCACCAGCACGGCCGAGGCCACCAGTTTCTGGATGGTCATTGCCAGCCGCTGCGCTGTCTGCTGCGCAGGAAATCCAAAGTCTGGGCCACTGTGGGGCGCCGAGGGGATCGAGTGGGTGCTGGGAGGCTAGAGGACGTCGCCGCTCATTCTTGGGGCCGCGCGGGGCTCAGCGGGGCCGCGGGGTCCCCACGCTTGATGCCGATCACCCGGCTTCCTGCGCCTGGAGCAGGGCCAGGCCGGTGCAGGGCGCCCTTGCCGCGAGGCCCATCCCGAGGACGCAGGGCGGCGAGGGCCCAGGGTCCTGCACCGTCTTCCCGGGACGTGGGGACGTGGGGACGTGGGCGGCGGCGGCGGCTCTTCTCGCTTGCGGGCAGCAAGGAACAAAGTAACTGGGGAGCTGGCGGCAGGGGTGTCTGTCCCGGCCACACTCCCCAGGCCAGCCTGCTTGTGGGCCACCGCGGAGAGCTGCTGGGACAGGCAGGGGTGCAGCGGGCGGCGGTGACGCCTGTGTCCTCTCCTGGAGTCACCGCCGCGTGGTGCTGGTCCCGGAGGCAGTGGGCCGCCGTGAGGAAGTGTGTGCGCCCTCTTCCCCTGGAAATGATTTTTTTGAGGCTGTTTTTGGTGAGCTGAGGGCGTAGCCAACTGCAACAAACAGCAGCCCTGCCGGCCAGACACGGACAGGATGTGCTTCCTGGGAGGAAGTGCCGGCGCCTCGCGAGGCTGCCCGCTCCTGCCCCTCGGGGCCCCCGCACGCAGGTTCCAGAGCCCACCCCTCAGGGGGCCCCCGCGCACACAGGTTCCAGAGCCCACCCCTCAGGGGGCCCCCGCGCACACAGGTTCCAGAGCCCACCCCTCAGGGGGCCCCCGCGCACACAGGTTCCAGAGCCCACCCCTCAGGGGGCCCCCCCGCACACAGGTTCCAGAGCCCAGCGCTCGCTCCCAGGTCCTGCACGCCGTCCAGCGGCCACCCAGGAGACACAGGGCGCCCCACGCGTCAGGCCTGCCCTGGTCTGCCGTCACCTCGCGGGCAGGCTCTGAGCCACCTGCATGGACCATCGGTCCTGAGGAGGCTGCAAACTGATTGCTTGAGGGTCCCCTGGTTAGAGTTTTCCATCAGAGCCTGAGTGTCTGTCTGCCCCCTACCCTGGTGCACACAAAGTCCCTGTGTCTGTTCCCATCCCCTCTGCCCACCTCCCCGGGTCAGCTTCCCTGCACACTGGTCTGTCCACTCTCACATACCCCGTGTTAGCCCAGAGATGTCCCAGGCCCCACATCCCCCATGTCAACCCAGAAACACCCCCAGCCCCCCATGCCCCGTGTTGGTCCAGGGATGCCCCAGGTCCCCACACCCCCCACGTTGACCCAGGGATGCCCAGGCACCCCACACCCGACTGCCCGTGGTCCCTCGTGGGGGCTCTCTGGCCATCCTAAGTGCCCGGGGCCAGGGCTGCCTGGAGAAGGCATTTCCCCAGAGCTCCCAGAAGAGTTTCCGTCCCTTCCACTATTCAGTGACGTCACTTGTCCATGAGTACTTTGAGTGGCTGATTTCCACATGAAGGACATGGGTCCGGACCCAGAGGACATGCTGCCCGCGCCCCAGGAGGAGCCCCTGCCTAGCCCTTCCCTCCCTTTGCTTAGGCCGGCGGGGGCCAAGCCAAACTGAGCCCTGCTCCTGGTCAACCCGTTCCAGAGCCCCCCACACAGGGGACAGCCCAAGGTCCCCCCATTGCCCTGGGGGGCCACTTCCTTGTGGCAGTCCTGCCCGGGTGTGAGACCCCCAGGAGGTCCCGCGTTGCCCCCATACACACTCTTAGGCAGGTCTTGCCAGTGGCCACTGGGTCCCTGGTTCCAGCCCACGGTGCAGTGGGAGGCTGGGCCATGGGGACACAGGCCCAGGAGCCGACCAAGCCAGGAGGGGCCCTTCTGCAGACATGACCCTGCCCTCAGGCAGGACCGCTGCCCCCACGTCGTCCTTGTGACTGGGGACACCGAGGGGCTTCAGTGGACACTGCCCTCTCTCTGTGTCAAGGCCTGACTGACCGGGCCAGCCTCGTCTCCTGCCCGCATGTCTGCTGTTAGAGGACAGAGGACGACGTGGTGGCTGGTCCCCTGTGTGCCGTGTGCACGGTCGGACACCAACGCCATCCTGCAGGTGCTGGTGGCCCTGACTGGGGAGGGATCTCCGTGCCGCAGCTCAGAGGGGCCCACATGGCCAACAGTTGGGCAGAGAACAGATTCTTCCAGAAAGCCAGGTCCATCCCCCGCTGCCCCATCTGCATCTCATTTGCAGCCCCCGCAGGCTTGATGAGGTGCAGATGGGAGTTACTGCAGACTGCTCGTCCGGGAACAGGAAGTTTGCTGAGGTGGACAGAGACTCACGGGGTGTCCATGTCCTGAGCTTGGGCACTCTGTGGGGGATGCCTCAGGGATGGCTGTGGGCCTGTAGGTGCTCCAGTCCTTGTCTAGAAACGTCCCTTAGTTCTGAGCCGGCTGGGTGAAGCAGGCCACCCTCCCCTTGGTCCACCCCTGACAGCTTGGCCCATGGGTCCCCCGTCCACCCTTGTTCTTGTGCCTCAGAGCGCCTCTCAGCCCTTCCTCATTCCCTGCCCACGCCTGTCCTCGTGCGCCTCAGAGCGCCTCTCAGCCCTTCCTCATTCCCTTCCCACCCCCGTCCTCCCGCCTCAGAGCGCCTCTCAGCCCTTCCTCATTCCCTTCCCACCCCCGTCCTCCCGCCTCAGAGCGCCTCTCAGCCCTTCCTCATTCCCTTCCCACCCCCGTCCTCCCGCCTCAGAGCGCCTCTCAGCCCTTCCTCATTCCCTGCCCACCCCCGTCCTCCCGCCTCAGAGCGCCTCTCAGCCCTTCCTCATTTGGCGGTGTGAGTTCCTGGGGAGAAGACAGGTTGCAGCACCCTGTTGCTCTGGGGGCAGAGTCCTCTGCCGCTCATATGCACATGGCTTGTCCTGGTTTTAGCCCTGGGATGGACCCCCTAGGGCCAGCCTGTCTGTCGGGGAGACACATGGCTGGGGCACACATGTAGCTACACCACGCCCATAGGGAGAGGCCCGAGGCTCCCTCCCAGGCCTCTCTGTCCGTCAGAGAATGTTTGTGTCAGTCAGCAGCTGACGTTGCACCTGCGGTGCTCGGTGTGCCTCCTTGCCCAACCTGAGGACAGAGCGGGAAGGACTGGGGTCGTTGGTTCTCTGCTCCGTACAAAGGCAGGACTTGAGGGCCGAGAACGTGGTTTCTTGCTTGTAGCTGCTGGACAAGCAAGTGGAAGGAGGACACCAGCGTTCCTGAGCCCGACTCTGGCCTGTGACCCGCTCTGCATGCGCCTGAACGGCTCAGACGTGCCTGGACGGTGCCGGTGCTGTGGGCATGTTAAACTGAGTGGGTGCTGGGGCGCTTGCGACCCCAGGGTGACAGCTCCTCATCTCAATTCTTCGTCCAGAAGACAGAGGTGGCTCATCCGGCCCCCTCGAGAAAGGGCAGCGTGGGTATGGCGAAGGGCGTTGGTGCTCCAGAGTGGGCCGGCAGAGTGGTGTGTTCGCCCTGTGTCCCGAGATCACCGGTCTGTGTGGGCTCGGTGCTTGAGGAGCCCAGTGTGGGGCCCAGCAGTGTCGGGGAGGGAAGTCTCTCCACTGCAGGGGCTTGGAATAGAGGTTGTAAAGTGTGTGACATGCACACACTCCACAGGCACAGGTGCACATACACAGGCATGTGTGCACACATGGGCACACGTGTACACACTCATAATGCACACAGGCACATACATGGGCACATACGTGTGCACACATGGGTACATGTACACGCTCACGCACGCACACCCATATACACAGGCACACTCACACAAGCACATACACAGACAGGCACGTGTGTGCGTGCATGGGCACACACACGTACATGCTCATACCTGTACACACACCCCATACACAGGTGCACACACATGTATGCATACACAAGCACACACGCGACCCCCACAGCAGCCCGGCCCACGCCGCAGGGGCTGACCGCACGCGTTGCACAGAACGGGAGCGCTGCGTCTCCTCGGGCCTCGCTCACAGGCCGCAGCCATGGGGGGTGGGCGCACCAACACAGCATCCGCCCGCCCGTGCCGCCTCGTAGCGTGCGCCTGGCACAGAATATAGGTCCTTCTAGCAGGACCCCAAAACGCCGTCAGTGTTGGGGATACACGTGCTGACGGAGGACCCCAGCTGCAGAGACGCACGGCACCCATCCACGATACCCGGGTCCCAGCACGGCATGTCTGATTCCAGTGCACCGAGGACCCGAGGGAGTAGGCTACCACTGTCGCCCACAGGGGACGGGACCGCAGCTGTGCTTGCTCACGAGACCCCCACTCTGTGTGCACCCCGCCTTTCCACTCACTGGATGCTGGGAGAGGTTCCGGTAGTGAGCAGATGGGAGGGAGGTGGCCGCCCACCCTGACCACTGCCGTGCCTTTGTCTGAGGACGGCCTGGGCGGGAGCAGCCGTGGAAGGCGAGGGGAGGCCACCCGGGGACGGGCTCTGCCGGCTCCGCTCTGCCCTGCTCGGGGCTGCCCCTGCGTCACACCCCTGGGCTGCCTCATCCTCGGGGTGTGCAGTGAGTGTGTCCCTATGTGTGCGCACGTGCACATCGTGTGTGTGAGTGCACGCGTGTGTGTACATGGGTGAGGATGTTTCCCGTGAGTGAGTGTGTGCGGCACTGTTGGTGGCAGTAGTAACAGGAAGAGGTACGTGAGGTAGACAGAGAGAATCCGGGAGGAAACTGTGTTTCTCTTGCTCCCTCCCCGTTAGCCATCACACTGAGCTGTCTGTTTGAAAGGCCTCTTTGTCCAGAGTGGTGGGCTCAGCATCTGCATCTGAGGACCAGGCCTAGCAGCGTCCAGAGTGGCCGGGTGCTGAGGGAGGACGAGTGCCCTCGGATGGAGGGGCTGGAGGCGCACCGTTTCCCCTGGGGCCTGTCCACACGATGCGCCACCTGCCCGCGAGCCCCGTGCCGTCCTGGTCCCCCGCCAGCCTCACACCAAGTCAAGCAGAGGATTCCAGGCAGAAGCCTGGGTCAGCACCGCGAGGGCGAGGTGCGTGTGAGCGTGTCAGAGAGGCGTTCAAAGACAAAAGACAGCACTGCTGCCCATGAGGCCGCGTGCACCGTGGTGGGGCTCACCCACGTCTGCCTGTTCTGTGAGCGTGTCAACGGCCACGTTCTTGACCTCATGAGGCCACCTGTGTGGGTGAGGGGTGAGGAGAAGGCATCACAGATGGGGTCAGCCCGTCCTCATGGTCCCAGGGCCTAGTCGGGTTTGAACCAGCCTGTCCAACTCCCCCGCCTGCACTGTCCCCAGACCCTGGCATGTGCTGAGGGAGACTGAGGCCCCGGGAGATCTCACCCCATGCGCGGATGCCGCCCTCTGACTGGGGGTGGGAGGCGATCACGGCCCCTTCTCCCCACGGAGCCCGCCGTTCGGGGGGGCTGAGTAGGAGCTTCCACACATCTCCTGCTCAGGCCAGAAGCAGGAGGCGCTGCCATTGACACAGCTCTGTGTGTGTGTGTGTGTGTGTGTGTGTAGTGTGAGTGTACATGTGAGGCTGTATGTAGTATTGTGTAAGAGAGTATACATGTGTGACTATTTGTGAGTGTGTACGTGACTGTATGGTATATGTGTGAGAGACTCTATATAGTGTGTATGAAAGTATACGTGTGTGACTGAGTAGGTATTTGTGAGAGCGTGTGTATATATATGACTCTGTAGTGTGCGTATGAGAGACTAGTGTGTGAGTGCAAGTGTGTGTATAAACGTATGTGACTATAGTATTGGAGCGTATGTGAGAGACTGTAGTGTGTGTGTGCGTGTGTATGTGAGACTTACAGTGTGTATGAGCACGAGAGTGATTGTAGACATGACTATAGTCTGAGTGTGAGAATGTGTGTGTGCTTATGTGGCTGTGTGTATAGCGAATGTATAGTGTGTGAATGTGTATGTATGTGACTGCGTATAGTGAGTGTACGTGTGCATATATGGCTGTGTATGTATAGCGAGTATGTGTATAGTATTACATGTTTGTGTAGTATGTGAGTGCATACATATGTGAACGGTATAGTGAGTGTGTGTGTGGTGTGTGTGTACATATGTGATTGTATGTGTAGTATGTGCGTGCATACATATGCGACTGTATAGTGAGTGAGTGTGTGTGGCTGTATATGTGGTGTGTGTGTACATATGTGACTGTGTACTCATATGAGAAAGTGCTTGTGTGACCATGTGTATACGGTGTATGAAATAAGGAAAAGTGGGTGTTTGATGGGCTGGAGGAGGAATAGAAGACACAACAGGAGCCGAAGTTTGCCTGTCTGGACAGGACAGCTGTATCTTTGACCCCCTCCTCCAAGGTCTGCAGGGCTGTAGGGGGGACCTGGTGGAAAAGGCAGGGTCCATACGCCCCAGGCTGCAGAAGCAGTGACAGTGGCACCCACGCATGCCCCAGAAGCACCACGTGAGCTCTGAGACACACCCCCAGGGGCCTCACCTCTGAGTCCTCTCAGGGAGAGGAGCAGTGACAGCGGGTTTTCGGTCTGCCGTGTGGTGGGATGCAGGGTGGGAAGGGTCTAAGCATTGCCCAGTACACCCCTTCCTGGCCTGGTGTGTTTGTGGAGCGGAGGGAGGGGGGACATGCAGCCGTGAGTACTCCATGACCACCCAACAGCTACCCTGTCCCACAGTGAGGCCGTCTGGGAGAACATGGCACGCATGTGTGTGAAGACCCAGAGGCTAGATGTGGCCCGCGTGTGCCTGGGGAACATGGGCCACGCCCGCGGAGCCCGTGCCCTGCGGGAGGCCGAGCAAGAGCCCGAGCTGGAGGCCCGTGTAGCCATGCTGGCCGTGCAGCTGGGCATGCTGGTGAGTGGATGGGCAGACAGACACAACTGCCCAGGGCAGGGATGGCAGAGGTCATGGCTGGGAGGGCCCAATCGGAGTCAAGGAGACAGGCTAGTTTAGAAGTTAGTCTCTGTCTCTGTCTCTCTCTCTCTCCCTCTGTCTTCTCCTCTGTCTGTCTCTGTCTCCCTCCTTTTTCTGCAGACACCTGGTGTCGTTGCCCTGGCCATGCATGGTGTCCCGTGCGCCGTGTGTTGTGATCCTTGCCTGTTCTTGTCCTTGCTCATCCTCATCCTTGCCTGTTCTCATCCTTGTCTTTGCCTGTTCTCGTCCTCGTGTGCTCCGTGTCTTTGTCATGGGCCCACCCTCCCCGCCCAGCCATGTGGCCTCTGACGCTGGCCCCATGTTCTGCAGGAGGATGCTGAGCGGCTATACAAGAAGTGCAGGCGCTATGACCTCTTGAACAAGTTCTACCAGGCTGCAGGCCAGTGGCAGAAGGCCATGGAGGTGGCTGAGCGGCACGACCGTGTCCACCTGCGCACCACCTACTACAACTACGCCAAGCACCTGGAGGCCAGCGCCGATTGCAACCTGGCCCTCAGCTAGTGAGCAAAGACAGGAAGGAGATCTGGGGGCCTGGGGACATGGCATACGGCCACTTCAGCCTCGTCTCTGACATTTCCAGTCTGCCCCTCCACCTGGGCTGGGGTGCGGCACCTTCGAGGTGCAGAGTGGGATCTTGGGCTGGTGGGGGCCCCATTGCGGGGGCTTCTGAGGGAGCATGCGTTGGTAACACTGGGGACTCGGGAGACGGGCCACCCCTCCTATGAGCTGACCTAGCCTCGGTTTTCCACATGTGTTAAAGAGGTGCACCTTCCCCGAGGCCTGGCGTCAGCTGTGCGGACTAATGCCGTCACGCTGGTTGGGGGGACCTGTGAGGACAGGCGTGCCAGCATTGTCAGGCAGCACACTCACATGGCACTAACCCCGCCACTGACTGGACCTTCCCAGATGGGGCTGTCCCTGCTCAGACCCTGTGACGGGGTACATGTTGGGAGCGCAGAGAGGTGGCCCCCACAGCCATCCACAGGGGCCACAGGGACCCCTGCCACCGCGACCGTGGCCCTGACCACCACCCAACCACAGCCTGGACGTGTCCCGAGGCACAGCAGCTCCCAGGTGCTTGGCTCTCAAGGACTGAGGCCTCTGTCTCCCCCCGCACGCCCCCAGCTACGAGAAGTCAGACACCCACCGCTTCGAGGTGCCCCGGATGCTGGCGGAGGACCTGCAGTCCCTGGAGCTCTACGTCGACAAGATGCGGGACAAGTGAGCACAGGCTGCCTTGGGGAGGGAGGTGGAGGGAAGTGGGGGTGGAGGGAGGGAGGTGGGCAGTGGGCTCAGGGCCCCCGGCTGCCCGCAGGACCCTGTGGCGGTGGTGGGCGCAGTACCTAGAGAGCCAGGCGGAGATGGACGCAGCGCTGCGCTACTACGAGCTAGCGCAGGACTACTTCTCGCTGGTGCGCATCCACTGCTTCCAGGGCAACACCCAGAAGGTGAGTGCCTCCTGGGGGCTGCCGGCTGGGGAGCCTGGGGGGCAGCCTGGTGCTGTCTCTGCATGTGGGGAGCCTGGGGGGCAGCCTAGTGCCGTCTCTGCATGTGGGGAGCCTGGGGGGCAGCCTGGTGCTGTCTCTGCAGGTGGGGAGCCTGGGGTGGAGCCTGGGGGG
>NW_004443960.1:1204114-1226061 GCF_000243295.1 Trichechus manatus latirostris | reverse complement strand
GGCCTGGTGCTGTCTCTGCAGGTGGGGAGCCTGGGGTGGAGCCTGGGGGGCGGCCTGGTGCTGTCTCTGCATGTGGGGAGCCTGGGGGGCAGCCTGGTGCTGTCTTTGCAGGCAGCTGAGATCGCCAACGAGACGGGGAACTGGGCAGCATCCTACCACCTGGCGCGGCAGTACGAGAGCCAGGAGGAGGTGCGGCAGGCCGTGCACTTCTACACGCGGGCGCAGGCCTTCAACAACGCCATCCGCCTCTGCAAGGTGGGCAGAAGGTTCCGGAACACTCCCTCATGGCTGGGTGGGCAGGCGGGACTTCCTCAAGGGACTTCCGGGTACACAAGAGGGGGTGGAGCTGTGGCTACACACTCATCTCCCCTCACTCGGCTGCCTGATCCCTGTCCCTCTTCCCACCCCCGCCCCTCCTCCGTGTTGGCCACGTCTCCTAGTGCCCGGGGCTCCTGTCCCTGCTGGCTCTGAATAGGCCTGGGCCCTCGAGTGAGCACATGGACACTGTCTATGTGAGCGTCTGGGGCCACTGTAACAGCACCACAAAGTGGGGGCTTAAAATGCCAGAAACATGTTTTCTCACAGCTCTCAAAGCATAAGTCCAAGTTCAGGGTGTGGGCAGGGCCACGCTCCTCTGAAGGCTGTAGTAGAGGGTCCTTCCTTGTCTCTCCCAGCTTCTAGAAGCCCAAGTGTTCTTGGCTTGTGGCCGCATCACTCCCCTCCCTACCTCCATCTTCTC
Source organism: Trichechus manatus latirostris (assembly GCF_000243295.1). Classification (NCBI taxonomy): domain Eukaryota; kingdom Metazoa; phylum Chordata; class Mammalia; order Sirenia; family Trichechidae; genus Trichechus; species Trichechus manatus. Next base: position 1,225,322 of record NW_004443960.1, on the reverse strand, counting down.
TGGGTCTCTGTCTCTGTGTCTTGTCTTAAACAGACACCACTCAGCATAGGGTCAGACCCCCCACCCACCTCCCCGCTCCAGCGTGACCACCTGCTCAGCTAACTGGTAACGTCTGCAGAGACAGGGTCACGCTCACAGGTGCAGGGTTAGGACCTTAGCACATCTTTTAGGGGACACAGTTCAGTCCTTAATAGCAGCCATGAAAACGCTCCAACCCCGGTCTCACCTCTGGCAACACCCCAAGTGTGGAGCGGCAGGCATTTCTTGCCATGCTTCCTACGATAGAACAATCGAGGTGCTCCTCATATTTCTGATCCACAGCCCTCCCAAGTGAGGGGAGATGAGTGTGCGGCTACAGCTGCCCCCGCTCTGGGCCACTGCGCCCCTCCCGGGCATTGTGGTTACGAGCTGGTACATGCTCCCCGCTCAGGAGAATGGCCTGGACGACCAGCTCATGAACCTGGCCCTGCTGAGCTCCCCAGAGGACATGATCGAGGCGGCGCGCTACTACGAGGAGAAGGGAGAGCAGATGGACCGGGCGGTCATGCTGTACCACAAGGTGGGCGCTGGCCCCCGGGAGGGCAGGCGGGGCCAGGGGCCAGAGGCCGGCGGTGCTCAGACCCGGCTATGCCCACAGGCCGGACACTTCTCTAAGGCCCTGGAGCTGGCCTTCACCACCCAGCAGTTCACGGCCCTGCAGCTCATCGCCGAAGACCTGAACGAGAAGTCAGATCCAGCGCTGCTGGCCCGCTGCTCGGACTTCTTCACCGAGCACAGCCAGTACGAGAAGGCTGTGGAGCTGCTGCTGGCCGCCAAGAAGGTGCCGAGTGAACACCCCTCACTGAGAGGACGCTTTTACACACTCAAGGAAAGCCATGGCTGGCTCCCCTTCCCTCCCACAACCAACGTGCTGTTTTGTGTGCCCTGCCCAAGGCTGGGTCCTCGTCCACACGGTGGCCCATACCACCCTTCCTCGGTGGTCTCGGCTTCCCTGGTGGGGGAAGGTATAGAGGGCGGGGTCCGCGGCCCCCTGTAGCCCAGTCACAGCCCCCGGTGGTCCCGGCCCCCACAGTACTGCGAAACCCTGCAGCTCTGCCTCGTAGGGTAGCGGTGGGGTCCGTGGCCCCCTGTAGCCCAGTCACAGCCCCCGGTGGTCCCGGCCCCCACAGTACCGCGAAGCCCTGCAGCTCTGCCTAGAGCAGAACATGGCCCTCACGGAGGAGATGGCCGAGAGGCTGACCGTCCCCAAAGACTCCACGGACCTGTCGGAGGGGGCGCGGCGGGAGCTGCTGGAGCAGATCGCCAACTGCTGCATGCGCCAGGGCAGCTACCACCTGGCCACCAAGAAGTATACGCAGGCCGGCAACAAGCTGAAGGTGGGCGCTGCCGGGGGGCTGGGAGGGCCGGCAACGAGCTGAAGGTGGGCGCTGCCGGGGGGCTGGGAGGGCCGGCAACGAGCTGAAGGTGGGCGCTGCCGGAGGGTGGGGCCTCGTGCCCACGGTCGTCTGGACGCACCTCACCCGCCAGCTTTGACCTCTGGCTCCTGTCTCATCCCGCAGCGGGAGCCCCTTGGCCCTGCGGGGCCGGCGCCTCTCAGCAGAGCCCCGACCCCCCACACCCAGTGACCCCTCGGTGCTCCCCGTCTAGGCCATGAGGGCGCTGCTCAAGTCCGGGGACACGGAGAAGATCGTGTTCTTCGCGGCCGTGTCGCGGCAGAAGGAGATCTATGTCCTGGCAGCCAACTATCTGCAGTCGCTGGACTGGCGGAAGGAGCCGGAGGTCATGAAGAACATCATCAGCTTCTACACCAAGGGTCGGGCCCTGGACCTCCTGGCCGGCTTCTATGACGCCTGTGCCCAGGTGCCGCCCTCCCCGAGGGGCCTGTGGGGCTCTGGGGGTGGGGCTGTGGAGCCCTGCGGGGTCCGGGCGGGGCCTCTGGGGGGTGTGGCGCCCGTGGGTTCTGAGGGCCCTGTCTGTGCAGGTGGAAATCGACGAGTACCAGAACTACGACAAGGCCCACGGGGCACTGACCGAGGCCTACAAGTGCCTGTCCAAGGCGAAGGCCAAGAGCCCCCTGGACCAGGAGGCCAAGCTGGCTCAGCTGCAGAGCAAGATGACGCTGGTGAAGAGGTTCATCCAGGCCCGGAGGTGCGTGGTGCAGGTGCCCCTGGAGCCCGGAGGGGCGCTGCATCGCGTGAGCGCTGTCATTTAGGGGGTCCCTGGAGACTCTGGTGGAGACCCTCTGGGGGACTGACTGCCTCAGAGCCATGCCATGCGCTCGTTCGGGGAGGTTGTTCTGGAAACAGCCCAAACCCACTGAGAGAGAAATTGGGGCAGGGGACAGGGAGGCAGCTCGGGGTCAGGAAAGGCCAATCTGTAAGAGAAGGTTCACATCTGCTCAGGTACGTGCAGGGATCCGGGGTGGCAGCCGTGGCACGAGCTCTTCCCCTCCCCCTCCTTCCAGGCTCGATTTTCCTCCCCCAGACCATGTCCCACCCCCAGCTCCCAGCTTCACTCACCAGCTAGCCCTCGGTTCCCATCCCCTTCCTAAGTCCCGTCAGTCACCACGTCGGTCACCACACCCGGTCCTGCACTTCCCTGGAGCACGCTGCCTGTCCCCACCCCTTTTCCAAGCCTCACCACCCCCTCCTCAAGTCCCCAGGGTCTCCAGCCCCCAGGCTCCAGGCTCCGAGCCCTGCTGGCTGTGCCCCAGGTCCTGGTGCCCCTCCCCGTGCCCATGAGCATGTCCCTCGGCTGCAACCTTCCTCCTGACACCCGATGTGCCCTCCACGGTGCCCTGGGCGGGGCTGTGCTCACCTTCATCCCCACGTGCCCCTGTGGGACCCCCTCGTCCCCCAACACTGTGCCCTGGGTGGGGCTGTGCTCACAGACCTTTGTCCTGAGTCCAGCACTGAGTGATCAGCAGTGACTGGCTGAATGAAAGCATATAATTCATGAGAATTTCTTTCATAAAACGTTCATCCCACCAGCTTCCAGAAACCCCTCCTCTGGAGTCGGGAAACCCTCAGATGGGGCAGCACCCAGGCTGCTGGGTGAAGTCTCAGAGCATGTCTCTGCCCACAGGATGTACCCGGAGGACCCCAAGGAGGCCGTGCGGCAATGTGAGCTGCTCCTGGAGGAGCCAGACCTGGACAGCACCATCCGCATCGGAGACATCTACGGCTTCCTGGTGGAGCACTTCCTGCAGCTGGGGGAGCACCAGGCGGTGAGGGCCAGGGCGGGCCAGGCAGACCATGGCTGGTAGAACCTCTCACCCCTGGGTGGTGAGGGCCCCCGGTCAGGCTGTGGGCGGGCTGTGGGCCGGTAGAACCTGTCACCCCTGGGTGGTGAGGGCCCCCAGGCCAGGGTGGCCCAGGCAGACCTCTCACCTCTGGGCGGTGAGGGCCAAGGCGGGCCAGGCAGACTGCGGCCAGTGGAACCTGTCACCCCTGGGTGGTGAGGGCCCCCGGTCAGGCTGCGGGCAGGCTGTGGGCTGGTAGAATCTGTCACCCCTGGGTGGTGAGGGTCCCCAGGCCAGGCTGTGGGCTGATAGAACCGCTCACCCCTGGATGGTGAGGGCCCCCAGGCCAGGCTGTGGGCCAGTAGAACTGCTCACCCCTGGGAGTCCACCCACAACAGCTGGGACCCTCAGCTGCAGGCATTGGGGGCACATGGAAGAGCCCCACCTGGGCTTTGGAGTTTTTACCTTTCTTCCTTTGAAATAATTTCAACTGAGAAGTTGCAAGAATAATAGAACTTAGGTTCACCAGTTTTTACTACATTGCCACGTTTCATCTTTCTCTATATTTACTTGTCTTTTATATACAAGAGGACCTCTGGTGGCACAGTGGTTAAAGCGCTCAGCTGCAAATTGTAGGTCGGTGGCTCAAACCCACCAGCAGCTCCGTGGGAGAAAGATGTGGCTTCCGTAAAGATCACAGCCTTGGAAAGCCTCTGGGCAGTTCTACTCCGTCCTATAGAGTTGCTATGAGTCGGAATCCACTTGCCAGCAGTGCGTTTGGTTTTTGGTTCTATACAAAATTCCCTTCTGAAATTTTGAGAGGCACAGTGTCTTGCCACTCAGCTGCCAACGCGTCAGTGAGCACCTCTCAGAGCAGGCACACTCAGCTGCCGGCAGGCCTCGCGGGCAGGAGGCCGGAAGCTGAGGGACACTCCTCTCTGGCCCACGTTCCGTGTTTTGTCCCGATGACGTGCCGCACAGCACCGTGTGTCCCCTCCGTGCTTGCGTCTCTTCAGTGTCCTTTAGTCTGAACCGTCCTTTGTCATCCACAACGTTGATATGTTAGAGAATCCAGACCTGTTGCCATCGAGTCAATTCTCACAGCGACCCTGTAGGACAGAGTAGAACTGCCCCCTAGGGCTTCCAAGGAGCAGCTGGTGGATTCGAACCGCCCACCTTTTGGTTAGCAGCTGAGCTCTTAACCACTGCGACAAGTCGATTATTTTCCAGAACATTCCTTGGTTAGGTTTGTCTGCTGTGTCCTCACAAGCAGGTTAAGGTGTATGTCCCAGGCGGGTGACTGCGAAGGTGGTGCCGTGTCCTCCCCAGGGCTCACCTGGGGCCCCAACAGCTGTCCCCACGAAGCACATGGCTGCTCCCCCAGTCAAGATGGTGGCTGGTTTCTCTGCTGCATGACACCTAACAACATGCAAGCGTCCATCGCTTCTCCTGAGGCACCCTCCCCAGACTGATTCTCACCCAAGCCAGTCTCCACAGGACGGCTACAAAACGGCCATTGCCACCTCAGCCCCACTCGGCATGGTTCCCAGGGAGCCTTCAACCCAAGGAAGCTTCTCCCTCTGCTCGCTCCATGTGTCTGTCTGTTCATTACCAACATGATTCATAACTTCCAGTTTTAGTCAAAGGTCGTAACTCCTTACTGTCCTCATTTTTTCCAAATTTTAAAAACTAGATTATAGAAATTTTCCAACACGTGAAAGTAGAGAGAACAGTTTAATGAGCCCCCGTGTACCAGTTACCCAGTTTCAACATTTTTCCAGGTTTGTTTCATCTGCTCCCTCCTGCCAAGCTCCCTTTGAACAGCTTTATTACATTATAATTTGTATACAGTGAAGTGCGCCCATTCAGAGGGTACAGTCGGAGGGTTTTGGTAGCACATGCCTACCCCCCCACCCCATCCAGCTTTAGACACTCCATCACCCAGAAAGGTCTCTGGTGCCCCTTCCCAATCCGATCCCCACTGCACCCACGGCCCCAGGCAGGCACTGTGTGTAGTCTTTGCCTTTTCTAGAATCTCGTACAAATGGAATCATACAGTGCGTCATCTTTGCATCTGCCTTCTTTCATTTAGTACATGGTCGCTGAGATACATCCGTGCTGCTGCCCGTGTCAGCAGTTCTTCCGTTTTGTTGCTGAGTCATGTTCTCTTATGGAGATGGACCACATCTAGTTTAGGCATTCCCCAGTCGGACCTTTGGGTTGTTTCCACTTGTTTGGTTTTTATAAATAATGTGACTGACAAATCTTTGCGAGGACAAAGGTTTTCGCATCACTTGGGCAGATACCTACGAGTTGTATTGCTCGGTCATATTAGCGTGTTTAGCTTTGGAAACTACCAAACTTTGAAAAGTGGCTGCATCATCTTGCATTCCCACCAGCAATATATGAAGGTTCTAGTTGCTCCACATCTTTGCCAACACTTGGTATTGTCAGTTGTTTTAACTTTAGCTGTTGTAGTGGACATGTAGCGGCATCTCATCGTGGTTTTAATTTGCACTTCCCTAATAGTGATGTTGAGCATCTTTGCATGTGTTTTGTTGGCCATTTGTATGTCTTCTTTTGTGTATTTTCAGACCTTTGGCCCGTGTCCCATTATTTGTCTACTTTTTAAGAGTCCTGTACATATTCTGGATAAAAAGCCTTTTGTTCTTATGTCTGGTAATTCTCTTGTATCCTGGACATCGTGACTAACCCACTGTAGAGACTGTGGATTCTGTTATGCTTCTCCAAAGAATCTTGCCCTTTTTTTTTTTTTTTAATAATTAGGCAATCACTGTTATGCAACTCAAGAGTACAAACTCTTGCCCCAGGGGTGGTTAGTAGCTGAAATCCTTGTTCAGTATCTTTAGCCTTTGTCAGGCCTCTTGAAATCTCCCCTCCCACCACCGCATGCATAGTGCATAGTCAGCCAGAGATTTGGGTAGAATTTATGCTCAGAATTCAAGCTTCAGCTCTATGACTCTCTTTTCCAATGTTTTTCCCTCACATTCCAGCTGTTGTGGATGACCCAAATGATGGTTCTTTAAGCCGGTAAGAGTTTGGGCCTGTGTGTCTTTCGCTGCCCACAGTGGCCTGACTGGGGCCTGCCCAGAGGCAGTGTCATAACAAGCTGGAAATGTTCCAAATTCCCTTCTTCCAAACGTTGACTCCCTTCCAGCTTCCCCTGCTTGTAGCTGTTTTCCAGGCCTGTTTATGAGTTACTCCACCGTTACCACAAGGCTCCCCTCGTTCTGTCAATCACAAGTCTGTGACAGTCAAAGAAAGCATTCCACCCGCTGCAGGTTCCCTTCATGTCCCAAAGGATACCACCCAGGGGCCTTGCTAAAACCCAGGCGTTCCACCACAGCATCTCCTTCTACCACCGGTCATGTTTCCCCAGTAGATGAGGTTCTGGTGAAACTGCAGTGACCCCAAGGAATCTCCCTGCCTCCTTCCCGAAGTGCTCACACACCAAGCATTGACAGATTAATTTTAGAAATGTTGCTTATGAACAACATCAGCCTCGATAGGCTGCAGTTTCCACAGTTCACCAGAAAGTTATTCATAAGTGGCTTTTCCTCCCCAGGCCCAAGAGGTCAGCACCAGGAGACTCAGATTTCCGGATCTGATCACTCACTTCCCCTTGGGCCCTGCCATTTCCATCCACCAACCCCATTTGTTGCTGGGAGAAAACAGCTCGAAATCTATTACCAAAGAGTTTCCTCTTTTTTTGTTTTCCTGGAGAATAAAAACAAACTCGGACTAGAGAGATGCTCAGACCACTGTTTCCCAAAGTTACCGGAAAAGTCACGTTTTAAGTGTTTCGCCATACTCTTTGCGTGAAACCTAGGGAATTTAGTTAACTCTTAACACCAAGGAGAAAAAAAGCATAAACCGATTGAGAAAGTGCAGACACGCAGTTTCCTCTTGCCGGGGGCAGGGCCGTGTCCTTGCTGCTCCGCCTCTCATCGCCCCCGCTCAGTTCTCATGGCCTTGCTGTCGGCACTCGGTCCTCACAGGCCCCCGATCTGGACACTGAACGTCTCCAGTGGCTGCTAACGGACACATCCAGTAATGTTTCTTCGTAGTCCTTCATCCTTGGAAGTGTCTGTCTTTGTGACCACACCTTCCTTCTGGAAGCTTCTCCCTTGGCCTTTGTGGAAGCAGCCCTGTGTGCTGAGGGCAGAGGTGCCAGGCCCTGGCTGCACTTGGTGATGTGGAAGGTCCCTCCTGACCCAGCTGCTCTTCCCACTTTGCTTCCTGTCCAGCTCCTTGACCCCCATACCCCACCCCACACACACACCACGAATTCAGTTTTCTGCCAGGACACGTCGCTGCCCCCCCGCTTCAGTCACTGGTTGTGTTGGCACAGTCTTCTCTGCTGCTCCGACCTGTCCTGGGCCCATCCACCTATGTACTTGTGCCCTGTGCTCCCAGCCTATAACATTCAAAGAACAGTTCCTTCTCTGGGGGTGCTTCACCTCCCCCTAGTTTGAAGACACCTCAGGGCTGCTCCCACCCAGCCCCCAACCAGGCAATGCAGGGTCTTGTGTGTCTGAGACCTTTTGTAAATACCCATAATGTCAATGATTTCTTTCCAAAAAGTAGTATACTTTATTTACATATATAAGACCAAAAAAAACCCCACTGCTGTTGAGTCGATTCTGACTCACAGTGAACTTATGACAGAGTAGAACTGCCCCATAGGGTTTCCAAGAAGCGGCTGGTAGATTCGAATTGCCAACCTTTTGATTAGCAGCTAAGCTCTTAACCACTGCGCCCCCAGGGCTCCAGTTTATATATATAGTAGATATAATCTTTCATGGTATTTATCGGTCCCTGGATGATGCAAAAGTTCAAGTGCTTCACTACGAGCCAGAAGGTTGGTGGTTGAAACCCACCCAGAGGCCCCTCAGAAGACAGGCCTGGAGATCTGCTTCTGAAAGGCCGCGGCCTCGGAAACCCGCTGGGGCAGTTCTCTGCACACGTGGGCTCACCCTGAGTTAGAGTCGACTTGACGGCAGCTGACAACATGGTCTTTATATATGTTCATTATCTTTATCTTGTATTTTTTATATATTCTAGCTCCATCACCCCAGAATAAAATTACTCCAAAAGTCTTGTCATCTTTAAGACACCCTAAGACTTGATCGCTATTCCTCGTAAAATGAAGCTGCTAACCGCTCCGGTCAATCCTGAGTTGACATCAGCGCACCTTGCGAGGAAGCTATAGAAGCTCCACTGCCCCCTTCTGTGTGGGGGCCCCCCAGCTGTCAGCGTGGCCCTCGGGGACCACAGCCCCACCCTTGCCCACAGGTTCCTTCTAGGCTGCTAAGAGGACATTAGGGGACACCAGCTCACGTTTCACAGCTTTCTTAGCCAAGCAGGGCCTGAGAGGTACTGCCCTCGGGTGGGAGCTCAGGACGCGTCAGACCAGAGCGTTGTCTCCTCCCACCAGGCCTACAAGTACCTGGAGGAGATGCGCAAGAGGCTGCCAGCGGCCAACATGACCTACTACGTGAGCCAACACACCATCGATGCCGTGCACCAGGGCCTGGGCCTTCCCCTGGCGCGCCTGGGGCCCGAGCGTGTCCGCCACAACAGCGCCGAGGAGCCCCGGGACGAGGAGGTGGTAGAGGAGGTGGGCAGTCCCTGACCACCCATGCCCCCGGCCGGCTTCCTTGCAGGAAAGCACCTCCTGGGATTTCTCCGTCATCAGCAGTGGCAAGAGCCCGCCCTCTGTACGTGAATACGTAAGCCGAGCTGGAGCACGACGTGGCCCCGGAGGGCCTGGTGGCTGGCCCTCCCTGCTCCCGTGTTTGGAAAGCAGAGTGTATTTCTGCGTCATTCACCAAGTGTTCCTGCCTTCAGCTTGCTCAGTGGGGGTGCCCGGCTCTGTGGATTGTCAGTTTAGTTCCTTTACTGAAGCGAGACAAAGGAGTTAGGTTCATTCCCCCACAATATTCTCCCAGCTACAAGTTGGACAGCGGAAGAAACTTCTAGACCTTCGTGAACTGAGGATGCAACTGGAGGGCGGGGCACGTTGCTGTGTTCACGCGTCACCCAAGTGCCCAGGCCTCGCCGGCTCCGTCCCCGTCAGCCCCTCAGCCGTCCACATCAGGGCGGCTCGGCCCCCCGCTGCCGAAACTTCTCTACAACTGCAATAAAGTTTATTTGCTTCAAGCTCTGTGCCCTGCCTCCCCTCCTCACTCTCGGGGCACCCCTTCAGGAGATGGCATGGGGACCCAGGGCCTGTCCAGCAGCCAGAACCCCAAAGCAAAAGGGCTGCTTGCCGCCCTCACCGCCTTTTCTTCCTTGTTTTCCTGTGAGGGCGGGGCCGAGCAACACAGCAGATAAGGAGCCAGGTAATGAACGGCAGCAGGAGGGAGTTTGGGGCTCTGGGCAGCGGCGCCCCCTTGTGGCCGTGGCTCTGTCTCACTGCAGCAGGCCAGGTGTCCTAGGGACTCAACCGGGCCCCTCCGTGGACCATGGCGCCCAGCCCTGCGCCCAGTCAGATACCAGTGGCACCCTGGCCTGTGCATCATCCGTGCACGAAGCCCTGCAGGGAGGGCGGCGCCCGCTGGACCTCCTGTCCCCGGAGGGCGCCCTGCGTCTTTACGGCCGACCACGTGGCCTGCTAGGCTATAACAGCAGGCAAGCGCCAGGGTGGGCCGCAGTCTGTACACAAGGCCCCAGGCAGCTGGGCGGCCACTGCACAGCAAGCCCAGGTGGGACTGCCCACTCTCTGGCACCTTGTGTGACCTCAGCTGCCAGCTCCTCCCGTAGCACTGGTCGGCGTCCAGGCGGGGTCCCTGCAGGCCAGGTGGGCCCCTGCGGGCCGGGTGGGCTCCTGTGGGCCGGGCATGTCCTGCAGGCCGGTGGGCCGCACAGCCAGGTGGGCGCCTTCAGGCTGGGCGGCCCGCGGTGGGTCTAGGGAGAAGGGTGTGGGAGAAGCCTGTCCCTGAGCTTCTCGGTGAGCAGCAGCACCCGCACAGCCAGCGCCCTGCAGTCCCCATCGGGGTCCTCCTCAGCCACATCTGCCAGATGACAGGAAGCAAGCAGGCATCACGCACTATAGGGAGGGACCGTTCCCAGGAGCCCGGGCTGAGAGGCGTATGGCATGCAACCCCAGTGCTCCTCACAGAGTGCTCCCTGGGGACAGACGCATCTCAGATGCCAGCAAAGAGCTGTGACTACATCCCTACCGGCGGCCATCAGTAAAGTTCCCACAGGGAGGCTGGGCAGTGGGGCCCAGTGAGGAAGCCTGGGGGTTCCTCCCCCAGTCCCAACCCCAGCTCAAACTGGCCCTCACACCCCAGCACTCCCCCGCCAGCTGGACTCGGGGCTGGGGGAGCAGGCAGAACCCCCGTATCCAAGGGCCACCCCCGATGCCCCCACACTGGTAGGAGGGGTGAGGAATCATGATGCTTCCAAGCTCCTTCTTGAGGAAAGTGTACACATTGGAGTGGGGAGCCTCACCTGCCAGCCAGGCCCGGGCCTCCAGCAGCTCCTCCGACAGCTCCCCCATCAGCCGCTCTGCGGGCACGCTCAGCAGGACGGCCGCGGTGGCAGACAGCAGGCCCTGGCGCACGTAGCTGTGAGCGCACAGGTGGGCGTGAGGCACCACTCCCCGGCGGCCCCGCAGCCCCCGCCCCGGGTCCAGCCAACCCGCCTGTGGCACAAGCGCCCCAGCCCAGCCAGCCGAGCATCCTCCCAGCCACCTCGGAAGTCCGCGTAGCCCCAAAGGCAACTCACGCATCAGTGTGGAAGCGAAGAACCCACACAAACTCGAGCAGGGCCTTCCCCATCGGCACGGCCACCTGGAGACACGGGGTGGGCCAGTGCTGAGGTGGAGAGGCACCCCAGGCCCAGCACGGACTCCACTCTTAGGGCTCAGACCCTGGGGGACAGAGCGAGCAGGCACCAGGCCTGCCACACGACTCACCGTGGTGTTCACAGCCAGGTACATCAGGGCCCCCAGGGTGTGGGTCAGCCTGCCCAGGACCAGGCGGTCATCTCCCAGAAGGTCGAAGGTCACCAGAGGCCTACAACGTAGAAGCCAGCAGTGGGCACACACTCCTGCCAGCCATCACCCTGCCCCAAACGGACACCACTGGCACCACAAGAGCCACAAGGAGAAGGGGGTTCACGGGATCCCTGCAGAGAGAAGCTGCTGGCGCCAAGGTCAGGCAGGGTGAGCAGGACCATGGCCGGGGCTGTGGTCGGAGCGGGCCCTTCTTCACCGCTGCCCCCTTGCAGACCAGGCAGCAGAAGCACCAATCCCTCATCCTGTTAAGGGGCACGCATCATGCGACACCCCGACCCGAGGCTCTGGGCCAGGCCCAGCTGTGACCTGGATGTCTGGGAGCAGCCAGTGACGCAGAAAGCTTGAGGATGCAAGGGACCCCTCCAGAAAATTCCTTCCAAACCACCAGCGCAGAGGCTGCAGCCCCGCCCCTGGCCCACTGGGAAGGCAGTGGCTGGCCGCGTGTGGACAGGGGGCCTCCAGAACCCCTTTTCTGCAAACCACAGCCACCGCACACCTCTCACCTGTCAAAGTGCCGGATGAGGGGGAAGAAGAACCAACCGACCACAGAGCTGAGCTCGTTGGGACCACACGCCGGGTCTGGCCTGGAGGGACCCTGCCGTGACCGGGGGCTCCTGTGAGGACAAGCAGCCTCACGGCCACAGCACCGCACGCACGGCTGGTGACTCGGGGGTCGGGGCGAGCAGCCACCGCATGCACGGCTGGTGACTCGGGGGTCGGGGTGAGCAGCCACCGCACGCACGGCTGCTGACCCGGGGGTCGGGGCGAGCGGCCGCCGCACGCACAGCTGCTGACCCGGGGGCTGGGGTGTGCACGCTGTAGGACGTTAGCTGTGTTCTGGCTTTCATCTACTGTGACAACCACAAATGTCCCCAGACACTGCCAGACGTCCCCTGTGGGCCGCATCACTCCAGTTGGGAGCCGCTGGCCTAAACACACCACGACAGACCCCTCCAACCCCTCGTTCAGAGGTAGGGTCCCTGGACCTTCCGTTCCTTCCACAGGGCGACCCTCTGGGGCATTCTGTTGTGCAGCCCGGCTCACACCACAGATGTCTCCTGCAGGGACGTCTGTGCCAGAGGCCTCTGTCCCCGGGTGGGCCCCTGGTATGGACAGTGCTGGGAAGGGTCCACCATGTGTACCTGCCTGACCAAGCCCCTGCCCACCTTAGAGAACCGCCGGGTCTTGCTTCTGATGCGCGTCTCCACAACCGCCCGCCAGTCTGCATGCACCACGCCACTGAGTTGGGAGGCAGCTAGGGCTGGCTCGCCCTGGCCACCGGGACTAGGGGGGCTCCGCTGGAGAGCTGTACTGCCACGCCCGGGTCGGGACAGCTCCTGGGCAGCGAGAGTCAGGACCTGGGGGAGGGAGAGATCAGGTGGCCCCGCTGCCTGGGGAAAGATGGCGCCTCCTGAACTCCAGGTTCACAGTCAAGTCCCCAGAGGCCAAGACTGGACATGGAGAGGCAGACCCTACCCAACTAGTGCACAGTGGTCTGCATGTGGTAGAACGGAGACTCCAGGCATCTCAGAGCCACCTGGCTGTATGGGCGCTCCTAGAGGAGGGCCTCCACTGCCTGTTGACTCGAGCTCCCTGGTCCTGCTGCCGCCCGAGCTGCACCCACTCCCCCAGGAACTCAGCCGCACAATAAAGAGGAACATCCTGGCGTATGCCACGCAGGAATGGACGTTGACAATACTGTGCTCAGGGAAGGCAGCTAGACTCAGACCACGCACTGTACATCCCACACATGGGAAACCTCCAGGGCAGAGATGGTCAGTGGGTGCCAGGGGCTGGGGAGGGGTGGGGAATGAGTGCTCACGAGTATGGGGTTTCCACTTAAAGCAATGAAAATGTTTTGGAATTACAGTGATGATCGTACGATCTCGTGAAAATACCAAAAAACCACTGAATTTTATACTTTAAATGGATCCATTTCATGGTGTGTGAATTATATCTGAATAAAACTGTTATTACTTGGCTGCTAAACAGGAAGTTGGAAATTCAAATCTACCCAGAGATGCCTCAGAAAAAAGAGCTGGTGATTTACTTTCAAAAAATCAGCCACTGAAAACCCTGTGGAGCACAGTTCTGCTCTGACACACATGGGGTCGCCGTGAGTCAAACTCACGGGAGACTACGGGCCAGCTGCTGGCTAAGCATCCACAGACCGAGCCCAGAAAACGCCAGAAGCCTGCAGTGTCAGTCTGTTCCCACCTCTCAGGTGCCACCTCAAGGGGGCTCTCAAGCTCTCCGTCGCCATCTCCGGCCTGCAGTGGCCGGGCCCCCCACCGGGCCACATCCTGACCCCGGAGACGGCACAAACACTCACGTCCAGGATGTCCATGCGCTGCCGCAGGCTGTAGTTGACGGCGTAGAACTGTGTGGTCAGGTACTCCGCCACCTGTGCCAGCACACGAGAACCCTGTAGGCCCCGAGCATCAGCCCCAGACCCACACCTGTACCTGGGACGACTGCAGCCCCCGCCGGCCCAGAGCACACGGCGACTCACCCGGGCCGGGTCCGTGACAGTGACAGCGACCAGGGATCGGCGGCGCAGCGCTTCGAAGCCCGCCACGCAGATCTTCTCCTCCAAGTGCAACAGCACCTGGGCCAGCCCCACGCTCACCTGTACACAGCTGCTGCGCTCAGGAGCCACCTGGAGCCCAGAGCCCCCACCTGCGACGCTCCCCGGGACAGGCTCCTGGCTGCCGCCCAGGAGCCGCGCACACTGCACCTGAGCTGACCTCGGGTCCCATTGGCCCACGTCTCTCCCACAGCCCCCGCTGCCTTCCATGCCCAGGACACGTGGGGACCTCAGGGAGTACAGCCCCCATGCCCCTCCAGCCTCGCCTGCCACCCACTCACCTCCCGGGTAGCTGCGGGGCTGCGGTAAACCAGGTCCTCCAGTGCCCGCAGGGCTGCCTCCCAGCGCTCCCAGTCCTCCGACGTCATCAGGGCTGCACAGAACCAGACCTACCGTGGACCTCAGCCCGATCCGGGGCAGGAGCCAGACGCCACGGCCCCAAGAACACGAGCAGGAATGGGAACTGACCCCGCCCAGGACACAGACACTTCCTATGGGACTAGCTCACTTAGAACAAGAGGCTTGAAGTCACCCGAGACAGTGAAAAGGGGCAAGTGCTCCGGGGGCCGGCACAGCCGGCTGTGAGCCCACCTTCGAGGCAGTCCCGGACGTACACGGGTGCCTTACTGCTCCTCAGCTCCCTGTCTCCCGACATGTCGTAAGGAACAAACTCGTCATCACTGCAGAAGAAACAACACATCACCTGCTGGGCAGAATCACGCGGGGCAGAAAGCGCCGGGGAGCCGGGGATGGGGGGCTGTCCTCCCGGGAGGGGCAGGCAGGCAGAGCTGCACCTACCTGTCCCGCTCAGAGTCGGCCCCCTCAGGCTGCACAGGGGGCATGCCAACGTCCCGGCCATCGTCAGCACGGGTCTCTGGGCCGACTGGTGCTGCACGCAAACTTTTTGGAGACAAAAGCACATGGTACCCTTCAGAAACCAACCCTCCACTGCGATTTTGGAGTAAGAGCTTCAAGCCTTCAGGAAAGGCCCTTCCTGCATTCTGCCTTAAGCCCCACAGCCTCTTCGCCTCTGTAATGACTACCATAGCAAATGCAGGCTGACCCACGGGGACATGAGTGTGTGCACGAGCCAGCGCCAGCACAGGAAAGCACCCCCCGGCACAGGAGACCCTACCCCCCAACACAGGAGAACCCCCCAACACAGGAGACCCTCCCCCAGGCACAGAAGGCACTCCCCCGGGCACAGGAGACACTTACCCCAAATTGGAGGGGCCACTGTCTGCAGGCCGGGGAGCCACCAAGGCCAGGATCTCGCGGGTCAGCTCGTCTTCCTCATACTGGGCGTGCAAAGAAGGCACCATCAGAGATGCCCACGGCAATGGACCGAGCAGCAGAGCCACCCCAGCCACACCCATTCCACGGATACGCTCAGTGACCTGAGGTGGCCTCCTAACACTCGCCACCCAGGCGCCACGTCCTAGTTTCCACCACGGGCAGAGGCTGCAGCCCTGGAGGAGCTGAGAACCCAGGGACCAGGCCGACGGTGAGGCCACCCGCAGACCACATGGGGCCAGCATGGAGGGGAGGCCACGTCCTGGCGACGGTGAACCCGGGCCTGGTAGAGCACGACACGAGGGCGGGCAGGCCACGCCACATCGGTGCCACACAGCGGGCAGCGGAGAAGCAGACCCGCTGACTCCTGCGAGCGCGCAGGAGCCCACAGAGACACCCCAGGTGACAGCGCCCCGCACTGAGCCTCGTGTGGTTCCTCTACACGTGTCCAGGGGTCCACTCGACAGGGGTCCCAGCCCAGGAGCTCAGGCCTCACCCCAGCAGCCCCCCAACCAAGCTGCTGGGTGCCATGAGCCTGCCATTCCCAAGCCCCAGCTCTGCTTCCTTGGCGGCAACCCCGATACCAACATACAGGTGCACTGCAGGCCTGAGGGCGGGCAGGCCCTGTGAGGAGGACGCGGATGCAGCAGCTGTACCTGGAACTTGAGGGGCGGGCCCTCTGGGTGCAGGCGGGCACTGAGGGCCTCGGCCACCACCATGCCCAAGCGACGGACAGGTGGCAGGCTGCTGTCCAGGTGGTTCTGCACACCCGCCATCATGCTGGCCAGCAGCTCTGGAAGCAGCAAGACGACCCTGAGCCCCTGCGCGTCCCCGGGCATCCCCGCGGCCCTGAGCCCCAGCACATCCCTCAGCTCCCACACATCCCCGGGCTTCCCCGCGGCCCTGAGCCCCAGCACATCCCTCAGCTCCCACACATCCCCGGGCTTCCCCGCGGCCCTGAGCCCCAGCACATCCCTCAGCTCCCACACATCCCCGGGCTTCCCCGCGGCCCTGAGCCCCAGCACATCCCTCAGCTCCCACACATCCCCGGGCGTCCCCGCGGCCCTGAGCCCCAGCACATCCCTCAGCTCCCACACATCCCTGGGCGTCCCCGTGGCACAACCCAAGCCCCAGTACATCCCGGGGCATCCCTGTAGCACGGCTGAGCCCCAGCGCGTCCCAGGGCAAGCCATCCACGTGCCGCCCCGCCGCTCACCTTCCCGGATGTCCTGGAGCTCCGCCTCCCCCAGGTACGCCAGGCAAACGAGAATGGCCTTCCCGACATGGTGCTGCTGTGGCACCGGCGTGTGTTTCATGGCGCTGCTGCTGCCCCATGTCTCCAGGAGCTCCTTCAGCGCCTGGCGGGCACGGCACCCGTTCTGTCAGGCAGCACTGTCCGCTCCTCCCCTTCCCACCACCAGAAAGGGGCTTCTACTGACAGAGCCACCCTGCCCAACCCTGATGGTGGCACCCAAGGGGACAAAGGGGTGGAGCAGTTACCTGCACGAGGAGAGGCCGCCGCTGGCTATCTGCAGCCAGGTACCCGAGGAGGCTCTGCAGCATGGGCGTCTGTAACAGAAGCCGGCTCCCACATGACGCGCACACCTCGGCCCGAGTGACCCCCAGCGAGAGGCATCTGGGCTGACCAGTGTGGACAAGCGTGTGCCCCTGGGAAGGGGGTTCTCCACCCACCCCAACCAGCACCCGCGGGCTGAGGCTTCCCAGAGGCACACTACATCCACACTATCAGTCCAGGCACTTTTTCTTAAAAAATTTCCTCAAGTTCTTACAGGCCTCCTCCCGTTCCCACGGGCCTCCTGGCGTTCCCACGGGCCTCCTGGCGTTCTCAAGGGCCTCCTGGCGTTCTCACGGGCCTCCTCGCGTTCCCACGGGCCTCTTCCCGTTCCCACGGGCCTCCTGGCGTTCCCACGGGCCTCCTCCCGTTCCCACGGGCCTCCTGGTGTTCCCACGGGCCTCCTCGCGTTCCCATGGGCCTCCTCCGTTCCCCCGGGCCTCCTGGCATTTCCACGGGTCTCCTGGCGTTCCCACGGGCCTCCTCCGTTCTCACGGGCCTCCTCCCGTTCCCACGGGCCTCCTCGCGTTCTCATGGGCCTCCTCGCGTTCTCAAGGGTCTCCTGGCGTTCTCACAGATCTCCTCCGGTTCCCACGGGCCTCCTCGCGTTAGCAAGGGCCTCCTGGCGTTCTCACAGATCTCCTCCGTTCTCACGGGCCTCCTCGCATTCTCACGGGCCTCCTCCCGTTCCCACGGGCCTCCTCGCGTTCCCACGGGCCTCCTGGCGTTCTCACGGGCCTCCTCCCGTTCCCCCGGGTTTCCTGGCGTTCTCACGGGCCTTCCCCTGTTCCCACGGGCCTCCTGGCGTTCTCAAGGGCCTCCTGGAGTTCTCAAGGGCCTCCTCCATTCTCACAGGCCTCCTCCGTTCTCACGGACCTCCTCTGTTCTCACGGGCCTCCGCGCGTTCTCACAGACCTCCTGGCATTCTCACGGGCCTCCTCCCGTTCCCCCGGGCCTCCTGGCGTTCTCACGGGCCTCCTCCTGTTCCCACGGGCCTCCTGGAGTTCTCACAGACCTCCTCTGTTCTCACAGACATTCTCTGTTCTCACAGATCTTCTCTGTTCTCACGGGCCTCATCTGTTCTCACAGGCCTCCTCTGTTCTCACGGCCCTCCTCACGTTCTCTCAGGCCTCCTAACATTCTAAGACCTCTGCTGCGGAAAGCGTGCCTACTCGTGTGGATCACCCGCCCCCACCGCAGGCCCCCATCTGGGTTCTCACCGTGCACCGATGCTGTAAGAACAGAAGCTTTCGGGTCATCACAAAGCGGGTCTTCTTATTCTTTATTACTAGGTTCCCCAATAACCGCGACAGGACTTCTGGCCTGAAAAGGCATCCGGAAGAAACACCGTCACATGCTCACCTGCCCTGGCAGACGCGCAAGCGCTGGACCCCAGGCCGGCCAGATCCCGGGCGCTGCTTTGTCTCAGCTGTGGTGAGCTCTCGACTCGGGGTGTGCGCTAGGAAGCAGCTTTTTGTCATAGCATGCTTCTCTGTATAATGTGCATTATTGTTTTTAAGTCTGTGCTACCTTCATAAGAAGCGCGGCCCTCTGACTGTGGAATGTCACCACTTCGGCAGAGAAAGCAGGCATGGCTTAGGTCCAGCTCGGTGGCGATGGGTGGGCACGGGGAACACGAGGACCCATGGCTGCCCCAGGACCAGGCTAGGCGGTCACCATCAGGACGCACCTGTGCCTGACCAACTGGCCACCTGACACAGTACCTCTGAGAAAGAGCCAGACGCCACTGGACCAGGTAAGGGGCCACCACCCCACACTGTGTGGGCATTGACACGGGCCACAGGCCACAGTAGGTACCCAAGTACAACGCAGCCTCACTGAACACAAAGCATACTCACAAACACAGGGAGGCCACATGGGACACTCAGAACCCGTCCCACCCCGGAAGAGGCCAGGCACGCTCCTTACCCTGGGGCGGCTTCCACGAGCCCCATCAGCACGGCCTCCATGGCCCGGTCAGGCACACGCTCTGCCAGGTGCCAGCACACCCGCTGCCAGAGCGCGTCGTCCCGCGTGAGCGCGGCCAGGCGGGGCACCAGCACACCTAGGAACTCCTCTGCGGGATGCGGGGCCTGAGTCAAGGCTGGGGGGTGGGGCATCACAGGGTGGCAGCACCCCACCTTCGGCCCAGGGAAGGGAGACCCCCCGAGGTCAAGCAAGGTCAGCAGCCTCGCCTCCTACTTGCTGGGTCCCACAGGGACGTCTGAGAAGACGGGCAGGGGGAGGGTGGTCGAGTAGGCAGCGGCTCAGGACGGGAAACACTCACTCTGCCTCCCGTGGACGCAGACCTTCCCGAGCACCTGAGACGCGAAGGCGACAGAGCAGTCCACACCGCCTGAGACAAAGGGAGCCGGCAGTGAGGACGTGAAGGACAGCCGACTACATGGAGGGAGGGGCGCAGGTCTGGGGTCGGGAGAGCCTTATTGCAAAGGGCTGACTCATTAAAGTTAATTCTCAAACTCAGGTCATCGAACTGCAGCCCAAACCCAAGAAGGCCGACAGCGGTAACAACGTACTCGCCTTATTCCAACAGCATCACCAAACAGCACACCACGACGTAAAAGGGTCACAGTGTGTTCCCATCTTTGCAGTCAAGAACCGAACCATGAGTGGAGTTGCAGAGTATGGGTCGCAGCCCTTCAAAATGGGGGCCGTCTGACCGGCCCAACAGCACCCCCTCAGGTGCCGCGGAATCGACCCTGAGTCATGGAGACCCACGGGCGTCAGAGTAGAAGTGTCCCCAGTAGGGTTTGCAATGTTGATTTTTCTGAAGTAGGTCACCAGGCCTTTCGTCTGAGACACCGAATCAAACCTCCAATCTTTTGATTAGCAGTCAAGTATGTTAGCTGTCTGCTCCACTGTGGGACTCCACAGCACAGCGCAGAGACCCTCAAGCCCCAGAGGCCTCAAGAGAGCTGGGCAGGAGAGGGAGGGTCGCCGCACAAGGGGACAGGCAGGAGGCACTCACCTCGCAGAGCATCCGCCACCACGTGCAGCGCACGGACGAGCTCCTCACCAAGCAGGGGGAAGTACCCCTGGGGGAGGAACAGGGCCAGGTTCTCACGCTGCAGGCGGTTGCTCAGGTGATCAGGCAGACACACCACCTTGCTGAGCAGCGTCTCCCGGAGCAGGGGGGAGCCGGGCTGCGCCCGCTGCCGACACTGCTCCCCCATCAGCACGGCCACCCTGCCCGCGTGCAGGAACTGCTCCAGCAGCCTCGCCAGCTTCATCAGACGGTAGCTGGGGCTGAACAGAGAGCAGACGCGTCACAGGACGGAGGCCCAACCCCCGTCCTCAGCACCTCGACTGAAAGCAACGCTGACAGGCCCGCTCCAGACAGGAAGTCCAGGGACTTAGTGAGCACTCAGGTCCTCACACGTGCCCTGAGAAAAGGCAGCATCCTAACTGTACTCTGAAAACACGAGCACTAACGGGAGGGCGCGGCACGGTGCCCCCACCCTGGGGATCGGAGCAGACACCGCTGCCCTCGCTCCCTGCTCCGCGGTGGCCACAGAAGGTACTGCTGGAACCAACTTCACTATCTCAGCACCCCTCCTTCTCCTGCAGGACACGGCAGGGACACCTGGCTCCAAGGGCACAAGGCGGGCAGTGAGAGAGCAGGCGACCTTCCTGATGCGGCAAATCCGATCCACTGCCAAGAAAACCAACACAGCCTGTGCCGTTCCCAAGTCCTCAGTCATCCTCAGCACCTACTGGGATGCTGGATTCTCACAGAACCTAGGCAACCGATCAGCTCGCTATTCCTCTGCCATTCTCCTGCTGAGGTCACACACACCCCCGCCCCACCACGTCCCGCCGCCCTGCTCACCCGGCAGTGCCCTCGATGGCCTCCATCAGCACCAGGAAGGCCTGGTCGGCCGGGCCCTGCAGGAAGAAGCTGGCCCACAGCTCCTCCAGCTGGCCAGCGGGTAACAGCTGCAGCCAGTCGGGGCTCAGCTTGCTGACCAGGCATCTGAGGAGCGGGGAGAAGTGGAGCCTGGCAAACTCCTCTCTCTCTCCAGGGAGGGCCTCTGCTTCACCGAGGTAGCGCTTCAGGGACACCAGGGTGGAGAAGATGCAGCCGCCATCCTCAGAGGATGAAAGGGTGTGGATGGCATCTCGAACAGCAAGACGGACCGAAGAGGGCGCTGGATCCATCCTGCAGTCAAGCCTGGGGCGTCACAGGAAAGAGCATGTGAGAAGCTGAGAAGGCTCAACATCAACTTGGGGTTCAGCCCCGGGGATAGAGACATATTTTCTCACACAGTCTCAGAAATCTCTCACTCTGGCCCTTCCTGTGAAGCTCCCTGGGGGCCACACTCCACCTGACCCTCGCTCTCACCAACAGCCCCCTCAGCCTGCCCTGAGGGCCACACTCCACCTGACCCTCGCTCTCACCAACAGCCCCCTCAGCCTGCCCTCAGGGCCCCACTCCACCTGACCCTC
>NW_004443960.1:1168440-1203728 GCF_000243295.1 Trichechus manatus latirostris | reverse complement strand
AGGGCCCCACTCCACCTGACCCTCCCTCTCACCAACAGCCCCCTCAGCCTGCCCTTAGGGCCCCACTCCACCTGACCCTCGCTCTCACCAACAGCCCCATCAGCCTGTCCCATCTCTTTCCCCTCCAAGGGTCCCACTCACAGCTTGAGGCTGCCACTGTACCCTCCCCAGCAGGCACTCTCATCCTGGGTGGTTGTGCCCCCAGGGGACACCTGGCGATGCCTGGAGACATTTTTGGTTGTCATGACCGTGGCACAGAGACCAGGGCTGTCACTATACAGCCTACAGTGCATAGCACAGACCCCACCACCAAGGCGATGGGACCCCAAACGTCAACAGTCCGAGGCCTGAGAACTTGGTCTCAAGGGACCTAGTGGCACTTGTACCTCCCCAGTGCACTGGTCTGTGATTCCCGGTACCCAGAGTGTTTGCTTTGCAGAACGCACGACCATTCACACTTAATGCTTATTCATCTCGCCTAGGTCTCCCCCACGAAATTGAGTCCGTTAAGTGGGGTTCGTGTCTGTCTTACCACCAGATACGGCGACATCTGGGGCCGGATCAATGTCCCCACGAGCCTGATTCCCACGCAGGCGGAGAGCCGCTTCCAACTCTCCAGTTCCGCAACATAAATGTGGACGTGAAGCCCCCTCACCCAGCCGGTCCACGCGGTCTCCCCAAACGCGGCTCTCGGCCGGCTCACGAGCCCCGACAGCTTGGGCGCAGGCCGGAGGGAGGCCCCCTTGCCAGGCGAAGGGGTCACACCTGCGGGCCTGGGGAGCTCGCGTACCCCGACTCGCGCGCCGCCTGCCGGGTCGCCTCCGAAAACGCCGCGCACGCTCAAGCCCCGCCCCGCGAGGCCGCCGCCGATTCGCCGCCGATTCGCCATGGCCGTCCTGGCCTGGCCCCGCGCTCGGCTCGCGGCACAGAGAAGACAGCCGCGGCTCAGAAGCTCTCCGGGCACAAGAAGAAATGTCGCTTATTTCTTTTTGGAAGCTCTAGGGCCGGGTCACGCGGGCCGCTTGTGACGAATCTGCGGAGAAAGCGCGGAGCCCGAAGACGGCGCAGGCGGGCAGCCGCAACTGCGCCTGCGCGGACGAGGGGCGGGGCGAAAGGGTGGTACTTCGTCGTGGGAGGCCTGGTGTGGGCGGAGCCAGGAGGGCGGGGTGCTGTGCCCCGTTCGAGCAGCTGCCACGTGACTAGCCTCGCTACCACGTGACCGACCTCGCGCCCTTGACAGCCTCGCTCCCCATCCAGGGCCCGTCCCTGCCCTCAGGGACTTAGAGTCCAGCAGAATCACAACTGAGATGACTTCAGACTTTAATAAGCGTGGTGGTGTGAGTGAGACACCACCCTCCACGTCTGAAGTACTGCGATGGCTTGCTTGTTGCTGTGATGCTAGAAGCTAAGCCCCCCATACTTCGAATGCCAGCAGGGTCACCCATGGTGGTCAGGCTTGGCAGAGTTTCCAGACTAAGGCAGACTAGGAAGGAAGATCTAGCGGTCTGCTTCCAAAAATCAGCCAGTGAAAACTTTATGGGTTGCAACAGAGTATTGTCCGACTCACTTGCTTCGGACCCATCATCAGGAGAGGTCAGTTGCTGGAGGAGGACATCATGGTTGGTGAAGTAGAGGGCCAATGAGGGCAAGGGGGGCCGTCGGTGAGATGGATTGGCACAGTGGCCTCCATGATGGACTGGAACATGCCAGCCATTGTGAGGGTGACATAGGACCAGGGTACATTTCAGTTCACTGTGAGTTAGGGGCCCAACTTGACAGCAGCTGAAAACAGCAGGCCCTCAGAAAAGGAGACGTTGGAGCAGAGACCTGGAAATGATGAAAGGGACTGCGTGGAAATTTCACATTTATTGTTTATTGCCAACGGTATAGGCCTGGCTTCCTGGGGATTGTGGTATTGTTAATGCCTAGCTGGCATAGTTCACTTTTGCATGCTTCTATGATTCTAATTTGTTTTCCTCCTACCCGCACCCCCTTGCTTTCCCATGACTTTGAAGTTTAACTAAGTTTCTCTTTTGAGAGGTAGAACGACCTTAGAGAGTAGAGCAACTCATCTGCGACGTGATAATAACGGGAAAAGATAACCTGCAAAGATTGCCAGATGCAGAATATAACTACTGCAAAAAAACTATAATCTTGTTCGTATAAAAAGTTTCAGCGAGTCTGCAAAAAGGAGACAGGTCTTTTGGAGGAGCTCATTCTCCTCTATCTCTTGTATATTGATATACAAAAGGTGCTGCTCACCTCACCCCGTCTCAGTATTGGCTTTTGCGGCAGGTGGCTCAGACCTGCCATTGCGGTAACAGTGATACCTGGGGAAGAGTGTTCCCAGCAGAAGAAACCAGCGGAGCAAAAGCCCACTGCTGGACCTGCTAGTTGTCTTCAAGAAACACTCTGTGGCCTGAGTTGGGGTGGTGGTGGTAGCTGAGGATGGAGGCCAGGGCCCAGCCATGGAAGGCTCCGGCAAGGACCGCAGATTGTCCTCAGTGCGGTGGGGAGCCCAGGTGTCAGGACCTACCCCTCATTTGCTAAGGTTCTCTCTGGTGCAGGTAGGAGGAAAGACAGCGGTGGTGGGGGGGGCAGTGGTGGTGCCGGGAGTCAGCCAGAGGCTGTTGTGCGAACAGGCTGGGACCAGGGTGGAAACAGTGACAAGCGTGTCTTAGTTTTCTGGGGCCACCCTAACAAAGCACCACAAAACTTCAAACAGCAGGAATTTCTTGTCTCACAGTCTGGAGACCAGAAGTCCAAATTCAGGGTGTCGGCAGGGCCATGTGCCCTCCGACGGCTCTAGGGAAGATTCTTTGTCCTGGCTGCTGCTAGCCCAGGCGTTCCTTGGCTTACTGCTGCAGCGTGACCCTGTTGTCAATAACTGTCCTCACTCTGTGTGTCCAGCTGTACCCAAAATGAAATCAAGGTGGCTCCTAATCATGGTTCCTCTGCCTTGTTGAAGGGAGAGTTGGAGCCTCACAAGGCACCCCACCCCCGGCCGACCTGGCTTTGATGAGTGCCCGATCCCAGGGGGTTGCCATCCGGCCTCGGCCCCTTTCGGTGGGAATGCGACTGTGTGTGCTCCTGCTGAAGTCATCACCTTCCTTTCACCTCCGAGTGGAGCGAGCAGGCGTGCTTGCACTGGGAGAACGATTTTCCAGAAAAAGTATTTGCATCTGTTTTAAACGTGTCTCCTTGGGAACATCAAGATCTGCAGAGCCCATCAGCGCCCAAGCAAATGACTTTCATTCGGGTGGAGGGCAGGGCCTGACTCCCACCCAGGGTTGAAGAAGGAAAACTGCTCAACGGCGGCGGATGGGGAAGGACACGCCAGGCCCAAAGGCAGACTCCCTCCCCCTGCAGCAGGCACTGCCCGGCCCCGCATCTCTCAGGATGGGCTGCTCAGGGAGGAGGACCCTATCTTTCCTCCTCATGTTGGTGCTCATGTATCTCCACACGGCTTCGTCCCAGGAAGCCCGTCCGCCAGGGCCAAGGAAGCCCTTCTTTGAGAGGCTCTGGAGACTGGAAGAGCAGGTAAGTGGCCTGTGATGTGGGGAGGCTGGCTTCTTAAGTAGAAGCAGATAAAGGACAGATGTGGCGCTCTGTGGGTACTGACGTGGGTTTGTCATTCATTTTGTCATCTGGCACCCGAAGCTGGGCTTGGGCGCCAACAAGAGCTTGGGCCGCACTCCTTTCTGAAGACACGTCCAGGGAGATGTGACGGGGAGTCAGAGGCGCACGGGGGATTTGGAAGATGGCTGGACACAGGCCGGGCAGCAGGGAGGGAGCCGACGGTGCGGGGCAGGAGCCCTGAGCACAGAGCGGGAGGGTAGCAGAGGGTGTGGACAGCCTCGGCAACCTCCGTGTAGGACCAGCATACAGCTCCTGAGTGCTGGCACCAGTGCCACCCATTTGCTCTCCAAGACCACCCAGGAAGCCCCTGCTCCTGTTCTG
The DNA here is from genome assembly GCF_000243295.1 of Trichechus manatus latirostris. Classification (NCBI taxonomy): domain Eukaryota; kingdom Metazoa; phylum Chordata; class Mammalia; order Sirenia; family Trichechidae; genus Trichechus; species Trichechus manatus. Next base: position 1,199,768 of record NW_004443960.1, on the reverse strand, counting down.
TCCACTCACAGGTGGACCCTGAGCTCACAGAGGGGAAGGGACACCCGGTGGCTGCCCAGCGTGTAGGGTGTGGGGCAGGGCTCGGACCCTGGCTGTCACCTGGAGTCCACACCCCACGCGGCACAGCTGTGCACCCTTGGGCCGGTCACCCACCTCCGTGCTCGTCGGCCACCAGTAACAGCATCCTGGAGTGCCACCCTCTGGATACCAGAACCCAGAACCAAACCAGCTGCTGTCAGGTCAGCTCTGCCTCACAGTCACCCCATGTGAGTTGCAGCAGAACGGCACTCCACAGGGCTTTCAGTGGCCGATTTTTCGGAAGTAGGTCTCCAGGCCTTTCTTTCACAGCACCTCTGGGGGAACTCCAAGCTGTTGGTTAGTAGCCAAACACATTTGCGCCGCCTAGTGACTCCCTCCAGGCCCCAGTCCGCCGTTAACTTTGATCTGTGAATAGGTGGCTCTTTGTCTGCTTTAGCAGCCCAGGGGGCCCCGTCGATCTGAAGGGGGGGTGTCCGCTATCCCAGGGAACTCTTGGGGCCCTCTCTGCCCCAGGGCTGACCTCAGTCACTGGCACACACCCCCAGGGCTGCGGTGAGGGTGTAGCCAGTCGATGCAGACGAAGCAGGTGCCTTGGGAGTGTGGGACATCTTGTTCCTGCCCAGCCCGGCCACCTTGTCACTGCCCTGTGTCCATTTTACAGTTCCAGAGATTCCAGGAGGTGACCCTAACCCATCTGCAGGGCATTGCCAGCAACTACAATGTGTCATACAACATTGACGCCCGCTTCCGGAGCCTGGCGCAGGAGAACCAGGCCATGGCCCTGGCGCTGAACCAGTCGCAGGCCGCTGTGCAGGGTGACCTGGGCCACCTGGAGACCTGGGTGCGGAAGACACAGCAGAGGGGCCGCAAGGTGGATGCAAAGCTGCTGGCCTTGGACCTGGCCCTGAGCGAGGGGACCCAGCAGCATGCCCAGGAACGCAAGGAGCAGAAGGCACAAGGTGACGCTGTCTCTGGCCTGGCCCTGGATGTACGGGCCCTGCAGGACACGCTGGCCAACCTGACGCAGCTCATGCACAGCCAGGGTGCCAGGCTGGCTGCTCTTGAGGGGCAGCTGCAGGCAGCCAGGCCTGACACCACAGCCCCCAGCCCGACCCCAGCCCCGACCCCGCCTCAGTGGCTGATCCCGAACCCCCTGCAGCTGCAGGGGGACAGGCAGGTGCTCCCAGCTTTGCCAGGGCACAGGAAGCCACCTCAAGACATCCCTGGCCGTCTGCCGGTGACGTGGGGGCCTGCCGGTGTAGCCAGCCAGGAGGCACCTCGAGAGGCAATTGCAGACCTTGGGGACCCTCAGCGGGCATGGCCCCCCCAGAGACCAGGAGAGAGTAAGTAGCCACAGCTGCTGTCTTCCATCCCCAGTCCCCCTTTCCCCTGAGGTACCTCTGTAATCACAAAGGTCCTTGTAAGGGGGAGACAGGAAGGTCAGCGTCAGAGAAGGGGATGTGACGGTGGAGGCAGAGGTCCCAGCGATGTGGGGCCGCCAGCCAAGGAATGTGGGAAGCTTCTAAAACCCATTGCATCGAGTGAATTCCGACCCTGCAGGACAGAGTAGAACTGCCCCATGGGGTTTCCAAAGAGCGACTGGTGGATTCAAACTGCTGACCTTTTGGTTAGCAGCTGAGCTCTTAACTACTGTGCCACCAGGGCTCCAGGAAGCTTCTAGAAGCTGGAAAAGGCCAGGAAGTAGATTCTTCCCTGGCACCTCCAGGAGGCAGCACAGCTGTCTCCACACCTTAGTTTAGCCGAGCGAGACTCATTGCAGACTCTGACATCCGGAGCTGGAAGAGAGTAAGCACATGTTGTTTGAAGCCGTCTTCGGGTTCTCTACAGAAGCAGAACTAGCAAGATGTGTACGTACAGAAAGAGATTTACTTCAAAGGACTGGCTCACACCGTTGTGGGGGCTGGTGAATCCATAATCCGCCCGTCAGGCGGCAGGATGGAGACTTGTGCAGGTTTGTGTCCCAAGATCCGGGACAGGAAGACTGCAGAGTCGAAAGAGAAAGTGAGATCCACCTAGATTTCTGTTTATAGTCTGAAGGCAAAACACACCCTCAGAAACGCCCCTTTCAAAGAAGCAGCTGATTACATTAAATGTATACAAGGCGATGATGTCACGTCACATCACATCACGGAACAGTAAATAGTCTAGAGTTTGGCAGAACCACCAGGAACCATGGCCAAGCTGACACAAAAAATTAGCCATTACAGGAAGCTCACAGGGCTCCCCCAGCGGTCGGGGGCGTCGGCTCAGCTTTGTGGGCACGTCCATGACTCGGCCCCCACCCCCGAGAGTCCTCTCTGCAAAGTGGAGGCAAGACCGAGGATAGACAGGGCTGTGCAAGGCCAGCCCTGAGCAGGGCCCGACACACGGTGCTCAATGGAAGCCGTGAGTGTTAGGTCCAGCCCCCTGGAGCGAAGGGTCTAGAAGCTTCCGGGTTGCCTCATGTGCAGGGCTGAGTCGCTCTCTTTCTGTTTCTAGTTTGCAACGTGGGCCCCGTGCTTGTGTTCCCCAATGCCTCCACAGAGAACGTGGTCTTCCTCCGCCCGGGCTTCCAAGTGGGCCTGCGGGCTTTGTCCGTCTGCAGCTGGGTCCGCACAGCCTCAGGCCGCCTGGGTACCCTTCTCTCCTACGCCACCGAGGAGAACGACAACAAGCTGGTGCTGCACGGCCGGGATTCACTGGTCCCGGGCTCAGTCCACTTTGTGATCGGAGACCCGGCCTTCCGGGAGCTGCCGCTGCAGCCATTGCTTGACGGCCGGTGGCACCACCTGTGTGTGATCTGGACGTCCACCCAGGGCCGCCACTGGCTCTATGTGGACCGCAGGCTGGTGGCCACCAGCTCCCGCTTCAGGGAGGGCTACGAGATTCCGCCCGGAGGGTCCCTGGTGCTGGGCCAGGAGCAAGACACCGTGGGGGGAGGGTTTGACAGTGCTGAGGCCTTTGTGGGGAGTGTGGCCGGCCTGGCCATCTGGGGCCGGGCACTGGCCCCCGGCGAAGTCTCAAGCCTTGCCACCAGGAAGGCAGTCCCGACAGGTGCCCTCCTGACACTGGCCAATGCCGAATCCGCAGGCGGATTCGTGCAGAGGGTGACTGGCACCTGCCTGGAGCTCCATCCATGAGGCCACATCTGCCATGCAGGAGCTGTGGCCACCGCCTACACGTGTAGGAGAAGCCAGCCTCTGCCGCGCTCGGCCACCCCTGACCCAGGCACTTTCCAAAAAGGGCACCCCCATCCTGGGTGCACACACCTGCTCTGCAGTATAGAGTGGGGGCTTTCCATCACGAGGGAGGGCGTGGGCGATGAAACAGCCCAGGGGAAAGAGAGGCCCGGCGGCCAAGGCCGGGACCTGCAGGGACCCCATCGTTCTCATTGCTGCTCTGTTCCTACGTGCGGCACAGTCAAAGCCTTGGTCCTCTCGTTCTTGGCATCTGACGCTATCTCAGCAGGGCCCGGTGGCCAGATGAGAGCCCTGAACTCAAGCAGCTGACCTCTGGGAGTGGCTCTGGGGCTACTGAAGGCCAGTGCTGGAGAGCTCCAGAAGCTTCCCCGGAAGCAGCTTGGACAGCACTTGACTCTCCTTGCCCTCTCTCAGGGGTGGTTAGGAAAACGGCCCTTTGGGTGATCTAATCCTAACATCTCTCACAAAAAGGGCCTGAGAGTCCATTTTCTGTCCCCTACGCCTACAGCCCCCCTTTGTCGGGAGCCTGGGGGTTTCCCTCGAGGTCAGCTAGCCAGTCTGCCCTGTTATCCTGATGGAGAGGATGGATGGAGGGGAAGCCCGCTTCAAATCAATGCGCCCCCAGGGCTGCTAAGCAAGACAAACGAGCAACCTTTTCACAAAAATTAATGGCTCGCTGACAACATTCTTAAAACAACTTGACTGAGTATAATATTCATACTATAAAATTCTCCCATTGTAAGTCTGCAATTCATAGACTCTTTAGTAAATGCACTGAGTTGTATGACCACCCCCACAATCCCGTTTTAGGACATTTGCATGACCCCGAAAAGAACGATGCCAATTAGCAGTCACTCCCTGCTCCCACTCTAGCCCTTCCCCCAGCTACTGGCAACCGCTAACCTCCTCTCTGTCTATCGATCGGTCTACTCTGGACATTTCATATAAATGGAATCATATAATGTGTCACTTTTTGTGACTGGCTTCTTTAACCTGGCACAATGTTCCCGAAGTTCAGCATGTTACGGCATCTATCAGTGCTTGGTTCTGTTGTATGGTTAAATAATACGCCATTGTCTGGACAGACCACATTATGCGTATCTGTTCACCAGATGATGAACATTTGCGCTGTTTGCGCTTTTTGGCTACTATGAATAAAGCTTCTGTGAACATTCTCATACAAGTCTTCATGTGGACATGTGCTTTCATTTCTCTTGGATAGATACCTAGGAGAGGAATTGCTGGCCCGTGTGGAAAGTTTGTCTCAACTTTTAAAGAAAATGCCAGATTGCTTTCCAAAGCGACTGCACCATCTCACATTCCCACCAGCAACGTGTAAAACAACCTACTTCTCCACCTCCTCATCAACACGCGTTATTGTCTGTTTGGCAACATGTTTTTTCAGAATTCCAAATAGTGGCAGATTGAAAAAAAAGAAGAAATAGAGATCTCAAATCGTGGCAATTAAAGAAACGTATGTACGTATGCATTCGTATATACATAATCAATGATGTTTTATTTGAGTTTCCACGTAGCATAAATTAATTCCTATAACTTTTGGAGATACCCAGAGAAAATTGTTATGGATTGAATTGTGTCCACCCAAAAAAGATGTGTTGAAGTCCTAACCTCTGAGTCTGTGACTGTGACCCCGTTTGGAGGTAGAGTTTCTGAAGATGTTATCATTCAGGTTAACACGAGGAGTGGGGGTGGGTCTTTTTCCATCCTGAGTGGTGTCCTTTCAAAGAGAAGAGACAGAGGGAAGATGGCCTTGTGAAGACGAGGCAGACGCATGTGTAAGCCAAGCAATGCCAAGGACTGCCAGGAGCCACCAGGGGCTGGGGGAGACACGTGGGACAGTCCCTCTCTGCAAGCGCTCAGAAGGAATCAACGTAGTCCATACTTGACTTGGCCTTCCAGCCTCCAGAACTGTGAGACAATAAGTCTCTGTTCTTATAAGCCACCCAGTCTCTGGTATTTTGTTACGGCGGCCCCAGGAAACCAGCACAAAGACCCCAAAGGTAAAATCCCACAAATCAGAAAGTCAATTGGACAGGTAGGAGAAAAGGCAGGTTTGATGCAGAAAATGGGGCCCTCCATCTGTCAGGCTTAGAATCGCTGAGTTTGGGAACAAGCCCGGTTCTCACCTACTAATCATGTACAGTGTGACAGAGGTTAATTTTAAAAGTGAGGAAATAGAATCAAGAAGCCCTGCAGCCCTTCCCTAGCAGAACTGTAATGCCCTGAGCCGCCCACCCTGCTTGCCTAGTGGTTTCACTTCTGCAGGGCGCGGGGCTACCGCCTGCGGGGCTGGATTAAAGCATGTGAGGGCCCTAAACACTGATACCTGCCATGCCCTCTCTGCTCACGTATTTGAATAGGATATGTGAGTTACACACATGCATGTACATATGCACATATGTATGTGTTTATATATTGCTGGACCTCCTGGCTGGAGTTGCTGGATCAACAGTCATGGGTGTACAAGACAGTCCTCTCAAAATGGATCAGAGGCTTGTTATCTATTAACATAATCCCTCCTTGCCCAGTAATCGCTCATGTTGGATCCAGTTGCATATTGGGTGAATGTAGCAAGAGTTAAACTCCACAGCCCACTCCCATCTCTTGCTTATTAGAAACAAATAGTATACTCCCAAGAGACCCGCCAAGATAAGGAGTTTCAGTTACATGGGAGAGGACCACGGAGACAGAAGATGTCAACGAAGATGTTGAAGCGATAGGGCCTCGTAGCTTAAACAACCTTGCGAGTGGGCACCCTTGTGACCCTGCCTGAACTTTATTTCCAGCCGGCACATTCTCATGCACTGGAGCTGCTATTAGTTCCATTTAGTGCCCTGCGACTTCCCTTCCACTGCTCACCTAAAGGTTGGAAGTTAGAGTTCACCCAGAGGCCTCTCAGAAGAAAGGCCTCGTGATCTACTTCTGAAAAATCAACTGTTGAAAACCCTGTGGGACACGGTTCTGCACTCACACACGTGAGGTTGCCAGGAGTTGGAGTCAACTTGAAGGCAAGCGGTTTGGTGTTTTTTGTTTAGGTAGATTGTAAGCGTCCCTGGGTGATTCAAACGGTTAACATATTCGGCTGTGTCTTAGTCATCTAGTGCTGCTATAACAGAGATACCACAAGTGGATGACTTTAACAAAGAGAAGTTTATTCTCTCACAATCCAGTAGGCTACAAGTCTATATTCAGGACAACAGCTCCAAGGGAAGGCTTTCTCTGTCAGCTCTGGAGGAAGGTCCGTGTCATCAATCTTCCCTTGGTCTGGGAGATTCTCTGCGCAAGAACCTCAGGTGCAAAGGATGTGCTCTGCTCCCAGCACTGCTTTTTTGGTGGTATAAAGTTCACATGCGTCTCTGCTCACTTCTCTCTTTTATATCTCAAAAAAGATTGGCTTAAGACACCATCCAATCTTGTATACCTCATCAGTACAACGGCCACTGATCTAGCTTATTAGATCATAGTGACTGAATTTACAACACATAAGGAAATCACATCAGATTACAAAATGGTATACAATTTTACAGTACTGGGAATCATGGCCCAGCCAAGTTGACAGAAATTTTGGGGGGACACAATTCAATCCATGACAGGCTGTTAACCAAAAGGCTAGAGGTTCAAGTTTACCCAGAGGTGCCTTGGAAGAAAGTCCTGGCAATCTAGTTCTGAAAAATCAGCCATTGAAAACCCTATGGAGCACAGTTCTACTCTGACATACATGGAGTTGCCATGAGTCAGAATCAATTTGACAGCAACTGGTTGTTTGTTTGTTTTCCATGTGCCTTAAATCTCTCAGCCACAGTCCCGCCTTGGCAGAGCTGTCTGCCCACGCCAGCAACAGTAGGCCTTCAGCTCAAAGAGCAGCCAGCCTCCCCCAACACCACTGATCTGTGAGTCAATGTCAGCGCCAGCATGTCAGACTGGAAACCCCCCGTCCCCGGAACGCCCACGTGGCGGGCTCCCTGAATCACTGTGTTACTTCCCCCCGCAGCATCCCCAGGACATTTCTCACTTTACGGAAGAAACTTCCTCAACCTTTTCTTTCTCAGTCTCTTCTGGAGTTTCGGGAACTTTCTTGCTCCACCCCACTCTGCTGTTGAGAGAGCAAAGATGCCATTGCTCTGGGAAGACCCGTCACTCAGTCAATGTCAAGAGGCACAGCCAGGGCCACAGCAGCATTTTCACTCATTTAAAGTGAAAAAACATGCACGAGGCCATTGCCATCACCCTCTGCTCTCCGGGGCTCATCGTGGCAGGAAACCACAGTTTTACATGTTCTCAGGAGTGTTTGGCTAAGTGGCCACGGGCTCTGGAGCCGCAGGAGGTCAGCAGAGGCGAGTCGCTGCAGGCCGCCATGTTCTGGATGTTCCTTGGGTGGGCGGGCGGCTGGAGCAAGGGCTTGGCGAAGGCACGAGTTAGCTGTGTCTGGGGCCAAGGAAGGCAGCAGGGAATGGGGAGTTATTGCTTTAAAAGAGAGAACGAGAGCGAGAATCAGGGTCAACAAAAAAAGACAAGCTACGGATTGGGAGAAAATGTTTACATACCATACATCTGGTAAAGGACTTAGAAAAAAGGAGGGGGTGTGTGGCAAGCATATCCTTGTCACCATCTCTCTCTCCAAGGGCAAGACCAGGGCACACCAATGAGAAAAACACATTTTTAGAAAAAATGTGGTTCTTGGTATTTCCAAAAAAGCATTGCAGAGTAATTACAGGGTAAATTCAAAACTCTGCCGGACTTCCTTCTTCTTTTCGAGTTTAGTTTTGGTTTGATTTTGAAGACATATGGGGGGGGCAGCTCTGTCATCTTTTCAGCCTTAGAAGATCTAAAGGACTCATTTTTTCTAAAGGACTTTTAAAATCTTTTTATTCGGAAAAATTTCAAACCAAAAAAAAAGTTGCAAGACTAGTTAGTACCTTGCACTTCATATACCCCTCACCTAGATTCATGAAATGTTACTAAGACAGAGGTCCCCAGGCTGCAGAAAATTCCAGTGCTTCAAGCAGCTTGCTTGGCTCACCCAGAAGCTTTGCGTTCGAGTCCTGGTTCCCTGTAGTTTTACATTAAAATCCTGGTTCCCGTCTCCTTGACTGCAGCCCAAAACTAGCGGAGACGGAGACCGGTTCAGGTGCCGTGTTAACATTCAAGATAACCTTCTAGACCTCATACATAATAACTTGCCCGCCTTTGGTGGAGTTTAGCCGCCATTTCCTGAACAGGCGATGCCTGAAGTGGTACGTAAACCTCATTACATCTGCGTAGTATGATTAAGAACGTTGCTGATGTAACTCGTATGAACTTTCCATCTGTAACCCCCTTAAAAATAACCTTCCCCCTTGCCCTCGCCGAGCAGTCTTGGGGGCAACAGTTCCGACTGCTCCTTCCCTTTGCAACGAAATAAAGGCGCCTTTCTACTCTCCCACCCTGGTCTCTCCTTTACTGGCTGAGACTAGTCACGCCAAGCAGAACCTGAAGTTTCCCCCTGGCAACAACATCACGAGACAAAAATGGCTGCCGAAGGGCATCGTGGTTGGTGGAGTAGAGGGCCAGAGACTGCGCGTCTGAGATGGATTGGCACAGTGGCTGCAACGCTGGACTTGAGGACGCAGCGATCGTGAAGAGAACACAAGGCTGAGCAATGTTTTGTTCTCTTGCACGCAAGGTCGCCATAACTCGAAGTCAACTCAACGGCAACAATCAATTTCTATTCTTTAAAGCGGTCGACATCAGTCCTGCCTAACTAGGTTAAATTGCAGTAACACCTCCCTGAGTTTCACAGCGCCCAGCCCCGGGTCTCAGCGTGAATGAGAGCCGGTGAGGAGAGGCGAGCGCTCCTGTTTGCAACCGGCGAGGTCGACGGGGGCCGGAACTACAACTCCCAGAAGACCCCGCGCGCATGGCCCTCCGCGGCCGCCGTCGCGCATGTCATGTGGCCACCCGGCGCCGGGTCACGGGAACAAACACCCGGCTGCGGGCGCTCCTGGGCCAGTTCTCCTCTCCGCGGCCGGCAATGGCCAACGTCTCCAAGAAGGTGTCGTGGTCCGGCCGCGACCTGGACGACGAGGAGGCGACGCCGCTGCTGCGGAGGACGGCGCGGCCCGGGGCGCCGCCCAGCGAGGGGACGCCGCTGCTGAACGGCGCCGGGCCCGCGGCCGCTCGTCAGGTGAGGCCAGCGCCCTGGGAAACTGAGGCCTCGAGCCCCGCGGTCCCGGCCGGGTGGGACTTCCGGGCCTTGAACCGAGCCCCCGTCTGGCCACGGAGGGCGGCTCCCCTCGGCTGCCCGGTGCTGCTTCGCCGTGCGGTGGGAGGACCGGGAGGGCGTCGGCAAGACGGCCCGGCCGCTCTGAGACGGGGCCTGCGGCTTTGACGAGCGCAGGGGTCGTCCTGCCGCGGCTCCCGAGTGTTGATGCTTTCTGTCGGCCGGGCCGGTTCTAGCGTGCGCGTTACAGGACGTAATCCCGCCTGACCCTTACAGCAGCACTGTGAGCTGAGTGGGCGTGGTGTCCGTGTCTCAAAGATGTGGAAATGGAGGCCCAGGTGGGCTCGGGAACTTGCCCGAGGTCTCGCTTCGTCAGCGGCAGAGCTAGCGTGGGAGCCTGTTGTCGAGGGGCGCCATCAAGTCGATTCCGACTCACAGCGACCCCATATGACAGAGTAGAACTGTCCCGCAGGTTTTTTGGGCTGTAATTTTTATTGCCGCCCTCGTTCGTATGGTGGTGGGTGTCCCCGCCTGTCACGCGGGAGAGCGGGGTTCGATTCCCCACGGGGAGGCAGACGCCCTTTTTGGAAACTGTTGTGGCATATTGGTTAAGAGCTGCGGCTGCTAACCAGGTTGGCAGTTCGAATCCACCAGGCGCTTTTTGGAAACTCCATGGGGCAGTTTTTCTCTGTCCTATAGGGTCGCTTTGAGTCGGAATCGACTCCACGGCAACGAGCTTTTTTTTAAATCTTCACAGGAGGAGATCACCAGGTCTTTCTCCCATGGAGCTGCTGGGTAGTTCCAACCACCAGCCTTTTTGGTCAGCAGCGGAGCACTTAGCCGTTGTGCCAGCAGGGCTCCTTAGCATGGGAACCGACGTCCTGGGATTCTGGGGTCTGGCGGAAGCCCTGGGGCGGGTGATTAGTAAGGCAATAGGGACAGGCAGAGCTCATCATGAGACTCTGAGCTGGTTTTATGAGCGTGAATGGGTGCTAGCCGGTCCTTTGCAGCCATAAAGCAAATTTATTTCTTTACGTTTCTGAAATGGTTTTAAGGGAATGTTTTCTGCTCTGGTGACTTCTGAAAATTATAATAAATACAGGAGGAACTTTTTTTGTTTTGTTTGGATTTGGTGTTTTGAATCCCAGGAGATTGTAGCCGTTTAGATGGTAGTTTTTCTCTTTCGGTGAGAGTGACAGAGAAACCATACCCGCCCCCCTTTGCCCATGGGAATCAGTGCAGACGCTCCAGCGGCCTTAGGAACGCGGAGCATTGGTCCTCGGTTCCCCTTAACAGGAAGTCATTGTGGAAATATACTAAGCAACAAGCCAGAGTGGTCGAGTGTGCCAGCGTGACAGCAGCGCAGCCTGGGTCCCTAAACGCAGTCAGATTTGGAGCAGGATTTCAGTTAAATTCAGTTCCTGTTGTATATGTGTGAGGAGCCCTGGTAGTGCAATGGTTAAACGCTAGGCTGCTAAGTGAAAGGTTGGCGGTTCAAACCCACCAGCCGCTCCGCGGGAGAAAACACCTGGCAGTCTGCTCCCGTAAAGATTACAGCCTAGGAAACTCTGTGGGGCAGTTCTATTCTGTCACATGGGGTCACTGTGAGTAATAATTGACTCTGCGGCGCCCAACAACAAGAACTGTGTGTGTGAGACATTTCGACAAAGGTAATTTTAAGTTAATGAATTATTTTTGTTGACTATTTGGTCTTATTCTGATTTCCAGTTATTCTTGCTCTGCCTTTTCTCCCTTGGTTCTAGATTTGTCGTTTAACTACTAGTATGGTGTTTAAAGATTAGGAAGGACTGTTTCTGCAGTCCCTGGCGATGCATCAGACACTGAGGATGAGGACTGGCTCTTTGCTGGTGGGAGACAGCTCAGCCCCTTCCGTGACGTCATCAGCTGAAGCGCTTTCTGTGCTCTGCATGAGAAGGGATCTAAAGTGCTGATTCTGGGTGGTGGGATTCCGGGTGACTTGTTATTTTCTTTGTACGTTTCTGTTTCTTTTTTCGTGTTTTAAAAGATAATGATTTGAAATTCACAAGATAAAAGGATAACACTGGCCTCGAGGATTGAGAGGTAGAGGTTGGAGACCTTGAATGAGGTTGAGTTTGAGTTTGTCCCATGATCCCATGTGCTTGAGATTTCTTGCCTCTCTTTGCAAATAGGTATGTTGTTAGGTGCCATCGAGTTGATTCCGACTCACAGCGACCCCATGTAACAGAGTAGAACTGCCCTGTAGGATTCCCTAGGCTGTAATCTTTATGGGCACAGATCACCAGCTCTTTTCTCCCACAGAGCCACTGGGTAGGTTTGAACCGCCAACCTTTCAGTTAGCAGCCAAGCAGTTAACCTTTGCACCACCGGGGCTGCAAATAGGTGTAGGAGTGGGGTGTTTTGGAAAGAGCCTGTTGGTCTCTTACATTCCCTTACAGATCTGTCCAGCCTTTTTTGTTTTGTTTGTGATTAATAGCAATCGATTATTTGCTCTTAAACAATTTAAAAAAACAGTGCATCGTCCACCTGATATGTGCCGGGGACACAGAGGTGAATTAAAGCAACTTCTTTCCCACCAGCTCGAGACTCATGGGGAAGCTCAAGGGGGAAGAAACAGGCCCAGGGCACCTGAGGACTGTGTGAGGGGCCCCAAGGGCAGGAGAAGGGCCTTGCTTCACCCTCCTTGGTGGAAGGCTGGAATGCAGTGTGGGGAGGGAGCTGGAGAGGGAGGTGGGACCCAGCCTCGTGCAGGCTGCCGGGCAAGGGGGCAGCTAGAGGCAGGGAGACGGGTCAGGCTGGGTGGCCACGTGCCCTCCGAGGCTTCTGAGGCATTTGTACCAGGAGCCCCACTCTGGACCATAGAGGGTCTTGGGCCAGTTGCACAGCCTCTCGGTGACTCACCTGCAAAAGTTAACACGTGAAGACAACTCAGCCCAGTGCCTGTTGCAAACCACGTTCTCAGTCATGTTGCTCGTCATCATTCGCGTTAAAATCAGCAGCGCAGGAACAGTTCGTCCTTGGGTCTGACGTTCGTGGCACGACCTCGTTAGTGGCTGGTGTAACGTCTGGATGCTGCTTTTCTTCGAGGGCAGGGGATCTGCTTGGGCCAGTGGCTAAGCTCATTGGTGGGCTCCGTGTGCTCCCCAGTTCTGCAGTAGACGGGGGTTCTGGAAGCTGCTCTCTGTCCAGCCTGGCGGCAGCCCTGGAGGCGCTTCTCCAAGGACCTGGGGTGTAGGGAGCCTGCCCTAGCCACCCCCTGGTCCCTTGGGGTTTGTGGTGGGATTCCCAGAGCTGGGCAGCGTAGGTGCCTCTTTGGCATGGGACCTGGCCCACCATCACAGACCCTCCTGCAGGAAGTCGCTGCCGTGGGCAGAGTGCAGCCACTCAGATGCTCCGTAGCAGTAGCAGGCATCGCTGGGTGGGACAGACTGGGGACTTGCCTTTCCGTGCTTGGGCCCAGCTTCAGGCTCAGCCTCAGCTGGACCCAGATCCTGGTGGGCTGCTCCTCCCGTCCCCGGGCCCGAGTGGGGGTGGCAGCAGCAGCTATCGAGCGTATCACTGCCCCTGCTCTGCTGGGACAGGGAGGGTGAGGTCAGCCGTAGAGTCACTGTCATGTGTGAGGGCAGGACAGCGGGAGTGAGCGTCTCGTGAACTTACAAAGAGAAGCCTGTCTGAGCCCGGAGCAGAAGGCTCTGGGGCGGGGATGGGGCAGGATCTGCAAGTGCCGGGAACCTGCTTGGCAGAGCTGCACCTGAGACCCCGGCAGGGTGGGAAACCCAGGTCAGTGTTGGGAGTTGGCTCCAGGCAGGGACTGGGGAGACCCCGGGGGCTGCAGGCGGCCGCGGCATCCTCAGCTCTCCATGTAGAGCCAGGTGCACGTGGGTGCGCAGTGAGTAGGACGCAGAGCAGGGCAGCCACATGTAGATTCCTAGGAAACTACAGAGGTGGTGCAGGGGGCCCTGTGTACACTTCACCCAGTCTCCCACATGGTCACATCTGTGTCAGTGTGTTACGAAGTCTTGGGTGGTACAAAGGGTGAACACGCGCGCCTGTTAACTGAAAAGTCGAAGATTCGAGTCCACCCAGAGAAGCCTCAGAAGAAAGTCCTGGCGATCCACCTCCGAAAAATCAACCACTGAAAACAGTTCTGCTCTGGAACACGTGGAGTTGTCATGAGTCGAGATCGATTCAGTGGCAACTGGTTGGAGGCAGCAGTGGTTCAGGGGTAGAATTCTCACCTCCCACGTGGGAGACCCAGACTCTATTCCCAGCCAACGCACTTAACGCGCAGCCACCACCCACCTGTCAGTGGAGACTCGCGTGCTGCTGTGATGCTGCACAGGCTGCAGGAGGGCTTCAGCCAATGAAAACCCTATGGAGCACTGTTCTTCTCGGACACCCATGGGGTTGCTGTGAGTCGGAGTCGACTTGAGGGCACCTGATGACTGGTTGGTTTCGCCGGGAGTGAGGAGTGAAGTGGAGGTGGGCAGGGTGCCCCCCCCCACGCCCTTGGGAAGGCTGATGGGCAGGCGGGCTGCCGTCGTCCTCTCACAGGGGGCTCTCAGTTCCCCTTTGCTGGGGGCACAGCTGGCTCGTCTGCCTGTGTTCTCCGTCTGTGGCCTGTCCACCACATGGACACATCCCTGAGAAATGTGCTCGATGTGTGGCGGCCTGGCCAGTGCAGGGCCATGGTACACTTCTTGTCACACGGCCACCTCTGAGCCCAGCCTGGACAGCGGGGCCGCAGCAGCACCGGGGCCTCCTGGCTGGAGTTCAGTCCTGGGCTAGCACTTCCTTCGGTCCGCAGCCCGTGGAGCAGGGCCCTCCAAGCGTGGCTGGAGCCGGGGAGCCCCGCGCTCCACCTTTTTCTCTGGACTCATCCGTTTGGGGACATTGCCAATCGTTTTTCAAAGAGAAGCACCAGTTTTTTCTCATTTAATAAACGGTGTTACTGGCGTTTGTCAACACGAAACAGCACGAGGTACCTCAGGACTTCATGTGGCTTTACTGAGGAAAGTGCCTGAAGGGTTACAGGCGTGAAGGGGAGAGTGCCTCGGGTGGTGACGACGCATCGTCTGCTGGTGGCACTGATGCCATGGGAGGTGGGCCCAGCCATGTGGGGTGGTCTCCACTCCCCCACCCCACTAACCAACAAGGTCGGGGTCCTGTTCTCCTGCCCTGCCGTCTGGGATGCTCACCCCCCAGAACTCAGGGTCCTGACACCCCAGACTCAAACGCTAGGGCTGCAGGGCTGCTCAGTTCTGTCCGTGGGCCCTGGAGCACAGGGTGGACCACTGCAGAGGGCTTGGGTGGAGGCATGTCCTCGCGTCCCGTCGGAACCGGCAGGCATTGGTTGTGGGGCTGGCGGCCAGCGGCCAGCGGGCAGACTGTAGGGCCATTTTCTGGTGACAAAACCTGGAGTTTGCGATGCTTGCTCTGTTCCCCTGGGTGAGTGTGGGCATGTGCACGTGTGTCTACCTGTGTATGTGTTTGTACGCATGCCTGTGTTTGAACAGGAATGAGTGCACGTGTGAGCGTTCATGTTCGCCTGTGTGGCGCGTGTGCGCATACACGTGTGGGTGCGTGTGTGTGCACGTGTGCCTCTATGCACACAAATGAGTGCATGTGTGAGCATTC
The DNA here is from genome assembly GCF_000243295.1 of Trichechus manatus latirostris. NCBI lineage: Eukaryota > Metazoa > Chordata > Mammalia > Sirenia > Trichechidae > Trichechus > Trichechus manatus. Next base: position 1,184,672 of record NW_004443960.1, on the reverse strand, counting down.
AGGTTTGCCTCTGTGTGCACGTGTGTGCATACCTGTGTATGTGTGCGTGCGTGTGCGTACGCGTGTGGGTGCGGGTGTGTGTGTGCGTGTGGGTGTACACGCGTGTGTACACGTGTGGGTGCGGGTGTATGCACGCGCGTGTACACGTGTGTATGCATGTGGGTGTGGGGGTGTGGGTGTATGCGTGTGTGTACGCGGGTATGTGTATGCGTGTGGGTGCGGGTGTGTGTACGCACGTGTGTACGCGGGTGTGCGTACATGTGTGTGTGCGGGTGTGTGCGCATGCACATGTGTGTACGCGCGTGTGCGTACACGTGTGCGTGCGCGCGGGTGTGTGTGCGCACGTGTGTACGCGGGTGTGTGTGTGCGTGTGTGCGCGCGGGTGTGTGTACGCGTGTGTGCGTACACGTGTGGGTGCGTGTGTGCGTACACGTGTGGGTGCGGGTGTGCGCACGCGCGGCTGTGTGTGTACGTGTGTGCACGCGTGTGTGTGCACACGTGTGTGCCTGTGCGTCTGTGTTTGAGCCTGTGCATGTGCATGTTTGCATATGTATGTGTGCGTGTGTGTAGAGGAGCCCCAGCCCAGGGCCCCCCTTTCCCAGCACTTCATGTCCAGGCATGCACTGGGAGGGTGGTGGTAGTGCCCCCAGGCAGGTTGAGCCGTTTGGAGCCAGTGCAGGCCCAGTGAGGCCGCCCTGGAGAAGTATCCCTGGAGTTGGGGCCAGCTGAGCAAGCCCCCAGGACGAGCAGGCAGGGGTCCAGGTGGGGACACAGGGCCTGGTCACCTGGGAGGATGCAGGCTCCACCGTGGTGGCGCTATTGGGCCTCCCTCCTCGTGACAACAGGTGTGTTAGCCCATCTCTGAGGTCACCTGGGATACCGGCGGGGGGTGGGAAGCTTCAGGTGAGCGAAGCCCAGTCTCTGCTCCAGGGGACTCACTGCTCATCGCCAGGCTGTGGGGCCCCCACTGCAGCACTTCTGCGGGGTGTGGGTGGCAGGACGGTGTCCGGAGCGATGCCCTCTTATGTCCCCGCGCCTCACCGCCCCCTTCTGCTTCCAGCTGCCCCGCTCGGCATTTTTTCGGATTGGACTGATGAGCAATGTGGAGCTGGACGACGAGCTCCTTGACCCGGTGAGTGGGCGGGTGGCAGGACACACTGCTGAGGGCAGGGGACGGCGGCCAGGGGGCGCTCTGAGACCCGAATGACCGCAGAGATGGAGTGCAGTGGGGGAGGGTGCACGCCAGGAGCTGGGCCGGGTAAGCGTGGTGTTCTGGGGGCTGGAGTCTGACTCCCAGGGGGCTAGGAAGCAGTGGAGAGCAGGGGGCGTCTCCACCTCGGTGTGGGTACACCCCGCCCCCAAAGCAAGCCCCATGCTGCACTTGGACCCTCTGCCGTCAGTGGCCGCCGCCGGGGGGAAGGTTCTGAGCCCCCAGCAGCAGAGCTCGGTCTCGCCTTCCCCTTGGAGCATTTTGGCCTGGGAAACCTTGTCTCAGAGGTTCTACCTGCAGCCAAACCGGTGCCTCAGCTAGGTGAGCGGAACCAGAGGCACTCACCTGGTAGCGGACTTTCTGAAGCCTCTGGGCAGACGGTAACCTGTGTGGACCTCGGTTGCCTTTGTGGGCACCTGTCCTCCACCCACCCTGTCTGCCCTCCTCAGGCCCCTGACACACCTGTTAGGGAACCTGCCTCCCAGCTGCGCAGCCCCTGAGTCCTGTCCCCACTGCCTGCTTCCACAGCCCTGCTGTCCGGGGCGCAGGGCCGCCGGGGGTGGGGCCGCCAGGGGGATATGAGGATGTCTTGGTGTGTGCTAGAACTTCATTTGTTTTTATGAAAGAATAATATCCCGTTGTACAGATGGACACGTTGTGTGTCTGTCATGTTTTGGTGGGCACTTGGGCTGTGTCCACGTTCTGGCTGTTGTGAACAGGGCTGCTATCAACATCGGTTTTGCACGTATTTGCATTGCTGCTCTCAAGGCCGCTGGGTACATGCCTGGGAGCGGAATCACTGGGTCCCTTGGTAACCTTATGTTTAACTGAGGACCCAGTGGCCTATTTTCTGCAGTGACTGCGCCCGGCCTGCATTCCCACCAGCAGTGCATGCGGGTTCTGATTTCCCCACATCCTTGCCGACACCTGTTGTTACAGTCGCCCTGCTGACCGTGTCTCTTGAAGTGACTGTGTGGGGTTTGTCCTCTGTTCTTCCGCTGCGGGGCGTCACACTGATTGGGTTTCAGACATGAAACCAGCTGTGTGTTCCTGGACGAGCCCCGCTTGGTCACCGTGTTGCTGTGTTCGGTTTGCAGCATCTTGTTGACGATTTTTGCATCCGCATTCAGAAGGGATATTAGCCTATGACTTTCTTTCGAGGTCTTTGGTTTTGATGACAGGGTCCTGCTGGCCCCAGAGAGTGCGTGGGGACGCGTCCCTCCTCCTCCCATGTCCTGGTGGTCACGTGGGCGGCTCTCCCCTTCCTCCACAGGGGATGGATCCCCCTCAGCCCTTCCCCAGGGAGATCCCGCACAACGAGAAGCTGCTCTCCCTGAAGTATGAGGTGAGCTCTCCCACACGTGTCCAACCCGTCCAGCCCTGGGGCGGCTGCTCCCCGGGCCTCGGGCCCCAAATGGCACTGGCAGTGACTTGCTCTCCCCCTGTGCGGCCCGCAGAGCCTGGACTATGACAACAGTGAGAACCAGCTGTTCCTGGAGGAGGAGCGGCGCATCAACCACACAGTGAGTGCAGCCCTGGCACTGCTCCCCGGCCGCCACTCCCCCGGCCGCTGCTCCCTCAGCGAGTCCCACCTTCGCATCTGGAGGCCTGCTCCTTCCTGCCTGGGTATTGCTTGGCTCCCCAGTACAGGTCATGGCCACTGTAGCCGAGGTGCCAGATGCGGTGGCACATGTGTGACTAGCTGGCCGTGAGTTTGCTGGGAAGGTTAGCCCCTGCCCTGCAGGGCCCCGGCTCTTCAGCGCCTTCCCACCCCATAGGGCCCCTGCTTCGTAGGGTACCTCCTCTCAGCGCCCCTGCCCCCTTAGGGGCCCCACCCAGGTGGGCTCTGGCAGCTTTCTTGCTGTGAGATGCTGGTGGAGCTGCCCTTTGTGGCCCTCAGCGTGACAAGCACAGTGTGCTGTGCACGGCGTGGCTGGCAAGGTCTCGGGGCCGTTGAGCAGCTGGGGCTCGTCATGCTGTCAGCAGAGCAGCCGTGACGGGCCCCCCGCACTCCCCCAACCCCTGTAGGCCTTCCGGACAGTGGAGATCAAGCGCTGGGTCATCTGTGCTCTCATTGGCATCCTAACCGGCCTGGTGGCCTGCTTCATCGACATCGTAGTGGAGAACCTGGCCGGGCTCAAGTACAGGGTTGTCAAGGACAGTATCCTCGGGCCGCCCCATGGCAGGGATCACGTTGCATGGCCTGTCCTGTGGGCAGGGACGCGCTGAGCCCTGCGATGTGCCGTGCACTTGGGGGCCTGATGGGCTGTGTGATGTCTCTGGAGGGTCTCCTCAGAGCCCAGGACCCTCTGGCCACCTCGCCAGGCGTGGCCCATTGGGGTCTGTGTCTGTTGGGCCGGGAGCCATGCTCAGGCCTTGGGCCAGCTGCGTGGGGGTGGGCAGGAGGGCGGGGTGCTCCGAGTCCTGTGGTGAGCTGCCTTCCTTGACGAGCCGAGACATCGACAGGTTGACGGAGAGAGGGGGCCTGTCCTTTTCCCTCCTGCTGTGGGCGACGCTCAACTCGGCCTTCGTGCTTGTGGGCTCATTCATTGTCGCTTTTGTCGAGGTGCGGGGCCCCCCAGTGTCTCGGGGCTGGAGGGTCTCGGTGGGGGGCCAGGACTCCCCCAGTCGTGTGCTTCCCCTCTCGCGGTCCCGTGGACCAGAGCGTCCCATGATTAGATGTGACAGAATCGTTGTGTGCATGTCACATTTTCAGTGAAAACAAAGTGCATCTGGGCCTCCTTGGCCCAGGCCCCCAGCGGTGCTGCCACCATCCACCACCACGGCCGTCCAAGTGCCGCGTCCACACGGAGCCAGGGCCCTGCAAGTGACAGGCACCAGGAGCCGGGCCAGGGAGTGCTCTGGGGCAGGGTCTCAGGAGGGGGACAGACTCATCCCAGGTGCAGGTGGAGGAAGGTGCTGGAACCCGGCACCCATGGGTGGGACTGCGGCCCGAGGTCAGGCCTCTCGCAGCCCTCTCCTGCCAGCCCTTCTTTCAGAGACCTCCCTTCCCCTGGGCCCACTTCCTCTGTCCCCCCACCCCACACATCCTGGGGTGTTGGGTAGAGAAAGGGCCAAGTCTAGGAGCTCCTCTGGGTGCAGAGCAGTGGCCCTTCTCTGGCACGTGACGTGGCCGCCTGCCCTGTCTGGGGACGTCCCTACCAGGGCCCCTGCCCCTTGCAGTGGGGGTTCCTCTGTCCCCCTCCACATACACATCCTGGGGTGTTGGGTAGAGAATGGGCCATGTCTAGGAGCTCCTCTGGGTGCAGAGCAGTGGCCCTTCTCTGGCACGTGACGTGGCCGCCTGCCCTGTCTGGGGACGTCCCTACCAGGGCCCCTGCCCCTTGCAGTGGGGGTTCCTGTCTCCACTGCCTGTGTCTCGTGTGGACCCCCTGGCAGAGGGGGGAGGAGTGATTTCCCCTCGGCCAGGCTGGGTTCCCCCAATCAGTGCAGACCCCCTCTTGCAGCCGGTGGCAGCGGGCAGTGGTATCCCCCAGATCAAGTGCTTTCTCAATGGGGTGAAGATCCCCCACGTGGTGCGGCTCAAGGTGGGTATGAGGGGGCCGGGGGTGGTGCCCCACATGGCTGCAGCCTGAGGAGGGTTGGGCAGGGGCAATCCATGGGGCACATGGGCTTGAGGGGGCCGAGGGCATCCTCGAGTGCAGCAGGCGAGCGGGCAGGAGATGACCGGGAGGTGTGGGGAGGGGCAGGCGGCTACCGCTCTCAAGCTGCTGGTCGCGGCGGGCATGGTCAGGCTTGGCATAGACATGAAGATGCAGAAAGGGGGATGGAGCCCCCGGGGGCCGGAGCCTCGCTGTGGCTTCTGTACCGCGGGCGCCTCCCCCCATGGCCGCGTTGCCTGTGCAGGTTTGGCCTGCTCGGACAGTGTTTGTCCTTGGTCACAAACAACTGCTTCTCCTTGCGTCCCAGACCCTGGTGATCAAAGTGTCGGGGGTGATCCTGTCTGTGGTGGGCGGCCTGGCTGTTGGAAAGGTAACGCACCTGTGCTGGCTGTCCTGGCGTCGTTTCTCCCCTCGGCACTGCAGTGGCTCAGGCTGTCGCTCCGTCTGACGCCCTGCCTTTCAGGAAGGGCCCATGATCCACTCGGGTTCCGTGATCGCCGCCGGCGTCTCCCAGGGCAGGTCCACTTCGCTGAAGCGTGACTTCAAGGTGGGTTCCGCCCGCCCCAGCGCGAATGTGGACACGCAGGCGGGCGCGAGGCTATGGCGTCCGGGAGGCCTGGCCCCTGCTGCGGGGACATCCTTCCCTGAGCTCCAGGCAGACCGAACCCTCGAGGGCACCGTCCCTGTGGCCCCTGCGGTGCGGGCGTGGCCCCGCTTTGCCCTCCGATGCTCCGCCGTGATCTCGCCGTGACCGCAGGCCATTCGGTGGCAGAGCCTTCATTACTGGCTGTCCTCTGGTGAAGGCCCAGGCTGGGTGTGCGCTGCGGGGTGGGGGTGGGGTGGCTTCAGTGTTCGGAATATCCAACCTGTGCAGCCTAGCTGGGCAGACTGGGACTCTGACGGTCCCGTGGGCCCCGGTCCGTGAACCCCCTGAGTAGTCCCTCTCCTGCTCCTCCTCCTTCCCATCTGTCTTGGTGGCTCGAGACGACCACCTTCCTTCTGAGAGCAGCGCCTTGGAGGGCCTGGATGAGCCCTCTGTCTGTCTGCTCCCTCTGTAGATCTTCGAGTACTTCCGCAGAGACACGGAAAAGCGGGACTTTGTCTCTGCAGGAGCTGCGGCTGGCGTCTCTGCTGCATTCGGGGCCCCCGTAGGTAAGAGGAGCCGGCTCATCACCCCTCAGGGTGGCCCTGCCCCTGCGGGTCCTCTCTGGGAGCTCTGCGCCACCCAGTTCTGGGGCTGGATTTGCCTGCGTGCTGAGGGGTGTGCCTGGGGCATCAGCTCGCTGTGCACTTGGGCTGTAAATGAGTCACTGCTGGACGGTCGGAGGCGGCAGCCGTGGAGCGGGCATACCCCTGCTCCCTGACGGCTTCTGGCTGATGAGACCCCGGCTCCGTCGGGTTTTGGCGGGGGGGTGGAGTGAACTGGGGTCCACCTTGTGGCCCTGGGGATGGCACAGGTGTGTCAGGGCGGCCCTGGCCTTTCCAGGTGGCGTCCTGTTCAGCTTGGAGGAAGGCGCCTCCTTCTGGAACCAGTTCCTGACCTGGAGGATTGTAAGTGCTGCCCTCACTCACCCCTTGCCCACCCCTCATCCGAGTTGGGTCCTCACCCTGTCTCCTGCTTTGGTGTCAGGGCCACAGGCCTGTCCTGCTCTCACAGCCAGGTCCCACAGGGCTCCATGTGCCCCCCCTACTCCATCCCCGGTCGTCTGACCCCAGAGTGCTGTGCGTCCTCTCTCTGCCGAGCTCACTGTCGGTCCTAGATGTCAGACATTGGGTCCCCACCACTCCTCCGGGCCCCCGTGGTGGGGCAGTGGACTGTGGACCGCAGACCGTGCACCTTCCCCTCCCACTCACGCTGACTTGCCTTGTCGCTCATGCAGACGGGGCCAGGGGCCCACCCTGCCCAGCCGCCCTCTCTGGCCATGTGGTGGCTCAGCCAGCCGGGCACCACGTCCCACTTTCCCCTTGGTGGAGTCTCCCCCGAGCCCCCCTCCCTCGGCCCCACCCCACGATCCGGGTGCCGGGTCTGCTGCGGCCCTGACGCCGGCCCCTGGTGCTGCCTCCCTGCCCAGTTCTTCGCCTCCATGATCTCCACCTTCACCCTGAACTTTGTGCTCAGCATCTACCACGGGAACATATGGGACCTCTCCAGCCCGGGCCTCATCAACTTCGGGAGGTTTGACACCGAGGTAACCGCCGGGCTGCCCAGCTGCCCCACATGCCACACTCTGTGATGCAGGGCCGCGTCCTCGAGCTCCCACCGGGGTTGGGGCTTCTGGAAGCATCTAGCTTTCAGCTCCAAGCTGGGCCCTTGTCTATAAACTCCAGTTTCCTGAGGCGCTCTGCTGGGTAAGGGCTCATGGGAGCAAACTGCGGGCTAGGATGCCCTGTTGCTCCTGGGCCAGGAAGGCAGCAGAGGGCCTGGCAGTGGACCAGCTGCCACGGACTGCTGTGTGTCCTGAGCTCTGTGAGCTCAAGACGGTACACAGGCAGCCACCCCATCCAGAGGGACAGTGTGGGTTCGGCCAGCCCTCCCAGGGTGCCTGGCTACGTGCTGTGGAGCCCCCGCACGTCAGAATCATGGGCTCCGGGCGCCCCATGCCGAGAATGCACTCCCTGGCAGATCCCACGTGCAAGGACGTGCGGGAGTGCTTGGCGAGGGCAAGGACCCCTGTGTTCCAGTGCCCTCTCCCACCCACTGCTCCCTGACTGCCTCATTGGCAGAGCCCCAAATCGCCCTTTAGAGGTCATAAATTCTGGGCAAGAAACAATGCCTCAGAAAAACGGAGGCAGTGGGGTGCCCACCGAGGGCCCCGACCACCGTGTGTGGGGAGGATGCAGTCCCTCAGCCCCTGCCGCCCTCTCCGCCGCGACAAATGTGCTGGGAGTTTCTGGTGCACACGGGTGGATCTGTGATGTTGCCTCCATATCCTAACAGCCTCTGCTCTTCCTCTCTCTGCCCAGAAAATGGTCTATACCATCCACGAGATCCCCATCTTCATTGCCATGGGCGTCGTTGGTGAGCCCTCCCCTGCTGCTCTTGAGAAGAGGGGCTCGTGGCGCTGGGGCCTCCTGCTGTGTGATTGAGGGGGTGTGGTGGGCGTAGGGCCAGGGAGGGGCTCCAGGAGGGGTGCCCAGGAGGCTGCTGTGTCCGTGCCAGTCCATGTGTGCTCACGGAGGGGGGGGCCCCCACAGGGCAGCAGCCCCGGGCCGTGTGTGCTGGCCCCCCCTTCCCTCTCTCCGTACGAAGAAAGGTGAGGGGGAGATGCAGGCTGTCCTCGGGAAGAGGCCAAGCGGGTCTGGGCAGGCTGCTGCTCTAGAAAGCTCTTCCCTGAGGAGGCAAGCCTTTGGGGGGTGAGGGAGTCTGCCCCTGGGTGTGGTGGTGCAGATGGGCATTTGCAGACCCTGCCTCATCCTGGTCCCTCTGCACAGCTTTTTGGGGGGCACCTGTCACCAGGGGACCAGCAGCCCCAGCTCCCATGCCAGGACACCCGGGCAGTGTTGGGGAGCATGGGCAATGGGGTGTGGGCGTTGCCGGGGGGGTGGGCAGTGTCAAGGGTGCACAGGCAGTACTGGTGTACATGGGTGCTGCCAGGGTGCATGAGCCGTATGGGGGTGCACATGCAGTACTGGGGTACATGGGTGGTGCTGGGCTGCATGGGCAGTGTCGGGGGTGCACAGACAGTACTGGGGCACGTGGGTGCTGCCAGGGTGCATGGGCAGTACATGGGTACATGGGTGGTGCTGGGTGCATGGGCCGTACAGGGATACATGGGTGGTGCTGGGTGCATGGGCCATACAGGGATACTTGGGTGGTGCTGGGTGCATGGGCAGTACGAGGGTATGTGGGTGGTGGTGAGCGCATGGGCAGTATGAGGGTATGTGGGTGGTATTGGGGTACATGGGCAGTACTGGGGTACACGGGTGATGTCAGGGCACATGGGTGGTGCCAGGGTCCACGGGTGGTACTGGGGTGCATGGGTAGTACCAGGTGCAGTCTGAGTGCACCCGTTCCTCCTGTGCTGTTTTCTTTCCGGTCACCGGCCACAGGGGGTATCCTCGGGGCTGTGTTCAACGCCTTGAACTACTGGCTGACAATGTTTCGGATCAGGTGAGGCCCTGTCCTACGTGCTGTGCCGAGGGCTGGCCTCCCAGGCCCGCCGGGGGAGGTGAAGACCCCGCACTCAAGGGCTGGCCTCCCAGGCACGTGGACCCCAGTGGCTTGGTGCCCTGCTCCTCCAGGGTCCCTGCCTCCAGTCTGGGCTTGGGGCCTGCGGGTGGCACGTCTTCACCTCGACCTGCCAGTCAAGAGGCAGTGCATTCCTCTGGCTCTCGCCCCCGGTCTACGTGGTGTGGGGAGAGTGCCCTGTGAGGGCTGGGGGACTGTTGGGAGCTGGCACCACAGGGGAGAAGCTGAGCCAGGGACGCTGGGGGGTTGGGGTGGATGGAGAAGTAAACCTGGGCCAGGAGGTCCTGACAGCCAGTGGGATGGAGTTGTGGGGGCTCTGCCTGTGGGGAGTGTGTGTGTGGTCTGTCTGTGTGCATGGGTGAGTACATGCGTGTGTACGTCATGTCTGTCTGTGGGTACGTGTTGTGGGCCTGCGTGTGTTTCTTAGTTGTTTAGTGTTGCTATAACAGAAATACCACAAGTGGGTGGTTCTAACAAACAAATTTATTTTCTCACAGTTTAGGAGGCGAGAAGTCGAAATTCAGGGCATTCTACCCTTTGGCCCCCACAAATTCATGTCCTTGCCACCTGTAAAACATATTCATCTCATCGCGTCATCCCTAAAGTCTTAAATCGGCTGCAAGTTCAAAATCTTATCTTCTGAATTATCTGTATCAGATATGAGTGAGATTTCAGGCATATTCCATTCTGGGGCAAAATTCCTCACCTGTGAAATCTAGACTATAAGTTTTTTGTTTCCAAAGTACAATGGTAGAACCAAGCACAAGGTAGACATTTTCATTACAAATGGGAGAAAGGAGGGATAATGGGCACCTAGCAAGTCCAGAAGCCAGCGGAACAAATTACACTAGCTCTCGAAGGTTCAAAATAATCCTCTCTTTCCTGAGACCATCTGGGCAATGGCCCTGCCCTCTGGATTCTGGGTGGGGGCCCTGGGCTTCAGCTCCACCTTCCAGGCCCGCTGGGAAGTCAGCTCTGCTCTCTTGGCTTTGGGTGGCCCCATTCTCCTAGTTCACCTGAGTGGTGATCCCACCCACTTGGCCCCTGCAGGCCCCATTTTTCTCCCCTTGGGCATGGCAGCCCCACCCCCTCATCTTTGGACGGCAGCCCCATCCCCCTGGCACTCGTGAACAGCAGCCCCACACTCCAGAACTTAGCTGGCAAAGGTCCAATTCTTTGAAGCCTAGGAGGCTGTGACCCCACCCTTTGAAACTGAGAAGGCCCTGCTTCCTGTGCTCCTTCCAGCAGTTCTGCTGATCTTTGAGCTGCTCCAGGGATGGTCCTTTTCTTGGAAGACAATAGATGTAGCTCCTTTGACCTGTTCCCTGCCTGTAGAATTTGAAGAAGCAGACAGTGTTCTTTTCCGTCTTTCTCTGTCCCCTTCAGTCTGAGCTGATGAGTGTTCTGCTGGAGTAGTTGGTTAGATCCATCAGTCACAGGCTTAATCTCTTTAACAAAAGATTGTGTAACCATGTTTTTGGTGAACATACTAGGATATATGTACTTATTTTTTACAACTGAATTTTCCAGTTCTGTTTTCATTTTGTGCAATTAATTTTTAAGTCCACGTTTTTCATCTCAGATTCTGCTCTAAGCAGCAAGGAGAAAACCACGCGGCTCCTTTAAGATTTTGCTTAGGGATCTTTTCAGCCAGATATCCAATTTCCTCCTTACAAGTTCTCCCTTGCACCAAACATTTGAACATAATTCAGACAAGTCTTTGCCACTGCACAAAAAGCATCGCCTTTCCTCCATTGTCCAATCACGTTCATCATTTCCTTTTAAATTCTCAGTGAAGCACATTTAACGTCCACATTTCTAGCAATGTTTTGTTGCTGGCACCATACGTATTCTCTAAGGCGATAGAGACTTTCTCTGTGGCAGTCCTCACTTCCCTATGAGCCCTCACCAGAATTGCCTCTGACGTCCGTAATTCTACCAGTGGTCTTTTCAAGGCAATCCAGGCTTTTATTATTAGGTACCTTAAAACGCTTCACCTATTACCCAATTTCAAAACAGTGTCCACATTTAGGTATCGGTTAGAGCAGCACCCTACTCCTGATATCAAATTCTTAGTTATCTAGTGTTGGTATAACAGAAATACTGGCAAGTGGGTGGTTTTAACAAACAGAAACTTATTATCTCACAGTTTAGGAGGCTAGGAGTCCAAAAGGCGCTCTCTCTCTGTCGGCTCTGGGGGATGGTCCTTGTCTCTCCAGCTTCTGCTTCCTGGTTCCTTGGAGCTCTCCACGTGTCTTGGCATCTCTCTTACCTCATCTCTCTTTCTGCTCCTCATTTAATCTCTTTTCTATCACAGAAAGGAGTGACTCAAGATACACCCGACACTAATCCTGCCTCGTTCACATAACAAAAACAGTCCATTCCCAAAAGGGGTTATAAGCACAGGCATGGAGGTTAGGATTTACAACACACATTTTGGGGGACATAATCCAATCCATAATGTTGTGCTTGTGGTGTGTCTGCGTGCATGCATGTGGTACGTCTGTGCGTGTGTGTTGTATACGTACGTGTCTGTGTATTGTGTTTGTATGCATGTGTGCACGTATCTGCACGCACGTAGTGTGCCTGTGTGCCTGTGCATATGTGTGCGTGTGGTGTGTCTGTTCATGCGTATGGTGGGTCTGGGTGTGCGTGTGGTCTGCGTGTTTATGCATGCGTGTGGTGTGTTTGCATGTAGTGTGTGCGTATGTATGGTGACTGCATGTTGTATGTGTGCATGTGCTGTGTCTGTGTGTGTGATGTACGTATCGTGTGTGCGTGTGGTGTGTTTGTGCACGATGTGTGCATGTGTGGTGTGTCTGCACGCATGTGTGCACGCACGCGTGTTTCTGCATGCATGGTGTCTGTGTACGTGTGTGCGTGCATGTGGAATGCGTGTGTGGTGTGTTTGCATGTGTGCGCATCTGTGTGTGTGGTGTCTGTTTATGGGCGTGTGCGTGGGGTGTCTGCATGTGTGTGCACATGTGTGTAGTGTGTGCGTGGGGTGTGTGTGTGCATGTGGTGTGTGCGTGTGTTGTGTCTCTGTGCATGTGTGTGATACACGTGTTATGTCTGTGCACACGTATGGCTGCCACACCGCAGGCCCTTCTTGACTCTCTTCTCCAGGTACATTCACCGGCCCTGCCTGCAGGTGATCGAAGCTGTGTTGGTGGCTGCTGTCACTGCCACCGTGGCCTTTGTGATGATCTACTCCTCCCGTGATTGCCAGCCCCTGCAGGGGAACTCTGTGTCCCACCCACTCCAGGTGGGAGGCCGGGAGCCCTTGGGAGTGTGTGCCTCTCCCTGTGGCTCACGTCAGGAGCCCTGGGCCCTGAGCAGCTCTGGGGCGTCTCTGAGGGGACTTCTGGCTCCCCAGGCTTCTGGAGAAGGGCTCACAGCCCACCAGGTGCCAGTGGGAGGGTGTGGCTCTGCCGGGTTGATGCTCACCCCAGTGCCTCACCCAGAATGTGGTGGCCCTGGGGCTACTGAGCTAGGTGTGCACTTGTACTGCGGTGGGTCCGAGCTGCCACCCTGCCAAGCTGGCTGCCAGGGCCGACTGCCAGGGGCTAAGAGATGCCCCCTCTCCCCAGTGACCCGCCCCGGCAGCAGACGTGCCTCTGATGTGCTCAGTGTCCGCGGGGTGACGTCTGTCTGTGCTTGCTGGGCCCCAGCTGCCTTGCTCACCCCTCCCCTGCCCCCGGCAGCTCTTCTGTGCAGATGGCGAGTACAGCTCAATGGCTGCTGCCTTCTTCAACACCCCAGAGAAGAGTGTGGTCAGCCTCTTCCACGACCCTCCAGGTGTGTGACCCCAGTGGCTCCTGGGCCTGGTCGTCCACCGTGGACGCAGGGCCAACACCTTCCAGGCCTGGGCCCAACGCCCCTTCCCAGTGGGGTAGAGAGGGTGTGAGTGACACCTGGGCAAAGGCGTGGTCTCCTGCTGCAGCTTTCTATCTGTCCCATGCGTGTCTTCCTGGGGGTGCCAAGAACGCTGAGACCCAGGACCCTCAGTGCTGGAGCACCCCAGGAGACACCCATGATGTGGGTGGGGTGGGAGCAGCCAGGGAAGGGGTTGTGGACCTGCTGGCTGAGTTCTGGGCTCCTGGATGGCCTCCTCTCCCCTAGGCTCCTACAACCCCCTGACCCTTGGCCTCTTCACGCTGGTCTACTTCTTCCTGGCCTGCTGGACTTACGGGCTGACCGTGTCCGCTGGTGTCTTCATCCCCTCCCTGCTCATCGGGGCTGCCTGGGGTCGCCTCTTTGGCATTTCCCTGTCCTACCTCACAGGCACCGCGGTGAGCGTGGGTGGGGGCTCAGGTGGAGGGTGCAGTCAGGACTAGGGAGTGTGGGGCGGGGGGGGGCATGGGGCAGTAGGCACGAATGGGGAGCAGGGCGCGTGGGGGGCAGTGGGGTGATGGGGGCATGAGGCGCAGCCGTGAGCAGGGGTGCAAGCTGGGCCCTTCCCTGCTGAGTGGCATCCTGCTCTCCCGGTGAGGCACCGCGGGTTGTCCTGAGCGTTGTCCTAGGATGCTGAGATGGGTGGTCTCACGTGTGAGCTGTAGGGCCGGTTCCCAGGCGTGGGGTTGCCGGGCCGAGGTGTGGCTGCCGTGGTGGTGCCTGACCACCAACCCCAACATCTGCCCTGGCCTCTCCCTGCAGATCTGGGCAGACCCCGGCAAGTATGCCCTGATGGGCGCCGCCGCCCAGCTCGGTGAGTCCTGGTGGGCCCAGTCGCTGGGTGGGTCTGCACGGCAGCAGGGGTCGGGTGGGCCTAGCGTGGGCAATCATCTTCCACGTCCGTGAAGAAAGAGAAGGTGTGCCCTGTGACTGTGTGTCTCTGTCCTGACCCACATCGTGGGGACCAGATAAAGCCAGAGCAGAGCTGGTGTCTGCAGGAGATACCACTGGGAACAAGCGGGGGGCCTGGTGCCATGCATCGTGGAGAGGCAGTGGGCCCGTTGAAGGGGCTGAGCCCATCTGTGGGCGGAGCAGCCGCCCGGGCACACTGGGACGCTGCTCACCAGCACCCTCCTCCCCGTCAGGTGGAATCGTGCGGATGACGCTCAGCCTGACGGTCATCATGATGGAGGCCACCAGCAGTGTTACGTATGGCTTCCCCATCATGCTGGTCCTCATGACGGCCAAGATCGTGGGCGACGTCTTCATCGAGGTGTGGCCTCGGGTCCTCTGTCTCTGGAGGGAGGGCGTGGACATTGTTGTCACCTCCACCAAAAGCCTCCAGGCTCTGTAGGCAGCAGCTCGCCCACACTTTCCCCTGAGGCTGTGGTATCCATAGAGATGGCTGGGGGCTGGGGCGAGGGGTGTGAGGGGCCTGGGACCGCACAGAGGCCTCCCTGACAGCAGGGCCTCCCCGGCCTCTCTCTGGTGGACACAGCGCCCAGCTCCCTCAGTGTGGACACAGCGCCCAGCCCCCCTTAGTGTGGACACAGCGCCCAGCCCCCCTCAGTGTAGACACAGCACCCAGCCCCCCTCAGTGTGGACACAGCGCCCCGCTCCCTCAGTGTAGACACAGCACCCAGCCCCCCTCAGTGTGGACACAGCGCCCAGCCCCCCTCAGTGTGGACACAGCGCCCAGCCCCCCTCAGTGGTGAAGCCAGCGTCCCAGGCCCCCCTGTGGACGCAGTGTCTGGCCCTCTCAGTGCGGACATGGCGTCCCCCTGCAGGGCCTGTATGACATGCACATCCAGTTGCAGAGCGTGCCCTTCCTGCACTGGGAGGCCCCGGTCACCTCACACTCGCTCACAGCCAGGTACTGCCCCCCCGGCCTCCGTGTCATCGTGGCGCAGACCAAGGGCCGCAGGCCTGCTGTTCCCACATGCGTGGCATTCTCCACGCTTAGCGCATGTGTGTGGGGGTGGGGGAAGGAGGCTGTGGAGCTGGCCCAGGCAAGGTGGGGCCACACGTCCCTGCTTCGCCGCATCAGGCTGTACCTTCGCAACGTCGGGGGTTCTGCATGGGCTGGCAAAGCTAAGTTGGGTGGCCATGACCCCAGGAGGTCCCCGTGCGCTTTGAGCATCATTGGTTCAGGTGGAGGAGGGGCTGTTTGAGAGCACCACGCAGGCA
Organism: Trichechus manatus latirostris; assembly: GCF_000243295.1. Taxonomy (NCBI): domain Eukaryota; kingdom Metazoa; phylum Chordata; class Mammalia; order Sirenia; family Trichechidae; genus Trichechus; species Trichechus manatus. Next base: position 1,169,569 of record NW_004443960.1, on the reverse strand, counting down.
GGTGGCGGTGGCTGTGGCGCCGTGGCTGACGGGCGTTGCTCTGCTGGCAGGGAGGTGATGAGCACGCCTGTCACCTGTCTGAGGAGGAAGGAGAAGGTCGGCATCATCGTGGACGTCCTCAGTGATCCGGCATCCAACCACAACGGCTTCCCTGTGGTGGATGACGCGGACGACACCCAGGTACCGGATGGGCCCGGCAGGGGTGGGTGAGCCTCTGGCTGGGCAAGGTGGACCCAGCGTCCGGCCACTGTGCCGCACGAGCTGTGTCCTCGGGCCACCCACATCCATCTCTGTGTAAGGCCTGTCCCAGCCTGAGCAGGCAGCTGCTTGTCAACACATCGGCAGTGAGCATGGTGTCTGTGGGGAAACACACGGCCTAGTGCACACGAGCACGGAGACCTCCCATGGTCTCTGTGGGGAAACACACGGCTTAGGACACATGAGCATGGAGGCCTCACGTGGTCTCTGTGGAAACACACGGCCTGATGCACACGAGCATGGAGGCCTCATGTCTGGGCAAGCGAGCCCCACAGTCAGAGACGTGTCCTGGGTGCGTGCCGGTGCATAGTGGTCACCGTGACTGCTGTCGAGAAAGGGCCTGAAGGTGTGCGGCTGGCCTGCCTCGCCCGCTGGAGCACCTGGGCCCTCCACACAGGTGGTTCGGGAGTCATTTTGTGGTGGAGGGGGTGCACCTCCCAGCCGGCAGGCACAACCCCGTGGCCCGGACTCCTCGGTCTGCGGTGAGGGCGTTGTCCCGCCCTCCTGGTTGGCGGGGTGCTGAAATGGGCTAGCAGGGCGCCTGCAGCCAGACCAGCCTGTGACGGTGGCAGTGACACGGGACCTGAGGAGATCCCGTCTGGGGACGGGGCGGTCAGAGCCAGGCACACGTGCATATGGGGCACAGCCCGCCGTGGCCACTTCCTGAGGTCTTGGACTAGGTCCTGCTACACATGCAGCCAAGCGCCCACCCTGTCTCCACAGCCCGCCAGGCTGCAGGGCCTGATCCTGCGTTCCCAGCTCATCGTCCTCCTGAAACATAAGGTGCGTCTGCAGGCGGGGACGGGGGTCAGGGCTGACGCGGGCGGGGACGGGGGTCAGGGCGTCTGCAGGCGGGGACGGGGGTCAGGGC
>NW_004443960.1:1161905-1168144 GCF_000243295.1 Trichechus manatus latirostris | reverse complement strand
GGGTGGGGGTCAGGGCGTCTGCAGGCGGGGGGCAGGTGTCAGGGCCACGCAGGTGGTTGTCTGGGGTCCTTGAGTGACGCTGGCAGGGCATGGGGATCCCGGAGCAGATGTGGGCGGGGTTCCTGGGGCATACCCAGGCTGGTGTCAGGGTTCTCGGGATTTGTGGCTGGGTGTTGGGGTTCTGGGGGTGACACGGGTGGGGGCGGGGTCTTGGGGTGGATGTGGGCGGGAACGGAGGTCCCAGATGGACAGCTGTGTGCCCTCATCCCCACCCTGACACGCCCCACATTGTGTGGGCAGGTGTTCGTGGAGCGCTCCCACCTGGGCCTGGTGCAGCGCAGGCTGAGGCTGAAGGACTTCCGGGATGCCTACCCCCGCTTCCCGCCCATCCAGTCTATCCACGTGTCCCAGGACGAGCGCGAGTGCACCATGGACCTGTCGGAGTTCATGAACCCTTCCCCCTATACTGTGCCCCAGGTCTGGGGGCCACAGCACAGTGCAGTGGTGGGGTGTCCTGCTAGAATGTCCTCGGCGTGGCTGCCTCTTGCGCCAGCAGGGGGCAGTGCGTAGGGCCTGTGGGGGCATGGGCTGAGGAGAGGCCGGCCCACCTGGGGAGGGGCCGTGTCCCCAGAGCATGGGGGAGGGGGTTAACAGACTCACGGGGGTCTGCTGAGCAGGATGGGCTGACCAAGGCAGGGCCAGTGGGCGCATGTCGGTGGTCCTTGGCCAAGGGGTGTACAGGGAATTGTGCTGATACTGGGCTGGGGGACTGGGGGGGTGCTGAGGCCCACTTTCCCGCTGCAGGAGGCGTCTCTACCAAGGGTGTTCAAGCTGTTCCGGGCCCTGGGCCTGAGGCATCTGGTGGTAGTGGACAACCGCAATCAGGTGAGCAGGGCCTGGCAGGTTGGTGGGGTCGGGCGGTGGGGGCATCTCTCCCTGCCAAGGCCGGTTCCAGCCAGCAGCCCCCGGTCTTCCCTGTCCCTCCTTACCAGCTCCTTTGGCAGGGTGCTGGTGCACGGGGTTGTTCTCTGCATGTGGCTCTCAGCTCTCAGCTTGGGACCCAGCAGGGCGGGGACTCAGACAGGCTGGGTGGGGGCTCTGCTGGCCACGACCTTGGCTGTCCCACAGGTTGTGGGGCTGGTGACCAGGAAGGACCTCGCGAGGTACCGGTTGGGCAGAGGAGGCCTTGAGGAGCTCTCGCTGGCCCAGACATGAGGCGTGTGTCCTCAAGGGCTGGGCATCCCTGCCCCACACGCCCCCCCCCCCACCTCTGGTACCTCTGGTCTCGTGCTGAAGCCTGCTCCTTGGCCCGCGGTGGAGGAGGGAAGTCCTTCTAGACCCCAGAGCCACCGCAGACCGCCGAGCGTTCCCCCAGCACTCGCCACGCGATGGGTGCCTCCCAGTGCCCCTCGCTGGCTCCAGGGGCCATTCTCTTCCCGCTGTCTGCACCTCATGGGAGTCACGTGTGTGCCATGGTGTGCGGCCGTTCTTTCCTTCCTGCTCTGCAGCCTCCTGGGAGCTGGGAAGGGTGCATGTGTGGGTGTGAGTGTGAGAGAGCGTGTGAGCATGTGTGAGGACGTGAGTGTGGGGTGGCACATGTGACTTTGCGTGTGTGTTGGGAGCGTGTGTGGGTGTGTGCACGAGTGTGAGTGTGTCGGGTGTGTGAGAACAGGTGTGAACGTGTGTGTCTGTGAGAGACTGAGCTAGAGTCCCTGCTTTTGCTTCTACACTCTGTGACCCCAGTGCCCTACTCTCTGATCCCAGGGTCTGCCCTTTCCGTGACCCCAGGGCCTGCCCTCTGTGTGACCCCAGGACCCCACTGTCTGTAACCCCAGGGCCTGCCCTTTCCATGACTCCAGAGCCCTACTCTCTGTGACCCCGGGGCCTACCTTCCCTGTGACTCCAGGGCTTGCCCTCCCCGTGACCCCAGGGCTTGCCCTCTCCATGACCCCAGGGCCAGCCCCACTCTCTATCACCCCATTAGCACACAGACGGCTGCGTGACCATCTGGTGTCCCTGGCCCCCGATGCCGCCACTGCAAGGCCCCAGCCTACTTCCCTTAGCCACAGGCACAGTGTTGGTCTGGCTGTGCGGTGGTGATGTATGGCTGGCATGGACGCCCCTGGCCTCGGCAAGGCCCCAGCCAACCAGAGGCCCCTGGGGAGTGGGGTGGGCTCTGTGGAGACGCCAGCTGTCCCAAGGATCGTGCACAGGCTCCCTGGTGTGCACCCTGGCCCGGCCTTGGCCTGAGCCCGGCGGCTTCAGAAAACACGGAGCTTCCTCCTGCTGGACCGCTAGCCTGAGGTCTCAGGCCCGAGGCTGCCAAACCCTGTGAGCACGCATCTCAGCGCCGCAGCAGTTGGGGGCTGGAGACCCCTGGGGCCGGCGGTGATGGCCTTCTTTCTCCTGCTGCAGCGGCCACTGGGGGGGCCTCTGAGGACCCTGCTCTTGGCTGCCCAGTTAGCCTGGGCGGGGGTCAGTGCTGCTCTGGGCCGGCTCCAGGAACATGTGGGGCCGGTGGTCCTGGTGGGCATGGATAGGCTGGGGCTGGTGGTCCCTCGATGGCTGCTGTACCCCCGGGGCCCCCAGGCTCGTCCCTGTCACCAGGCAGCGCAGATGTTTGGGCTCGTCTGGGCCAGGTCGCCCCTGAGGTTCACCTCTTCCATAGGAGGCTGTGGGTCAGAGCTCGCCTCTCCCTCGGGGGTGCCACCCGGTAAGGCGCTGCGTGGGGGGTCTGCACGTGGAAATAAAGGACTCATCCTTGCAAGGCCAGGCAGGCTCAGTTGTTCCTGTGGCCTGATACACGGGGGGCACCCAGCGGTGGTGGTGACGACAGCGGTGGCTGGAGCAGAGCTGGGACGTGAGCCCTCGGAGCCCGTTGTCAAGAGGCCCCCAGGAGCAGGGGTTAGGGAGAATGCTGTGTTCTGGCCGTCCCCAGCTTCTTGCTGCTGCTTCCTGTCTCCATCGGAATGTGCGCAGGACACTGTGGGTGGATGTCTTCCCCGGGGGCCGTGGTCCTACAGGGGTGGGGAGTGGTTCCAGGAAGGCTGGCGAGCGCGGGGCGGACGGTAGCTTCCCTCCTCACAGTGAGGCCTGCACCCAGCCCTTCCTGGAGTGGGGAACACGATGGGAGGAGGACGCAGGTGGAAGCCCTCAGGCAGGCTGGATGCAGCAGGCCCGAAGGAGACGCATCGTCCACATAGGCAGGCTACGTTTCAAGGACACTGCCCGAGAACTGAATTATCTCGTTAGCAACTTTTGTATTGATGATATGTTGAAATATTATTTTGGATATGTCAGATTAAATGAAATAAACAAGATTGATTTCATTGTCTCTACTGTCTTAACGGGGCTACCATCTGGACCTCTTCTCGGATGGCTCTGTTTTGCCACGTTTGCGTGCTCTTGGGGACCTGCGCTTGGGACACAGGACACATTAGTAGTCCATCCCTGCCCCGACTCCCGCCAGGTCAGGCCAGGGCTCCCCCAGCCCTGCCTCGTGGAAACAGGCAGTTGGGGAGGCCTCGCAGGCTCAGGAGTTGGGCAGTTGGGTTCTGGTGAGGAAGGGGAGGTTCCAGAACAGCCCCCACTGCACCTGCCCCCCCCCCCGGTATTCTTAGGAAGGGGCAAGATGTGAGATGGGAGCCTATTTCTGTAGCCTTCCCTCCCTTCCTGTTTTCTGCAGCAGCTCCCACCCGCCCTGGCGGTGCGTGGCCCCTCCACGTGGCTGAGGCTACTGTGAAGTCTTTCCAGGTGAGCAGGCACTGGGCGGCCGGGGGCTGTGCTTCCCGGCCTGGCCCCGTCTCTGCTGCCAGTACTGGGTGCCGTCCAGCAGTGATAGCCACACCCCACCTTGGTGGGGAGAGGTGTCCCATTTGGGGCACAGGTCCTGCCCCGTGGGTGCTGCTGCGTCGTCAGAAGCCTTGTTCCCGGGGGACCTTCCTGCTGCAGTGCTGGCAAACTTGAACAGCACCCCCTCGTCGGGGGCGTCGTCCCCCCCCCAGCTGAGCCCCATCACCCTGGAGGACCTGGGGCTCCTCTTTGGGGACGGTCCAACCAGCCTCGAGCCCCTGAGCCTGGAGGAGATCTCAGAGAAGTATGAGTCTGGCTGCCTGGCACCAGCCGCCCCAGTCCCCGAGCATGACACCCCCAAGCACTGGAAGCAGCTAGAGCAGTGGTAAGCCACGGGCCCAGGGGTGGGGGCAGTCCCCAGGCGCCCAGGGCCCAGCCCACACGCCCTGCTCCTGCCTGCCCAGGCTGGCCGACCTGCAGGCCGAGGTGGCCTGTCTCCGGGGACACAGGGACCACTGTGCCCGTGCCACACTGGGCCTGCTGCAGGAGCTGCTCCAGGTGCGGGCCCGCGTGGAGCTCCAGGATGCCGAGCTGAAGCAGCTGCAGCAGGACATGCGACAGGCAGCCCGGGCCCCCGAGAAGGAGGCCTGCGAGGTGGGCACTGGCCATGGGGGGCTTCTGTCCTGGGCTTCCTGACCCTGAACTCAGCCCCCTGCTTCCTGCCCCCTGCTTCCTGCCCCCTGCCCCCCGGGCTCCTTGGGCACCCCTGCGTTTGTGCTGGCTACCTCCTCTTTGCAGCTCGCCGGCACCCCGAGCCAGACCCAGATGCAAGCCCTGGACAAGAGGTACCCCCACCCATCGGTGCAGGCTTGCAGGAAGGGAAGAGGGCTCAGGCTTCTGGAGGGTGGTGGCTGGTGCCGGAACCCCGCCCCCCACACACACACTGAATTGTCTCGCTCGGATAAACTAAGCGTACACTTGGAGGGTCTGGGTTTCAATGCACCCGGCAGCCGGCAGGGGCCCCTAGAAGGGGTCGGGGGGCTTGCTGGGCGCTGGGGGGGCTCAATGTGGGTGGGGGCTCACTGGGGGCGCTCATTGAGGAGCTCGTGGTGGGGGGTGTCTGTAGGGGGTCTTGCTAGGCGGGGCTTGCTGTGGCCCGCGGTTCACTCTGGGGGGAGCTTGCTGTGGGGGAGGCTTGCTGTGGGCTGGAGTTCACTCAGTGGGGGCTTGCAGTCGGGGGCTTGCTAGGGGGGTGCTCATTGGGGGGCACTAGCCGTGGGCGGCTCTTTATGCACCAGGCTGGTGGAGATCCGCGAGGCCCTGGGTCAGATCCGGAGGAAGCAGGCGCTCCAGGACTCAGAACATAAGAGCTCGGACCAGGAGCTGACCCTCAGGTGCGCCCCACCGCACACCCCGCCCTGCCCTCCCCACGTTCCCAACACCGACAGCTTCCGGACAAGCTGTGGGTTGATGGGAGGCTTGGACCCACTGAGGACTCTGGGAGGAGAAGGGATTCAAGCCGGGTCCTTGCCCCTCTCCTTCCCCGTCAGTCACCTCTGCCTGCCCCCTTCATGCCCCTGGGGCCTATTTCTGCACCTGTGTTCACTTGGGTGGGGTGCCTCCTGCTCCAGGCTGGTAGGTCAGCCTGGCCCACAGGGCAGGCCTGGCCCAAGAATGCATCCAGAGGCCCCCTTGCTCCCCCACTGCTGGCCTGCGTGACCCGCTAACACTGCCCCCAGGTTGAGCAAGCTGACTGGGAAGCTGAGGCAAGAGGGCCAGGACTGGAAGGCGGTCTGCAGCACCCTGCAGAAGAACCAGGAGGAGGCCAGCCAGCGGGTGGAGTGCGAGGTGGCCAAGATGCAGGTATGGCATCTGCACTCACGCGCGGCCTCAGTCCCCAGAGGGCCAGCCTGGGGAGAGGGCCGGCCCCCGGGCTGGAGTGGGCGGTTGGGGGGAGCGCCCGATGCCCCTCAGAGCTAAAGACTCCTCCCCTGCTCCTACCTGCGTGGAGCACTCCGTTGGGCTCAGTCACAGGACCCAAGATCAACTGATGAACAATTGAAATCTCAATCACAAATTAAACAATAAATAAATATAAATAAACAGGTTAAAATAACAAAATAAACAAATAGATGAATTAAAGTGAATAAATAAAAATAATCAGCCAGTCAATTAAACAATCAACCAACAATTCAACGAAACTATGAACCCTACAATAAAGTAACCAATTAATCAACGGATCAACCAAACAACCAATCTATTAAACAATCGATCAATCAATTTAAAAATCAACCAACCACCAATCAACCAATTAAAAGTCAATCACTCAACCAATCAAACCAGTCATCCAGCCAGTCAACTAATTAATTAAATCAACTAACCCGTCGGTTGATCAATCAAGATATAATGTTTGATGTTACTTAATTTTATATTACTATATTTTTAAT
>NW_004443960.1:1159077-1160940 GCF_000243295.1 Trichechus manatus latirostris | reverse complement strand
TCATTTCATTTAATGTTTTTGTGTTTTATATGCTGTTTTATTTGATATAAATTTTAATTTAATTTAAATTACAATTATTTTTATTTTAATTCGATTTGATGTTTAGTTTGATTTAGTGCTTCATTTTATTTTACGTTACATAATGTTGTTGTGTTGTTAGGTGCTGTCGAGTCGGTTCTGACTCATAATGACCCTGTGTACAAAATAAGGAAACACTGCCCAGTCCTGCACCATCCTCGTGATCATTGTTATCGTTGTAGCCACTGTGTCAATCTATCTCATTGAGGGTCTTCTTTCACTGACCCTCTACTTTATCAAGCATGATGTCCTTCTCCGGGGACTGATCCCTCCTGATAACATGTCCAAAGTATGTGAGACAGAGTCTCGCCATCCTTGCGTCTAAGGAGCGTTCTGGTGGTACTTCTTCCCAGACAGATCTGTCTGTTCTTCTGGCCGCCCATGGGGTATTCGATGTTCTCCACCAACACCGTCATTTAAAAGCATCCCTTCTTCAGTCTTCTTATCCCTTGTCCAGTGTTTGCATGTATCTGAGGCGATTGAAAACACCATGGCTTGGGTCCGAGGCACCTTAGTCCTTGAAGTGACATCTCTGCTTTTTAACATTATAAGGAGGTTTTTTGCAGCAGATTTGCCCAATGCAGTGCATCATTTGATTTTCTGACTGCTGCTCCCATGGGTGTTGATTGTGGATTCAACTAAAATGAAATCCTTGACAACTTCAGTCTTTGTTTATCATGATGTTGCTTATTGGTCCAGTTGTGAACATTTCTGTTTTCTTTATGTTGAGGTGTAATCCATACTGAAGCCTGTGGTGTCTGATCAGCATCAGTAAGTGCTTCAGGTCCTCTTCACTTTCAGCAAGCAAGGTTGTGTCATCTGCATATCACAGGTTGTTAATGACTCTTCCTCCAATCCTGATGTCACGTTCTTCTTCATACAGTCTAGCTTCTCAGATTATTTGCTCAGCATAGAGATTGAATAAGCGTGGTGAAAGGATCCAACCCTGACAACACCTTTCCTGACTTTAAACCACACACTGTCCCCTTGTTCTGTTCGAATAACTGCCTCTTGATCTATGTACAGGTTCCTCATGAGCACAGTTAAGTGTTGTGCAGTCTGAAATTGATCAAACATGCAGTCAGGATGCATTGATAATTACTGGCGATTGGAATGAGAAAGTTGGAAACAAAGAAGAAGGATCAGTAGTTTGAAAATACGGCCTTGGCAATAGAAAGGACACCGGAGATTGCATGACAGAATTTTGCAAGACCAACGACTAATTCATTGCAAATGCCTTTTCTCTACAACATAAATGGCAACTATACATGTGGACCTCACCGGATGGAATACACAGCAATCAGGTCAACTCTATCTGTGGAAAGAGATGATGGAAAAGTTCAGTATCATCAGTCAGAGCAAGGCCAGGGGCCGACTGCAGAACAGACCATCAATTGCTCATATGCAAGTTCAAGTTGAAGCTAAAAAAAATTAGAACAAGTCCACGAGAGTCAAAAGTACGACCTTGAGTATATCTCACCTGAATTTAGAGACCATCTCAAGAACAGACGGAACACTGGATGTAGTTGTGGAATGACATCAAGGACATCCTACGTGAAGAAAGCAAGAGGTCGTTGAAAAGACAGGAAAGAGAGAAAAGACCAAAATCGATGTCAGAAGAGACTCTGAAACTTGCTCTTGAACATCAGGTAGCTAAAGCAAATGGAAGAAATAATGAAGTAAAAGAGCTGAACAGAAGATTTCAAAGGGTGGCTCGAGAAGACAAAGTATTATAATGACATGTGCAAAGACCTGGAGTTAGAAAACTTTATATAATATTTTATT
>NW_004443960.1:1157367-1158977 GCF_000243295.1 Trichechus manatus latirostris | reverse complement strand
TATTGCATATTAGTTAATTTAGGGAAATATTTAATTAAATTTATTTTTATTTTGTCAGTTTTATTTTTATACAATTTGATGTCATTTTATATAATAATTTATTTCAGAGTTCATTTAAGTTAGTTGTGTTTTATTATATTTATTCATTGTATTTATTTGTTTACACCAGTCACAGGCGGGTTGTTTCCATAAGCTGAAGATAATTAGAAATTATTTGAGACCCTTACTGGGTCATGAGAACTTGTCAAACTTGGAAATACTTTCATTTGAAAATGAGATAAGCTAAGTAGTTTATTTATAAAATATTATGGATGGGTTAGCTTCCTTTAAAGCCGAGAAAGTAAAATGATAATAAATTCTGTTTTGGGAGTAAAAAAGTTAACTGTGACTTTGAATCCGCTTCCTTTGGAGGTTGACACGGATGATAGTCTAGAAAACGGACGCTGTTGGAGAAAAGGGAGACAAGGGTGGGAGACACCGCAGTCTGGGCTGAAGAGGGGGCGTTGTCCTCACGGCTGACTCGCGCGGGTTTGGTCCCGAAGGGGCCTCGACTCCCTCCCTGGGGCGGTGGGTCCCGCGGGAAGGAAAGCGCCTGCTCTCGCGGTGGGAGCAGCGCCCGGGTCCCTCCGGGCCGAGTACCAGGCGTTTCCCACGCTCTGGGGGCCAGGAGGGTAGAACCAGCGGTGCGCGCGCCCTCTCGTGGCCGGCCGCCGAATCGCTGAAATTCAGGGTCAGCTGATTTGGAAGTCGAAATCGAAGTGGGGTCCCCATCCAGTGCCTTGATGGGAACCACGGGGATAACAAGAAGTAAAGTCCACTGACTGTTAGAACGATCTGGAAGGAGGAAACAGGAGGAGAGCAGAGGGGCCCAGAGATGGAAAAGGCTGGGCCTCCTCTGGCCTGGACTCTGTGACCTGTCGACTCTACACACCTACCTCCCCACCAGGGCCATGTTAGTGGGAATGAGGAAATATTTGAGGGGTGCCAAGGAACTCGGTGGTCAGGTCTAACGACATTTTAATACAATGTATTTTGAAAATTAAAATTGATACAAACAATCCATGATGAACAAAACATCAGCGTTTTAGACACAAGACTAGTAAGCCAAAGTCAATTAAATTATTGAAGATCATCACTTGCTCAAGAAAAATGGTCAGACTTGTTAGTTCTCTCCATTGGAAACAAGACAAGCAAAGAAGTGGGTTTTCAAAATGTTGATATGTTTACTTCCATTAAATCAAAAACCAAAAAAACTCAAATCCATTGCGACTGAATCGATTCCAACTCTTAACAACCCTATAGGACAGAGTACAATTGCCCTGTAGGGTTTCTAAGGAGTAGCTGGTGGATTCGAGCTGCCAACCTTTTGGTTAGCAGCTGTAGCCCTTAACCACTGCGTCACCAGGGTTCCCCCTTAAATCCAGAATAGTAAAATTATAACACATTCTGGTTTTGGTATAAATGAAATAATGTGAGTTTTCATAACCTAATTTTCAAGTTTTCTGTATTTTTTCAACTAGGATTTAAACAAACTACTCAAACAGTAAATCAAATCTATTAACTAATCAAACAATTGATCAAACACAATAAATAAGTAAATATAAAAAATA
>NW_004443960.1:1137749-1155815 GCF_000243295.1 Trichechus manatus latirostris | reverse complement strand
GCGGGGCGGCGAGGAGTGGAATCTGGACGCGACCCGGCGGGGCGCGCAGGGAAGGGGCTCCCGGGCTCGACCCTGTCCTCTGGGTGGAGTGGCGCTCTCAGGCCGCTGGGCTCGTAGTGGCAGCGCGGGGTCACCCACAGAAGATGAAGACCGCAGAGGGCGCCCGGCTGCAGGCAGAGGCCGGCCTGTGGGAGGAGCTGGAGAGCCGCTGGCAGAAGCTCCAGGAGCGAAACGAGGAGCACCTGCTGGCACTGCGCGGGCAGCGCGAGGTCGGGGCCGGCTGGGGTTTGGAGGGGCGGGGGTGCCGGGCTGGGTGCAGGCTTGGGGCGGGCAAAGGCCAGGTGAGGTGTGAGTGAGGTTGAGGCAGGGTGCGTGCAGGGCCGGGTGGGTCTGCGTGCAGGCCCGAGGTGCAGGCCTGGTCCAGGTGCAGGCCGGTCTCAGGGCGGCTCTGCACAGCAGGAGGACGAGTCCTACCTCCTGGAGCAGTGTCGGGGCCTGGACCAGGCCGTGAAGCAGCTGACCAAGTTCGTTCGGCAGCACCAGGTGTCCCTGAATCACATCTTGCAGGCCCGGTGGGTGTGCAAACAGGGTCAGGAAAGGGAACCCGGGAAGGGACCACAGAGGGGATGGCTCTGCCCTCCCCACCCCTACTGGCAGCCTTAGCAGAGGATGAGGCCCAGCGGGACAGTTCGCAGGGGTAGAGGGGCCGCCTGTGTGGTGCCTGCCCTCGCCCTGGAGGTTCCCTGAGCAGAGCCTCCCCAGCTGTCCTGGAAGCTCAGGGCCCAGCGTCAGGCTCCCCTCCCTGCCCCAATGCTGAGGGGCAGTCATCTCGATGGCCCTGACCCCAGGGATGCCAAGGGGCACGTGGAGAAGAGCCAGACCGGGGAGCTGACCACCTACCTGCAGGAGAACCTGGAGGCTGTGCGGCTGGCCGGTGAGCTGGCCCAGCAGGAGGCACACAGTGCACTGGAGCTGGTGAGCACAGGGGGGCTTGGGGTGGCAGAGGGCGGCAGTCTGCAGGCCCTCTCCCTGCACACGCGCAGGCACGGCCCTCCGCAGGGCTTTTCTGCTCCCTGCTCACGCGCAGGCAGGGCCTTTCTGCTCCCTGCACATGCGCAGGCACAGCCCTCAGCAGGGCCTTTCTGCTCCCCTCTGCCGCCCACAGCTCCGCGAGAAGAGTCAGACCCTGGAGGCGTCTGCCGCGGAGCTGGCCAGGCAGGTGAAGGACCTGGGTGAGCACTTTGTGGCCCTGAGCTGGAGGCTGGAGCTGCACAAGCAGACGCTGAGCCTGCAGCTGTCCGAGGCAAGCACCAGGCAGACCGTGAGGGGAAGAAGGCCACTCCCAAAAGATGGGGACCCCTGAGGGTGACCTGAGCCTCCCACACACACACTGCAATTGCCCTGAAGACCTCTTGCGCGGCTACTCTGCCTGATAACCCCTTGCCCCAGGGTCAGCTCCTGAGGCCAGAGGGCCTGGTGATAGTCTGAGGCCTGTGACAGTTGGAAGGGCGGACAATCTGGAAGCTCCGTGGAGCAGCTTGCCCTTTGGTTCTTTCTGTTTGAACAGCCTTACTGAGATATAACATACCACACAGTTCACCCATTTAAAGTGCATAATCCAGGGATTTCTAGTATATTTACAGAAACGTGCAACCATCATCACAGTCAATATTAGAACATTTCCATCCCCTTAAAAGGAAGTCCCACGCCCTTTAGTGGTCACGCTCATTCCAACTTCCCCCAACCCCTAGGCAACCACTAATTTGCTTTCTCTCGCTATGCATTTACCTGTTTGTAGATATTTCGTGTAAGTGGAATCCCACAGCAGTTGTTGTTCTGTGTCTGATTGTTGTACTCAGCCCTGTGTGTTCAAGGTTCGTCCGTGTGGTGGCATGTAACAGGACTTCATTTCTCTTTATGGCTGAGTAACAGTCCTTTGTATGGATGAACCACGGTGTGTTGATCCATTCATTTGCTGGTGGACACTTGGATTGTTCCCCCTTTTGGCCGTTGTGAATAGTACTGCTATGAATGATCCCACCCAGGCCTGCCCTGCGGTCACCCTGGGCGGGTGTGTGGTTAGAACAGCCCCTGACACAGCCTATTGGCCCAGCCAGCCATCTTCTCTCTCCCATGGGTGTGGACAGCTGCCTGTCCTCCTCCGGTGCTCTGCCGACTCGGTGGGCAGCAGGGGTTGTGTGGAGGGGCTGCGTGGAGGGGCTGCACAGGCCGCCTCCTCAAGCACACAGCCCAGTCTCCGTGAGTGTGCCAGCCTGGTCACCCTGGACTGCATGCATGTCTGCGTGTCTGTGTGTCTGTGCACATGCCTAGAGACAGGTGGGTGCCAGCGGTGCCTGCCCCAGGTGCTCTCTGCCCGGGGTGTGAACTTCTGGGTCCCACAGACCCACCTCCTGGGGCCCCCATGTCCTCCACTGGAGGGGCCCCTCCGCCCATCCATCTGTCCTCCCTCTGGGGTTTGGCCCCTCACTGGGGTGTGCGTGTCCCAGGTGAAGAGTGAGTGGGAAGGTGCAGAGAGGAAGTCTCTGGAAGACTTGGCCCGGTGGCGGCAGGAGGCCGAGGCGTACCTGAGGGAGGTGCGTGAGAAGGTGGACAGCCTCCCCCGGCAGGTGGGTGCCGGATGGAGCACAGACGTCCCTGTCCTTGTCCTCCCCCGTGCCTGTGCCACGGCTGGCCTCAGGCAGCAGCCTGACCTGGCCCTCCCCTCCCTCCCTCCTCCCCCTTCCCTGCCTCCCTCCTCTCTCCCACCCTCCCTCCTCCCCTCCCCTCTTCTGCCACCTCTTCTCCTGTCTCTACTACCCAGCTGTTGCCTGCTGGCAGGGTGGGAGTGGGGGGTGCCTTGGTGGCCGGATACGGGGTGTCTTCTCCGGGCTGCCCGATCCTGACCCTGACCCTGACCCCGGCCTGGCCCGGGCTCAGATAGAAGGTGTCTCTGACAAGTGCATCGTGCACAAGAGCGACCTGGACCTGAAAATCACCGCTGAGGGCAAAGCCAGGTGAGGGCTGGCAGCGGAGGCACCCCGTCCAGGAGAGCGGGCTCTGTCCCCCTGCCACATGCCGTCACCTGTCCACAAGGCTCGTGAGAGGGCGGGGTGGCTTCACTGCCCGGGCTCAAGCCCCTCCCACTGCAGTTGCACGTGTCCTTTGCCAAGGCACCAGGACCCTCCCCTGGGGGCTGGGCAAGAAGCCCCCATGTCTCCATGGAAGAGAGCTCCGGCTGAACTGTCCCCACACTCTGCCACGTCCCCTCAGCCTGGGTCCCCGCCCATTGCCGGCCTCCCCCTGCCCTCCTCCCTCCACCTGCCCCGCCTGGCCACCAGGCTGCCACTACTGACCGCAGCCCTCCATGCCCACAGGGAGTTTCAGGTGGAGGCGGTACGGCAGGAGCTGGCTGTCCTGCTGTCATCCGTGCAGCTGCTCAAGGAGGACCACCCCGGGCGGAAGGTGGCCGAGATCCAGGGCAAGCTGGCCACGGTACCCCGGGCGGCCCCGGGGTGTGGCGTGGTGGGGGCCAGGGCGGCAGAGCTGGGGGTGGTCAGGTTGTGAGGGTGAGGGGCCGTGCAGCACTCTCCGCCCCCAGACGGAGGCCCCCAGGCACAGCCTTAGATTCAGGACAGCCAGCCCAGGGGGTGTTGTCCCTCTGGGTGACCGGGTGTGTCAGCCTCAGGGGCCCTCGAGGGACCCGGGGCAGCCTCCCTATGACGACAGGGATGCCCCGAGTCCTTGGCGGGCCCACCCAGGGCCCTCTGTCTCCCTGCCCCATCTTGTGGTCGGGAGAACGTGAAGAGGATGGAGGGCCCCGGGTGGGTGGAGGGGCCTGCTTGGGGCCGGCATGGCCCACCCGTGCCCGCCCACGACCGCGGGACGTGTTCAGCTCCAGACCCAGATCATGAAGTTAGAAAACAGCCTCCAGGACAACAAGACCATCCAGAACCTCAAGTTTAATACGGAGACCAAGCTGGTGAGCAGCGGCCGGCTGGGTCGGTGGGCGGGGCGGGCTGGCCTCCTCCGCTCCGCCCACCCGCCGCCCCCATCGCGCGCTGTCTGTCTGTCTGCGTGTCTCGGGGGCTCGGCGTCTCCCGGCAGAGAAGGATCTCCTGGCCGGTGTTGCCCGGGGAAAGATAAGCCCCGTTTGCTGTCTGACTCCGGCATTCTTTGGTGGCCCCATCCCCCTCCGCCCCTCGCGGCCCCCGGCCCCCGGCCCGCGGCCCCCAGTGACGTCTGTGTCCCATCAGCGGGTGGAGGAGATCGCCACGCTGCGGGAGAGCCTGATGCGGCTGTGGAGTGAGGAGGGCCCGTGGGCACTGAGGCCGGGCAGCCGCAGGGTGCTCATGTCCCTAGTGCGCCAGCGCTTCTTCGTCAAGGACGCCGCCCCCACCGGCGAGGTGGCCTCCGTGAACCAATGGGGCGTGTACCAGGCCGCCAGGTGGGCTGGGGGCTGGCCTGGGCGGGGCGGGCGTGGGTCCAGGGACGCTCCCCGAGCTGCTCTCTGGCAGGTGGCTGCAGTGGAAGGCGGTGCTCATGAGCCTGGTGCCCCCGCGGAGGCCGCGCGCAGCCCCCGAGAAGTCCTGCGGGCCCGAGCCCACCGCGAGCCTCCTCTCTCTGTCCTTTCCCCAGAAATAAATGAGCTGGTATGTCAGGCCGCTCAGCGACCCCACGTCTCCTGCCTGGACCCTGGCGACACTCTCCGGGATGTGGAGCTAGCCAGGGGGAGGGGGCAAGAGGCCAGCTGGTGGTGGTGACCAAGGCCTTCCCAGCGGCCCAGCCCCAGGGACTCCGGAGGCCGGTGGGGCCCCGCCTGGGGGCCTCCCGGGGCGAGCTGAGGAGCCCAGTCTTCTGACCCCCAAAGCCCACGGTCCTGACCGATCCCCAGCCAGGCACCCCGCGGTGGGCCAGGCCGGCTCAGTGAGGCCCCTTCTTGCTCCCTTGCGGAGGGTGTAGGGGTCTCAGGTGGGAGGGAGAAGCTGGGTGAGGGGGCTGCAGGCCAGTGGGCGGGGCCTGCCGGGCCCTTGACGGTGCAGGAAGTGGGCTTCTCCAGGGCTAATCTGGGCCATAAACACTGCTGTTTGCTCTGCAGTCAGGGCCGGGGTCCTCTCTTCCTGCCTCTCCAGGAAAACCCTGGCCCATCCCACAGCCCTGCCGCCTGCTGGCGCCGAGAGGTGGGGGCTCGAACCCTGCTAAGGACCCCTCCGGCTGGGAACCCGCAGCAGCCTCTCCTGGCCATAGGGGCCCCGGGGTGGGTGGGCAGTGACAGGAGCAGCCCTTGTGCTGGCCTCAGGTCTCGGTGGTTCTGGATGACAACGGTCGCAGCCCGGAAGGGACGCAGTGTGCACACCCCCTGCGCCACAGCCTCCCAAGGGCTGCAGCCCCTGCTGGGTCCCCTTCCTGTGGGCAGAGCTCCGAGGGACCAGGGTGGGGATGGAAGGTGGCCACCAGCTCCTGCCACATTCTCGGCCTTCAGGGCCCAGGATGAGCCCAGCCCCTTCTCCTGCGGCCTGCTGGGGGCTCCGGGGCTTCTTCCCAGGGGGTCAATAGGAGCCTCTGTGTCCTCAGCCCACTGGCTAGGCCTCAGCCAGCGGCACCCCCTCCAGAGCCTGGCTGTCGGCCCCCGGGCCCGGCAGCTCTGGGCCAGCCTCGGCCGTCCAGTTGGCCAGCAGGTCACTGAAGTCGGGGGTACTGGGGTGCAGCAGGCCCAGGGGGCTTGGCGCTGGCTCCCTCCAGAAGGACGGAGGCAGCTGCCTCTGGGTCATGGGCGTGATGTGGCCATACTTGCGCTGCAGCCTCAGGCCGTGGCCCCCGCCCGGCCCCGCACACCGCCCCAAACCGTACTCGAAGAGCTCGGCCAGCGGCCCCAGCGCTGGGGGCTCTGCGGTATCGGGGGGCTCGTTGTCGGGGGCCCCACCCCGGGCCTCCTGCACCAGGTCATTGTAGTAGCGCTCCCTGGCGGACCTGCCCGCCCCGCGGCCCTCCCTGTAGATGTCTCTGGTGTCGGGGTCCTGCCCCTGGTCCTTGCGGCCGAAGTACCTCTGGATGTCCCCGCTGATGAGCTCGGAGAAGCGTAGCAGCCGCCGCGCTGTCTCGGGGCTGCTTGGACCTGTGAGGGCGGACGTGGGCGTCCCGCCTGCACTCCAGGGTGCTGGGCTGCAGGCCCCTGGCCCCTCACCCTCCAGCACCTCCTCCTCGTCCTCCTCCTCTTCCTCCTCTGAGGTCTCCGGGGGCTCCGGCTCCGAGGGCGGGAAGGGCTGGTGGAAAGGCAGGGGCAGCTGGAAGTCACACAGGGGCTGGGCCACCCTGGCTGCCATCTCCTCGCCGTCCTGGGGCTGCGGGGACTTGGGGGGGCAGGTGGAGAGAGGGGCAGGTGAGCAGTCTGTGTGGACTCAGCCCCTGACAGGCCTGCCTCAGAGCCCACACAGACGATTCCTCCCCTCCCGCAGTCAGCTACCCACCCTCCCTGGGGAAGGGCCACAGAAGGCTGGGGTGGCCGCTCTGGAGGGCTGGGCACTGTGGGGCAGGAGGGGCAAGAGTGCAGTCCGGATAGGTCCATGGGGGGAGGGCGGGTGGACCGTCAGAATCGTCATGGGGGAAAGAATTAGTGGGTCTTGAGGAGGCCCTGTGGTGATGGAGCAAGCAGAGGGGCCAGAGAGAGGTCACAGGGACTCAGGCCTGCCCCATCTGGGTGCTTGGGGTGGGGAGAGACCCAGGGTCTGGGGTGCAGGGGTTTGGGGGCCCAGCTGAGTGGAGCCCCCAGCCCGGGTTGTGGTTGCAGTGGTGTCAGAACGGGCCTTGGCGGCTCTTTGACAGTCAGACTTGTGTCTGCTGGGGCTGGGCGGAGCAGCCAGGGCCCAGGGAGACTCGCCTGGCCTGGGCTGGGAAGGCTCAGCACCCCGAGAGGGAGGGTGGGCTGGCCTGCCCGAGGTGCCCGTCCTCCTGCCTCGTCTAAGTCTAGTGCAGGCATACCAAGACTTTAATTTGTCCCCTTCCGTGGTACCAGAGGTGTGAGAGAGGACCCTGTCAGCGTCCCCAGCCCAGAGGGGTCACCAGGAGGGAGGAAAGGAGGGAGTGGGGGCCCCAGGGCTGGGAAGGGCTGAGGAAGGCGACTGGGCTAGGTCTTGGGCAGGACCAGGGGAGTTCCGAGGGCGCCTGCGGGATGAGGGGCCTCCTCCTGGCCTGCAGCCACACTGGGGCTGACTCTGAATCCCCGAAGGCTCGTTACCCCCAGGGAAAGTTGCCGGTGGCCCTGTAGCTGAACTTTGAGGATGGCCATTCTCAAAGAGCAAGACTTAGGTGCCCGTCCCCTCCCCTGACTTTGCCCCATGGCCTGCCTCGTTGGGCCCCTGCCCTTCCCAGTCCTGGGCTGTGGTGGCCTGGGTATGAGCTGTCCCCGTAGACCAGGCCCCCTCCCCCAGGCAGAAGGGTACACAGCCTTGCGGGGAGGGGAAAGGAGGCCAGACCCCCACACCCCCAGCAGTGTGACGGACCCCAGGAGCCCCAGGAGAGACCTGGGCCCACCCTGCTGACACCCACCTGCCTCTTACCTGGCCGAAGCTCTCGCTGGGCAGGCCGCCTCCACCTGGAGGGCTCAAGCATTTATAGCCGGGCTGCAGCGGCCGGCCGGCCCGGGCTGGCAAATATTTGGCGGTGGCGGCATTGTAATCGCAGGCTGGGCAAACAGAGCCGTTTGCTTTAGCGCCCCGGCAACCAGGGCTCTGCGGGGGGGCGTGCTCGGAGGAGCCTCACCTGGTCGCCGCCTGCCCGGGGATCCTGGAGTGTTTGCTGCGGGCCCAGCTGGCTCCTGCCTTGGGCCCCAGGGCCCTTATCTCCTCAGTGATCGGGGCCCGACCCGGTCGTGTCAAATAGGCGGAAAATTAAATTTCATGCTATTTTGACTTCTGGAGTAGCCTTCTCCAGAAAGCATCGTGCTCCCCGTGTGCTGGATAAACGGGCTGCGGCCCAGGTGAGGGGGAGGCCGTGGGGACCACCACAGCCCCAGCAGTCCCAGTTTTTCCAGCTGCCGTGGAGTCACCCCAACTCATGGCAACCCCACACGTGTCAGAGTAGAACTGTGCTCCACAGGGTTTTCAGTGGCTGAGTTTTTGGAGGTAGATCACCAGGCCTTTCTTTCAAGTCGCCTCTGGGTGGACTCGAACCTCCACCCTTTCAGTTAGCAGCTGAGCACATCAACGGTCTGCACCACCCAGGGACTCTGCCGGCCGCAGCCCCCGCCTCCCAGGAGGGCTGGTGCAGGCGGTCAGTGCTTGGAGGCTGTGGAACGGACTTCCGACTTTGGAGTGGGACAGGGAAGTGAACACTTCAACCCCAAGCCCAGCCTCTCAGGCCAGGCTGGTGACCTGCTGTGAGCAGTCTGCCGAGCTGTGGACACTGCATGATGTTATGGCCTTGTGCTGGGCGGGAGAGGGGCAGCATGGGCCAGGGGTACCTGCGGGCCCTGGGGGAGGCTGGAGTGAGGGGGTGACCACACTGAGGGCCCGGGACAGCCTTGTGTCAGCCTCAGACACGACAGATGGTGGCGGCTGGCTGGCCTTGGCCCTGGGGCTGGCCTCAGGCTTGGCCACAGGCCTGCCCTGAGACTCCAGCCCCATGACAAGTGTCCAGGTCCTGGCCATGGACGGCCCTGCCCTAGCCAGGCCGCCTCTCCTCTGACAGCAGGCCCGCAGTTAGCCAAGACCTGGGAGGGCGCTGTGGGTGGGAGCCAGCTGTCCTGGTGGCCGCTTGACAGCAGCACCCTCTGCTGCTCAGCGCAGGAAGGATGGCCTTGGGTGGGGAGGGATGGGGACTGGACTCCTGCGGGCCCTGGGATCCCAGGGAGGAAGGCAGGGACCTCCACCCTGCTGGGCTCTTCACACGGGTGGACAGGTGGGCACCTGAGTGGGCTGTGGTCAGGGGTGGAGATTGGAGGAGGCACTGGACTCTGCCCACAGGGTCTGGAGGTGCAAGGGGTGCACAGTGAGGCCAGGGTGTCCAGGCCTCTCGACGCAACCCCCCTTGTGAAAGAAAATGCCAGGGGAGGGGACAGCCTGAAGGAGACCCAGGCCCACAAGGAGCTCTGGGGCTGGGGAGCTGTAAGCCTGTGTGTGGTGGTCTGGGTAATGCCCCCAGAAACATCCACACCCTAGTCCCTGGAACCTGGGACTCTGTGACCTCACATGGCAAAGGGGACCTGGAGGTGGGATTCAGGTTAAGGACCCTGAGGTGGGAGATGGTCCTGGATTATCCGGGTGGCCCCGTGTGATCATGAGGGTCTGAGACAGAGACTGGAAGATGCTGTGCTGCTGGCTTGGAAGATGGAGGAGGGGGCCATGAGCCAAGGAATGGGGGTGGCCTCTAGAAGCTGGAAAAGGCCAGGAGACCCATGTCAGACTTCTGGCCTCCAGACTGTAAGACACTTGAGTGTGTGTTGCTTTAAGCCACGCAGGGTGTGGGGACAGGGAGGGAGGGGGACACAGAGGGGGAGCAGGGTAAGGGCTGCCACGCCCGACCTCACGCGGGCATGGATGAAGTTGGGACTTTCCTCCCCAGCACATGAAGTGGGACCATCTGGGCACCGGGCTTTTCCCTCCTTGATGGAAAAAAAAAAAAAACACCCCAGTGTGAAGACAGCAGGGGACTAGGGGGAAGCAGGTGACAGTGACCCACTCCTGGGGGCCCTGCACCCCCTCCAGGCCCTTGTCTTTGCACTGAGACACACGTGCACACACCTCTTCCTGCCTGGCCCCTGCCCCAAGTCCCTGTCTGCAGGGCTGGGGCCCTAGGTGGGGCTTTGGGTCCTGCTGGTGGCCCAGGGTGGACATGCCCACCCATGCGAGCTTCAGTGAGAACAGTCCACAGACAGCCAGGCCTCCTCCCGCCTCTCCTGGCGTAGCCCTAACTCTCCTCTACCGGCCCAGAGACCGAGGAGGAAGGCCCAGACAGGAACCAAGAATTTAGGCGTGGGGAGAAACAGAGCAGATGGGCGCCGGGGAGGAGGGCCTTGGGCCGCAAGGCGCGGGCCGGTCTCGGTGAGGCTGGGCAACTGGGAGGTGTCACTGCACCTGTCTGGCTGAGTGACAACAGGGCCCAGCAGGTGGGGGCCGAAGGCCGGGGACAGACTTGAAGCCCAGGGCTTGGGGGTCAGTGAGTTTGCCCTCTGGCACCGCTGCTGGAGCAAGTTCAGGACGGGCCAGAGTCCAGCGGTGGAGGCTGAGATCTGGCGTTTGTTACTGGGAAGGCTGGGTTGGCAACGCCTGCCTGTCCAGCCTGGTGTTGGGCCGGTGCCCTGGACCGCTGCAGTAGGACTGAGGGCCAGGCTTCTAGGCTTGGGGACCAAGCGTATGTCCCTCTTCTGCTCGCAGCTGCCTCTGGCTGTGGGCTGCGCCAGGCCCGCCCCACCCCACCAGCCCCCACCCCAGTGTCAGGCCTCCACCTCCGGGAAGCAGGGCTCTGGCCCTGGTAAAGAAGGTGGCCCTGCTTGTCCCCACGCACCACATATTGATTTTCCTGGGGAAAATCAATAGCTCCAATATGTCAGCTCTCGAGAGGCGCTACAATAAATTACCCCCGCCATTAAGCACACAAGGACTGCCGCTGCGTCCCCATTAGAGGGACATTAGTCCTCCCTCGAAATTTCTCTGTGTGCTCTGAGATAGTGGAGGCTGAGGTGTTGGTTTATGCCCCGGGCGTGGGCGGGGAGGAGGGGCCCAGACTAGAGCAGGCCGCCCAAGGGTCACTGAGGCACCTGTCACCTTCCCACGCTCGCTGGGGTCAGGAGGGGAGGGCCAGGACCCACGGGAGGCCCGGGGACCATCCGGCTGTGGCCTTTCCCACTCCGAGGGACAAGTAACTAATAGCCCTCTCATCATGGACGTTGCTGCAAGAGGGGGTGATGTTGTGTGCTGTCAGTGGATTTATAGTGACTCCATGCGAGAGAACTGCCCCATAGGGTTTTCTAGGCTGTAATCTTTACCGAGGGAGAAAGATGTGGCAGTCTGCTTCTGTAAAGACGATAGCCTTGGAAACCCTATGGGGCAGTTCTACTCTGCCCTATGAGGTCACTAGGAGTCGCAATCGACTCAATGGCGGTGGATTTTTTGGAATCTTCACGGAGCCGGTCTCCAGGTGTTTCTCCCGCAGAGCCGCTGGGTGGGTTCAGTCTGCCAACCTTCAGGTTAAGAGCCCAGCGCTTAACTGTTGGGCCACCAGGGCTCCTTACAGGGTATGATAGGGATTTACCTGGGTCGCGGCTCCGGAGCATGCTGGGGGCGGGACTACGGAGGTGGCTCTGCTCTGGATTGGTGCAGCCAGGGAGCGGGTCAGTCGCTGATTGGGCATTGTAAGGATTCTTATCTAGAGGTCGGGGCCCTGGAGCAAGGCCACGGCGGTGATTGGTCCAGCAAAGCTGTCACTCACAATGGCCAGGGTAGCATGTGGAGGGGAGGGGTGTCGGATCGCCCTGTGGTTGGACACTGTCCGCACCTTCTCCCATGTTCAGACAGGATCGCAGAGCGGTCCTGTGTTGTCTGAGCCACAAGCACAGTGGCCTGGTCTGACCCTGCTGCTCGCAGGAGACCGCGGGCCGGCGCCCAATATAGGGCTGCAGGACTGAAGTCCTACAAACGAAAGCCACGCAGCAGGAGAACTCGGGGGCAGGGGACCCAAGCAGACATGTAGATACGTTCCTCGCTGCGGGCTCCGACGTCGGGCAGCCCCCTCAGGAACCCGGTGGCGACGAGGGTGCCGTCCACCGGCTCAGGATGCCCGCACTACCCTGTTAGCTGTCAGTCTTGACAGCTGTCCTGGGACGCAGCCCTGGCACCAGCTGAGGGCGTCCTAGGCACAGTCCATCCTCCCGACAGCCCGTGAGACACGTTAGGGCCCATTTGACAGATGAGAAAGCTGAGGCTGGAGAGATCCAAAGCTGTCTTGTTTCTGTAAAGCTTCTGGGGTAGACAGGCTGAGATGGCTCAGTGGCCTCTCGGGGCTGCCCCGGCCCCGCCCTCTCCCGTGCAGCCCTCACTCGGCTGTTCTGGGGCACCCTGCTTGTTGTGCCCAGCGTCTCTAAAACACTCCAACCAGGCAGCCGCACCAGAGCGGCCAGCAGCTCCGCCCGCCACTCCCCTCCTAACCTCAGGGCCCTCTGATTATCACCTCCTCCAGGAAGCCCTCTGGTTGCACCAGCAGGATGATCCAGCTCATCCTGGTCACACTGAGAGCCCCCGTGGGCAGGCCTGCGTTGCCACCTCCTCTGGCGCAGTGAGCGCTCCCAGGGTCCCTACAGGCGGTTTGGTTTGGGGGTGATTGGGTGGGGTTCTGGGGCCCAGTGGAACAGGTTGTAGGGTGGGGGACCAGTTAGAGGACCTGGGCAGGCAAGTGCCTCTTCTGACACAGCAGTTCAGAATGTGGTCCAGGGCTGGGAACAGAGCTGCAGCCGCCGGGCATCTGGGGTGGGGAATACACGCAGGTGTTGCTGCGCTCTGAGCACCTCCAGCCGCCACCCTACCCGAGGCTGTGAGAGCTCCTGGGAGGCCGGTGCTCCTCCCCGAACGCTAGTGCTCCTTCTGCAGGAGGCAGATGCAAGAGAAGGTTGCTCCCGAGGCAAAAATGCTAGACTCGAGGGGGGGCGCGTTCCAGTTTGCAAGGAGGGCATCATGATCTGGTTTTGTCACCAAAGGCCCGTGTGGGGTCCCAGAGCAGATTCAGTCTCCTCTCCTGGAGAGACATGGAAGCCGGGGCTTGGGAAGGTGCTTGTCCCGGACCACCGGGTCCCACACGACGAAGGGAGGAATCAGTGTTCAGTGTCCTACGGGGCCGCCTGCAACCCTGGGGTCACACAAGAGGACGGGGGCTTGGGAGTTGCTGGGGGTGAGCCTCAGGTCTCAGGTGGTCCCCAGCGCCTCAGATGCTCCTTGTCCGAGCCTACGTGGCGAGGGCTGGCGGGTCCTTCCCTTTGGCCTGGGGAGGGCAGAGAGGGTTCACATGGGCCCAGCGGCCGGCTCTCACGGCATGCTGTGTGGCGGAAGTGAGGCCTGGGTCTCCGCCATAGCAGAAGCTCCTCCAAACATCACCCCTTGACGCCCCGGAGGCGGGGAGGGCACGGATGTTCGGGCGGGCCGCTCCGAGGCGAGCTTATCCCTCCTCGGCCCCCTCCCTGCAGCCTGCCCCCGCATCGCTGTCGGAGGACCTGGCGGGCTAGTTCCGCTTCGGGCCGGACCGTGAACTACATTTCCCGGCATACACTCGGGGTCCTCCGGGAACTGACCCTGCGGCGGAAGAGACCTCTGAAAAAGATTCGTCATTTCCTGTGCGCTACTGGGCCTGCGTTTTGTGGTCGTGAGCGGAGGCCTGGAGTGATGGCCGGTTTCCGGTTTCGCGCGACGGAAGCGACGCGTTTGCGGTGCGCCGCGGCGCCGAGTGCGAAGCGGAGGTTGCGATGAGCTGTGTCCTGTGTGCGCCCGCGACCGGGTGAGCTCCGCCCGCGGGGCCGAGGGCGGGAGCCGGCGGGGGGACTGGCCGAGCGCTCACTGCTGTCTCTCTTGCAGGGCCTCCCGGGCACTGAGGCTTGTGCGCTGGGCCTCCCAAAACCTGCACCCGCCGTCCAGTGGCCGGGCTCGGGCCCAGCCGGTGGCCGAGGGGGAGGAAGAGGACGACTTTAACCGGCCTATCCAGTTTTCCTCTAGCAAAGCCAACCCGTCCCACTGGACGGTAGAGCATTCGCTGGGAAGGGTGCAGCAGCGGCCCTGGTGGAAGGTGCTGCCCCTGAGTGTCTCCTGCGTCGCTCTGTTCGTCTGGTGCTTCCTGAGGCAGGAGAACAGCTCGGACGAGTGGTTGAGTGGCGTGCTGGGCGAAGAGATAGAGTCCAGTGATCGCTCCGAGGAGCCTGGAACTGGCAACGGGGCGAGAACTTAACGGGGTGCCCGCTGGGGCTAGCGGAAAAGGGACAGGCACTGCCCTTCGGCTTTGACGTCGCGTTTGACCGTTTCTGTCCGGGCTGTGCGTGCGGGCTTGGTGAATGGGGCACTTGGTTGCGCCGACGTGCCTGAAGGCAGGGCAGAGTCTCAGCAGATGGAAGCCAGCGCCAAGTACTTGATGCCCAGTGGATCCGTCCAGGAGACGTTTCAGATGCTTAGGAAAGGTTTTGCTTCCAGTGTGGCTGTTGGATTTGTGCTTTCTTTGTACAACATTTTCATGTTCCCAAAGCAATTCTGGTGACACTTGTCATCCAGTGTTACTTTCCTGGTCATTTACCTTCCGAGTCACAATAACTGGCAGAAGAGTTACACTTTTTACCTCGTATGTACTAAGGTGTGTGTAAATAACATCCATTGATGTTTTACACACTAACAAATTGCAAATAAATTTGGTAGCATGGAATCAAGACAATTCCTTTTTTTCTTTCTTTTTCTTGCTTCTTATTTAAAAAGGGCAGAGAGAGCAGGTTAGCAGGCCAACAGTCATGTTTTTCTCTTTGTCTTTTTTTTCCCTTCTTCTTTTTTCTAGAGTAGGAACTGAGGAAAGAAACCTCAGTGTAAACTGTGGAACACACTGGCCAATGACGCCAGAAATGACAAACTCTCAGCTTTCTGCAAAACGTTATTTTTAGTAAGACAACATCTTTCTGAGTGGAATAAACTAAGTAGTCAATTCTTATGACAAATTATGGACAACATTTTGTGTTAACCTAAATTGACTTCTTTTTCAAGTGAGTAACTAGGAAAAATCAGCTTGATTCTGAAATACAAGATGCATAGGGATATTATGCACTTAGCCTTCCAGTGGAAGGTTTGCCTTAGCGTGTCTGCGGTGCTGAAGTTAACTGGAGGCTTCACCAAGGCAGATGTGTGAAGCGCGTGTTTTGACCACTCTGCTGGTGTGGTAATAAACAGATAGTCAGTCCCCAGTTCACAGTGTATTCAAGTTATGACAACTCAACGTAAGACTGGCTTTTTTTTTTTTTTGGTACATCTCATAGTAACACACACTGCATACAGTGTTGCTGCTTGTAATTTGCTGATGCTATCATTCTCAGATGTTCGAAGATTGGATTTATGAGGATACTGATAATAAAAGGTAATAATAATGAAAACTAAAAAAAAAGGTATTCGACTTACGTCAGAACCAACTGACAATGGAGTTGTCAGAGTGGAACCCCGTATTAGTCGGGGGCTGCCTGTACTAACCTCTGAGGCTTTTGTGTTGAAGTGCTTCCCGTGTTTCCCACACATCCGTAAATTATGGGAAGGAAGTGGGCCAGTGGAAGCGTGTTCGTTTTTTTAAAGGTGGAGAGACCAAGGTTTGGGAAGATGGGCCATCTCAGCTCAGGTAGCATAGCTCCAGCAGGAGCAAAGAGCTAAGGTGCTCCTCTGAGACCGGGAGTAGCTGTGACTGGTTGTGGACCGTTCGGGTGAGCAGCAGTCATTCAGACCCGAGCCCCTGCTTTCCTGTCACTGTAGCTTCTACAGGGAAACAAAGCAGAACGAGTGGGAAGAATTTCTATTTGAGCTAAAAGTAACTTTCCTATTACAAAAGCAATATATATTTTATCTGGGAAACATAGACACTAAAATAAGCAAAAAGAAAAGACTAAGAAACACCGATAATCCTACCACCAAGAAAACCCCATTACCAAATCCGTTGCCATTGGGTCGATTGCAACTCATAGCGACCCTGTAGGACAGAGTAGAACTGCCCCGTCGAGTTTCCAAGGAGCAGCTGGTGGGTTTGAACTGCTGACCTTGTGGTTAGCAGCCAAGCTCTTAACCACTGTGACATCAGGGTTGCAAGGGGTAAATGGTTCATTGCTTACATTTCCTGGGGTTTTTTTTTTTTTTTTCATGCATATATAAATATTCAATTTTTAAAGAAGCACGAGTGAGTAACGATTTTGATGAGACATCACACCACATGCAACAGACCCTGAGTGCCTCCAGGGTAGGTCTCTGAGGGCTTTTCTGATTTATGACTTCACCCCAGAGGCATAGCTAGGTTTCATTGTCATAGCAACTCTGCAAAAGGAGAACCCGAGGCCTGCTGGCAACACTAGGCAGAACTTTCTACACCTGGACTTCTCAGTCCCTTTGTTATTTTCATCCTTCATTAGTTAGCTTCTAGTGTGCTGCCTTACTTCCCCAGTGGGGCTGTAGCTTGTCTACTTCCCAAGCTGCTTTGCACATTGACCTTTTCATATGAGTGTTCAATTAGCACTTAATTAGGGGACGAATGTAAGACGTTTAGGGTCACAACGAAAACTCTGGTATTACGTAAGTCTGAGCACTACCCCAACCTTTGAAGAACTTTCTTCAAAAGCACAAAAATGACCCTTTAAATCCTTACAACCTATCACACAGTTGTAGTTGACTCCAGGGAAGATGCCCAGTGGGTGAGGAGAAACAGGGTGTCTTCACACCCAGCTCTGCAGCAAAGAACCCCAAATCCCTTCATCTTGAGCTCCTAACTTCCTTTTTTGAGCTCTGGATGGTCCCGTGGACACAGATCCTGGATGGGCCCACAAATTTCTATTCTATCTATAGAACAGAACTGCTCCCATAGGGTTCCCAAGGAGCAGCTGGTGGATTCGAACTGCCACCAAACCATGGCATAGCACTGGTAATTTAAACATTTTCCCACTACTGGAATGTTCGTTTGTTGTTGTTAGGTGCCGTCCAGGTGGTTCTGACTCATAGTGACCCCATGTACAACAGAACGAGACACTGCTCGGTCCTGCACCATCCTCACAATCCTTACTATGTTTGAGCCCATTATTGCAGCCACTGTGTCAATCCATCTTGTCGAGGGTCTTCCTCTCTTCCGCTGACCCTCTACCTTACCAAGCATGATGTCCTTCACCGGGGATTGGTCCCTCCTGATAACATGTCCAAAGTATATGAGATGAAGTCTCCCCATCCTCACTTTCAAGAACATTCCAATAGTACTTCTTCCAAGTTAGATTTGTTCGTTCTTCTGGCAGTCCATGGTATATTTAATATTCTTTGCCAACACCATAATTCAAAGGCGTCAGCTCTTCGGTCTGCCTTATTTATTGTCCAGCTTTCGCATGCATATGAAGCAATTGAAAATACCATGGCTTGGGTCAGGCGCACCTTAGTCTTCAAGGTGACATCTTTGCTTTTTAACACTTTAAAGAGGGTTTTTGCAACAGATTTGCCCAATGCGATATGTCCTTTGATTTCTTGGCTTCTGCTTCCATGGGTTGTTAGGTAGTCTACACTTTTTGCTACATAACTCTGTGGCAACCATCTTTGTACATAAATCTTTGAATCTGATTTTTAAAATGTCTCTTATGACACACACAAAATAATGTACTCTAGCCCTGGGCGCCCTCTGACATGCACTTGCCTCCTCCTCCTCCAGGGCTGGCCTGCAGTGGGGCCATGTGTGTGAGGTCTGCTTTTCATAGTTCCCACCCTGGGTGCATCCCTGCCCCATGTCCCTACCCCACGCACGTGATCATCGCCCTGTTGATGACTAGTGTGTGTGCGTCTGCCCCTCGACTGAGCTTCTTGGATTCATTTTTTAAAAAACAGCTTTATTAAGATATAATTCACATACTATTCAATTCGCCCATTTAAGGTGTACCATTCCAAGATAAAATCAAAGCTTGTTCGCAGGGTGGTATAACCATCACCACCATCTCATTTTGGAACATTTCCCCACTCCCTAAAAGAAACCCGTACCTGTTAGCAGTCACGCCCCATCTCCCCCTCCCGGCTCCCCACCTCCCGGCCCTAAGCAGCTGGATTCCGTCTTCGTGGCCTCAGCACCGAGGAGATCAGTGTGTGGAGGTTGCGAGCGCGCGTGGCCTGTGCCCCGGCTCGGTGTCCGAGTTTGCAGAATGCGTGGGACAGGAAGGAACGGGGGGCGATGGCGATCATCAGGGAAGGGAGTGTGCTGGCGGGGAGGGTGAGACTGGCGGTGCTGCCGTGTCGGGGGTGTGCGTGGCCTGGTGCGCCGCGAGGCGGTGGGCGCGGGCTCGGTGGGTCCGCGCGGGACGCAGGATGCAGGGAGGCTGCGCGGGCCGCCCCCTCCCGCGCGGCGCCA
>NW_004443960.1:1133236-1137342 GCF_000243295.1 Trichechus manatus latirostris | reverse complement strand
CGGGGTCGGGGGGACCGCGCCCGGGCTCGGGGGGAAGGGGCGGCCGTCTGGACTCCGGCTGCCGCCGCCCGGGGTCAGGGAGGCGCGCCTGGGGCCGGGGATCGGGGGTCCGCGCCTGGGGCCGGGCTGGTACCTGGGGTCGGGGAGGGGGCGGCCGTCTGGACTCGTGCTGCCGCCGCCTGAGGTCGGGGGCGGTGCCTGGGTGTGGGGATCTGGGGTCTGCGCCTGGGTTTGCGGGCGGCACCTGGACTTGGGGGACAGGGAACGTGTTTGGGGTTGAGGGGAAGGGGCGGCCATCTGGACTGCCGCCGCCTGGGGTCGGGGGGACCGCGCCTGGGTTCAGGGATCAGGGATCCGCGCCTGGGGTTAGGGCTAGGGGCGGCCATCTGGACTCGGGCTGCGGCCGCGTAGGGTGGGGTAGCACCTGGTTGGGGGGCAGGGGCGCGCCTGGGGCCTGGGGGGCGCTGCGCCTGGGGTAAGAGTACTGCGCCTATAGGGCCTAGGGGCCCGCGCCTGGGATGGGAGTCCCGGGCCTGAGGTCGGAGGTCGGGGCTGGGCTCCCGGGGGCGCCGCCAGCCGGACCGGCAACGCTGTTTGTCTTTTTAGGTATCTAAAGGAGTTTAGGACAGAGCAGTGCGCCCTGTTTTTGCAGCACAAGTGCGCCCAGCACAGGCCATTTACCTGTTTCCATTGGCATTTCCTAAATCAGCGTCGGCGCAGACCGCTACGCAGGCGCGATGGCACCTTCAACTACAGCCCCGACGTGTACTGCGCCAAGTACGACGAGGCCGCCGGCGTGTGCCCCGACGGCGACGAGTAAGTGCCCGCCAGAGCCGGAGGCCGGGGGCCAGCGCTGCCAGCTGTGACACTGCCCGCCGCGCCCCTGGCCCCGTCAAGGGGCTTGGAGGAACCCTTGTTCACTCTGCGGCCGCGTGCCTCTGGGATCTTTCTTTTCTTGCCGTTTAAAATTTTTATCTTTTTTTTTTTTTAAAGTTGGTAGTAAGGGAAGTTGTTTTATTTGCAGACTGTCGTGTATGTAGCAGTTGTAAAGTTTAAGAAACCAAGGTTTGGGTTGAGTTAGGTTGTTTTTTTTACAAGCTTCCTAGTGGTGTGAACAGATGTCTTTATTTCGAAATCTGTAGAATGGGATAATAAAGGCAGATTGTATATTCACAGAACGGTGGGAATTGGTAGCAGGAAGTTTTGCTTTTTTTCCTGTGGGGTGTTTGAGGAGGGGGAAGGGCGCTTTCTTTCTGGCTCAGGAGCCTCTAAAAGAATAGTTTGCTCAGCTTCTGTTAGGATGGATGTCTGCGTTGGGTCGGGTCTTTTAAAATTTGTACTATTTTTATTGCTGTAAATATATAAGGACCAGAACGTTTGCCCTTTCAGCAACTTTCCCGTTTACAGTTCTGTGACGTTGCGCATGTTCATCCTATTGTTCAGCCATCACCATCACCCGTTCCCGACTTGTTCCATCATTGGGTGGGGTCTTGAAGGCTAATACCCCATCCCTTGTGGGGCTGGGGAGGGGAGCTGCTTCTCCGAACACGTGTTCAGTGGCGAGCGTTTCACGTGGTACATTCAGTGACGTTAATTACACTCTCCGTGTTGCGCAGCCATCACCCGTCCATTCAGGGAGCAAACTTGATCTATGGTGACCGTTTTGGGAACTTTAAACACTTACCGAAAGGCTTTTAGTTGACTCCTGGAGAGGTAAACCGTGTTGTTTGGACCCTGAACTTGAAATCCAGTAGCCAGACCAGCCTGCTGAATGGGGAGCGTTTTTGTTTAAGATGGTGGTGGACTTCTGTGCAATTTTGTAACTGCATTACATGTTTAGTTGCTTTTTGAGCTGCTGTTCTACACACGGGAGCCTTTAGAAGAGATATTTGTGTGGTTGAAGTCTGGACTCGGGTCCCTAAAATCCGTGGTCCCTTGGCCGAGTCAGTCCCTCTCTGCACCTTGGGTCCTGAGTCTCCCGGTGGGGACGCTGCTGCCTGATTCTGGTTCAAGGAATCGGGTCATGGCAATGCCGAGGCCCGTGACCTGTTTGTCTGGTCTGGTTCTAGAGTTGAGTGTGGGGACTAATGCTAACGTTTTCATGCAGAGAGGAAAGCATCTTCTGATAGCAGTTTCAGGGTGCAGAGTCGGGGCGTCCCGTTAGGGGGTCAACTTCACTGGGCATGATGCCCGTGTCCAGTTTCTACCATTGTGAGCGGTGCTTCATGGCACCTCCGTGGACTCCTACTCACAGGTGCGCTTTTGGTGCTGTGCGGACTAGTATGACATCATGTGGAGTTAATTTATTACTAAATATTAACTTGCAGAACAGAACTGTATTCTGAATGGCACGTGGGTCCGTCATTGAGAAGCGTGGTAAGTGGGTCCACGGTGCTTGTGTGATGTGTTCTGTTTTGGATGCAGCCTGTGTGCACTGACAAGTAGTAAGAACATCACATGGGTCTTCACTTTTACTGAGGACACGTAATGACGTGTGTGACAGGCCAGACCTCTCCCCGGGAATCTCTCCTGAGTAATTAAGGCTCATTCCACCCAAGAGGGAGAGGAACTTTCCCTTCATCCCGCAAATGGAATGGCCCCGAATTTGTGCTCTTGGATTACTTATTCTGGGTCATGCAGCATTGCTGTGTAATTCATAAATAGATTCTACCTTTCAGAGCAAGGGGGTGGGCTTCCTTTTATTTCAATTCGTTCATTGTTTTTGAAATTTCAATTTGGGGCGCATGATAAAACATGAATAGGTATCAGAGAGCAAGACCCTTCAGCCGGATTCAGGTGAAATGAGCAAGGAATGTTGTTATTGGCACAGGCTGGGGGCGCCACGCACAGGAAGGGGGCAAGTGGGTGCCTCTCCTCGGCAGTCAACCTCTCCATGGGCACCCCCAGTCACCGGCTTTTCTGGGCAGGAGGGTACCCCTCTCCCACCCCACACTCCCCCCCTTCACTTTCCTTTTGGCATCCCCTCTGTCACCTTGCAGTGGGCCCCTCTGTGGTCACCCTCCCCGTGGGCACCCCCATCACCTGCTTTCCTGAGCAGGTGGCACCCCCTCTCCCATAGCCACCCCTCCCTGTGGGCACCCCCGCAGGGGTCGCCTCTTTCCTCCACAGCCTACCCCTCATCACCCCATCCCCTTGGGCCCCGCTCCTGGCATAGGAAGTGCCCCCCACTTTGTCCGGGAGGACACACCCCTTCCAGGCACAGGCAAGGATTGGCTGCCCCCGACCTAGTGGTCACTAGCCCCGCCCCTGTGGGAACTGCGCCCC
Source organism: Trichechus manatus latirostris (assembly GCF_000243295.1). NCBI lineage: Eukaryota > Metazoa > Chordata > Mammalia > Sirenia > Trichechidae > Trichechus > Trichechus manatus. The sequence continues at coordinate 1,134,057 of NW_004443960.1, read as the reverse complement.
GAGACCTGCGCCAGGGAGCCAGGCGCCCGGTCGGGATCCACGTGAGGGCAGCCAGACGGACGCTCGCAGCCCAGATGGGCGCCGGGTTGCCAGCTGCACCTGCAGACCACACCTCAAAACACTCTTTCCAGAGACCCCGCATCCAGCCTGGCCTCCCTGCCGGCCTCCGGACAGTGGTCTTTGTCAGGTGCCGACCGGGGTCTCCCTGGGGTGGTGTATCGGCCACAGCCAGGCTTTCTGGGGCGTCCCTCCCAGTGGTCCCCCAGTCCTGCACTCGGGTCTCGGAGCCACGGCCCACCCTGGCGGGTGATGATGGTAGGATGAGCAGGTGAGGCCGCTGGGGCGGTATTTGTGGTGGTTGTTGACTTGAAGAGAAAGCTTTTCAGAGTGTCCATGTCCAAGTGAGGCTCCGGGCTGTTGGTCTGTACCCTGCGTGTTTGAGTCTGAGACATCCATCGAGAGGTCTCTTGTGGCGTTTAATTTAAAAAGGCCTCGCGCCTTAGCAGAGGCCTAGGTAGCATCCTGTTGGCTTCAGGGTGATGATAAAGCTGATTTAACTTTATGCGTAAACCGCCTGTCTTTGCGGATGAGGTGGAGGCCTAGAGCAGGCCAAGGTGGAGGCCCAGGGAAGACCGAGGTGGAGGGGCAGACCGAGGTGGAGGCCCGGGGCAGGCCGAGGTGGAGGCCCGGGGCAGGCCGAGGTGGAGGCCCGGGGCAGGCCGAGGTGGAGGGGCAGGCCGAGGTGGAGGCCCGGGGCAGGCCGAGCTGGAGGCCCGGGGCAGGCCGAGGTGGAGGCCCGGGGCAGGCCGAGGTGGAGGCCC